>NW_005356870.1:679632-683223 GCF_000412655.1 Myotis brandtii | reverse complement strand
GAGCCCCTTGCACAAATTTCATGCAGCGAGCCTCTAGTAGTAATATAAATGTCCATGGCATGCTGAATAAATAAATGATAGAGTAAATGAACAAATATCCCTGATAGAAGAATCCCAAATAATAAAGAAATGAGGGAAATAGAAAAACACCATTAGATCAGCATAGTAATAATTGCTTCTTGCAAGAACTACTGATTGATTCTAAAATGAGTGAGCAAACTGTTAAGGAAAAACAGGATAAATGAATAGCTTCAAAGCTTCCCTCCCATCACGCTTATTAATTGCCATCGTGACTTTTAATATATTCCTGGACATTCTTTTATACTGCTTCTTACAGAAGGTGGACCTACATTCTCCTCCCCTAAAATGTAGGCTAACCTTAGTGAATGACTGAATAGAATATGAAAAGGAAAAAAAAATAATGACAGTAGAGAAATCTGGCAGACAATGGCTTACTGAAGTGTTTGAGGCTACATTGCCAGTAACAAGTCACGATGCTAACATGCACCTCTGCTGCAATGTGATGATAAGGGCACTTCATCTCTTTAGTATTCATTCCCAAACTCATAACCTCCATTTAATCATGAGAAAACCTGAGACAAACACAAATGGACATACCTCTGCAGAATACTTATCCAGTACCCTAGAGTGTCAAGGTCACACACCAAAACAAACAAAAAAAGAAAGTAAAGGAAAGAATGAGAAATTGCCATAGGTTGGTGGAGACTACAGTGATGCAATAACCAGATGCATTGTGGAATCCTAGACTGGATCCTGAAACAGAAAAAAAAAAGATCATATTTGGAAAACTGGAGAAATCCCCCCCAAAAAAACACTGCAGTTTAGTTAATAGTATCAGACCAATGTGAATTCTTAGTTTGGATTAATGTACCATCCTGTATAATAAAAGGCTAATATGCAAATTGACCGAACAGAGGACGACTGGTCACTGTGATATGCACTGACCACCAGGGGGCAGACGCTCAATGCAGGAGCTGCCCCCTGGTGGTCAGTGTGCTCCCACAGAAGCCAGGCTCGCCGCTGGCAAGCACAGCAGCAGTGGCAGGAGCTTCTCCCACCTCTGCAGCAGTGCTAAGGACGTCTGACTGCCAGCTTAGGCCCGCTCCTCTGCGAGAGGGCGCAGGTTGGGCTGAGGGACCTCCCCGAGTGCATGAATTTCATGCACCGAGCCACTAGTGATTATATAAGATGTTAACATTAGGGGAACCTGAGTGGCTCTGTACATGGGACTCTCTGCACCAACTTCACAACACTTCAGTACATCTGAAATCATTACAAAATTTAAAATGAAAAACAAGTTAATTAATAATAGATAACCAGTGGATAGGGAATCCCCAAACTGACCATGGATACCATGGTGAGCTTGGATCTTATCAACAGGGGAGCAGATTAGAAGTTGGGTGTTGAAGGGTGTTTAGGATTTAAAGATTTAGACCAGGGGTCCTCAAACTTTTTAAACAGGGAGCCAGTTCACTGTCCCTCAGACCGTTGGAGGGCCGGACTATATATGCAAATTGACCGAACAGAGGACGACTGGTCACTGTGATATGCACTGACCACCAGGGGGCAGACGCTCAATGCAGGAGCTGCCCCCTGGTGGTCAGTGTGCTCCCACAGAAGCCAGGCTCGCCGCTGGCAAGCACAGCAGCAGTGGCAGGAGCTTCTCCCACCTCTGCAGCAGTGCTAAGGACGTCTGACTGCCAGCTTAGGCCCGCTCCTCTGCGAGAGGGCGCAGGTTGGGCTGAGGGACCTCCCCGAGTGCATGAATTTCATGCACCGAGCCACTAGTGATTATATAAGATGTTAACATTAGGGGAACCTGAGTGGCTCTGTACATGGGACTCTCTGCACCAACTTCACAACACTTCAGTACATCTGAAATCAAAAGCTGTGAGTGAACCCTTCCAACTAAATCTTGGGCTGGGGAATAAGGGAGGGCAGAGTTAGCAGGCCTCTCTTATTACAGAAATAATGGTTTTGCAAGGTAATCATCTTATTTAATTACTTGCAACATTTATATTTCTAAATGAAAATATCTTCACCCTATGTCTAGATAAAAGAGTGAGTTCCGTGCTAAAATCCAGACATTATCTCAACAGTGTATATAACTAGTAAATACATAGTGTTTGTTGTGATCTGGTTGAGGGCATTTTTCAGCTCTCATTGAATTCATTACTGGCCAAAACAGTTGATAAAACATCTACTTAAGTCTGTTGAAGGGTGTTTAGGATTTAAAGATTTAGACATTAAGAAGCAAATGCAAGATGAACAGAGTTGTAGCAGCTGAAATGTACAGCTGGGTTAAGAAAGCTGTGAGTGAACCCTTCCAACTAAATCTTGGGCTGGGGAATAAGGGAGGGCAGAGTTAGCAGGCCTCTCTTATTACAGAAATAATGGTTTTGCAAGGTAATCATCTTATTTAATTACTTGCAACATTTATATTTCTAAATGAAAATATCTTCACCCTTACTTCTAGATAAAAGAGTGAATTCCGTGCTAAAATCCAGACATTATCTCATTAGTGTGTATAACTAGTAAATACATAGTGTTTCTTGTGATCTGGTTGAGGGCATTTTTCAGCTCTCATTGAATTCATTACTGGCCAAAACAGTTGATAAAACATCTACTTAAGTCATTGTGTCAAGAGGAAGTAGGGTGGAGACATTAAAATCATTGAGTCTGATTGAACTTTTATTGGGCTAGAACAGTGAGAAATGATGTGGGCTCCCCTGCATCGCTAACTTTTGTTGACATTTATCAGTCAAAGACCCTCCCATGTGTCCCACAGTCACTGTCCTCAGGTATTGGCTGTTTCCTCACAAGATGGTATCCAGTCAAAAGTCTTGTCATATTTGTGCATGAGGACTTGAGTCATCTTTGCTGGCAATGTTAATAGTGTCTCCTTGTGATGAGACATTTATAGTAGTTGAGGAGTCTGCCTGGAATGACCATGGCATTGTGTATTTCAGATCCCCTGTGGGCCCGCCTAGAAAGCTTCTACAGCTCTCCAGAGCTCTCTGTGGCCTTCTGCAGTGGGAACCATCATTGCCACTTCGACATTTTATGAGAGAAATACAAAGCTGGTCCTCTAGGGCAATCGTTTTCAACCGGTAGACCACAACCATTTCTTAAACAGGCAGTACCTGACTATTTAGTCAGAGACACTGACTTTTTTCCCCTTAAATTGTCATTTCTGAAAAAAATGACAACAGCCAACACAATAGCCATTTGGTGTGAATAAATCAAAATTCTACCTATTTTTTGTCAGATTGGCAAAAAATATATTTTTCGGTTCCACAGAATTTTAGTAATTAGTTTATGTGTGCCATGAAATTAAAATGGTTGACAATTGCTGCTCTAGGGAGCTGACATGCTACTTAGTTGAGGTTTGACTAATGATAGGAACTGCAGAGAAAGCATGGAAGCAAATTTCCCTCACTATGTTGGTTTCATTGGCAATCATTAAAATGCCTGGCAAAGTGTTTCCAAGTATCAATCTCACCATCCAAATGCAAACACATATTCACCCCCCTCATTGCAGTCAGCCCTTACACACACAGACCGCCCCCC
>NW_005356870.1:654570-679487 GCF_000412655.1 Myotis brandtii | reverse complement strand
TCTTTGCCCTCATTACAGGGAACCAAGCCTAAAAACAATTGTCAGCTTTTGGAGAGGAAAATTCTTTCTCTCCTGCTAGTAATGAAAAGTGTAAAAATGTGCCCATAAAACCTCTGTCTCCTAGGAATTTACTGCTGCTCAAGCTAGGAGCTCGCTGGTAACAGATGACTGAGGCGGGGGAGGCAGCCTCTCCACGGCTTGAGGTGTCTCTATCAAATCCCACGTGAACACATGGACGGTGTGTGACAAAGTAATCCTGGAAAGCGAGTCTTTGTTTTGCACACCTCCTCGGTGTGATCAAAGATGAATAACTTTTAATGATTCTACTTTGGTTCTTACAATTAATTATGGCCTAGTCCAGAGAGCTCTGAGGATTAGCCCCTGCCTGACAAGGGTGTCTATTGTAGAGGCTGCAGGAAGGCATTTCCTAGGATATGGACTTAATTAAACTGAAAATACAGAATGTCAAGGTTAAAACCTTAGACTCACAGTGTGGTTTGATCCAGAAAGGAGGAAAAATGCCTGTTAATCCTTGCAAAAAATAATGTGCATAAGAATGTGAATTTGGTGCCAATGAGGGATCCCAGACAGAGTTCCAGAGGCCAAGAGAAAGGCCAGGGAATTGTCACCATATCCCCAGTCCACCTGGCAGCTTGGCCCTGTCCCAGAAGTGCCCTGTCCTCTACAGAGAGCGGCATGATGCTCATGCAGACCGTGGCATTACTGTGCAGATTCAGACAAAATCTTTACATGAGTGGTTTCCATCCTGTGGACACCCCAGCTTCAGAACCATGCCTCGGAACTGAATTTTCTTCGCTCTTTGGTGCTGCTGAATTTGCCTGCATGAGTTCTCCCAGTTCTCCCCACGCTCTCAAAACATTTCTCTTTGGCACACCTACCCCAAAATTCACTGGAACCTGAATCCCTAAGAAAACGGAGACACCAGCCTCTTTTTCATGCATGGTGCCAAACAGAGCAAAAACTGTCTGCTCCTACTCATATATTCTGTTTCATTTCGACAAGAAAGCACACTCCTCCTCTGTCTCTCTCTGACACACACACACAGCCACACAGCCACTCACAGAAATCTTTTTACTTTCAAGGCATGATCAATCGGAGGGTACACTGCTGGGGAGAGTTGCAGAGTGGGCCTCCTGCATCTAGCAGGCAAGAAAAACTGGCAAAGCTTTTCCTGGATGGACCAGCAGCGTGGTCGGCATGAAGCCTGATTTCAGTCACCAAGAGAGGAAGTGAGTGAGCATGGCTCAGGGTGAGTTGGTACCCATAGGCATATCACCAGCCAGACAAGGCACAGGTTGTCCTGACATGATAGCTTGACATTAGATAAACAGATGCACAGATGAGAAATCCCCGAGGAAAATAATTGCACTTTGAAGAGAGGGATAGTGTGACATTTCTGGCTCGCCAACCGCCTTTTCTAAGAAATCACTCTCTAGCCTCAAAGAGTCTGGGAGTTAAAGTCAGATAAGGTTAAGGGATTGTATTCTCTCTAAAGAGAAAAAAGCAATAATCAAACAAAAAAATGTTTAATAGAAAAACAATGCCGTGGTTTCTTTCACACCTCAGATGAGAACCTCAAAAAATCAATTTACAAAGAAGGTTGCTTTTCTTGTGAAGTAGGAACTCTGCCGATAAAAAATTCTCGTCTTTCACTTCAATTTCTGCTGCAAAACTGAGCAGCATCTCAGTCGATGTTCTTGAAAGCTCCCCGTTAGGTTAAGGGTATATGATGCCCAGGGTTTGTTTTTTTAAATAAAACTATTAAATAAAACTCTTTTCCTGTCTTCTGCATACCCCTTCCATTTTCTCCTTCTGGATACTTAGCAAATACAAGTAAGATTTGTGCATTTGAGCAGACTTGGCCACCAAAGCCTCTTCAGGCATCATGCTCAAGTCTAACCTCAACCATTTCGAATACTTCTTAATGAAATCATTTTCTTTGCTTCAAAAAAAAATATGAGTATCCAGCTTTGAAATGTGATAACTCTGTTATCTCAGCTCATTACAATTACCCTTTCAGTAACCAGTGATTACCCTCTTTTAACCTTTCGTTCTATCTTGGGCTTTAGGTAAAGGATTCAAGAAAGTCAGAGGAACGGGTGTTCTCACTCTCCATGAACCAATTTATTCTTAAATGTGCCTTTCAGGTACACCCTCTCATCCTTTCCCACTGTGTTTTCTTTATTTGGGTGGCTTTCTCTTCACTAGCCTTCTCATTTTGGAAGAATGGTGTTCAGAATGAAAAAGTGATTTTCAGAATCAGGAGGACACTACCTTTTTATTCATATATATTTGTATTGATTTCACAGAGAGAAAGGGAGAGGGAGAGGGATATAAATCAATGATGAGAGAGAATCATGGATTGGTTGCCACACTGAGAATCGAGCCTGAACCCAGGCATATGCCCTCACAGGGAATTGAACAATGACCTCCTGGTCATGGGTTGACACTCAACCATTGAGCCACACTGGCAAGCCAACACTACCTTGTAAATGGAAGAGAAGATGTGTGTGCCGCACTCACACTCCATCCTGTGCTATTTTGCTTCTTTCTCATCCTAACCATATGAGAGCATCACCATTGATCTCAAGTTACCAGGGAAGAAACTAGGGGTTCCGGGTTTATGTAACTTATGCATGCCAGTCCAAGCTTCTGTTATTACAGAGCCTAACTCCTTCTTCTGCACTGACCTATTCCCCAAGGTCATTAAATGGGTGCATGAGAACTAGCAGAAAATACCTAGGAACTCTAAAACTGGGTCATTTTATATGCTTGCCTTTCAAATGAAATAGTAAGTCCTGAAAAACAGCATTTGTATTGTCTAAGCTTCAGTATGTAATAATAGTGTTGTAGGGTTTTTTTAATGAGCACTAGTATTGTACACTATATCAGTTAATGTAAAATAATATGTCAAAACTAATAAATGTATATTTTTATTTCTAAGAAAAAGACAGAGAACTTTACCCCTCATTAGCATTTTCTGGATCTTTGATAAAAATTCCTAAGAAGAGAAAAATAGTGCTGAAAGACAGACACTGAATAGAAAGAATTGGGCCTTTTAATTACCCAAGCTGAATGGAATTTTAAAAGCACATCATGAATGATGAAAAGTATTTCCTTTCCTGTTGGTAAAAGAAATCCAAATTTAATATTAAAAAACATATAAATCCATCTTATATTTGTAACAAGAGCAGGAAATATTTTTAAATATTAACTCTTTGTGTAAGGCATTTATAAATATACTGAGATCAAATGGCAAAGAATCATTTATCACCTACAAATATAAATATAATCTCAGCATTTTATCCTTAAAAATATAACTTGTCTCAGCATCTTATCATTAAAAGTCCAATTCATCCAACTCAATTTATTGACAGTGTGAATTAAAATTCTGTCTATGAAGGAATCAGAATCATATACAATGAAATCTGTACAGCAATAAATCATAACATCTAACTGAATTCTCATTTTTAGTCTTTTTAATTATAATACTTTTATGGGAAGTAATTATTAGAGTACTATTAAAAAGATCAGCTGAATATCATACCAGTGTTAGAAATAAATGATATAAAAAGTAGAAAGGAAATAGTTTTATAGTGCATACATCTAGTTTGAGTATAGAATGTGTGTGTTCTATATCAGAGGCTGGCAAAATACACTTACGGGCCAATATTCTGCCCTATTTGGTAAATAAAGTTTTATTGGGACACAGCCAGACTCACTTTTGACAATGTTTATGGCTGCTTTCATGTACAAACAATGGCATAATTGAGTCATTGCAATAAAGAGAGTCTGGCCTGCAAAACCTAAAATGTTTGTCGTTTGACCCTTTACAGAAAAAAGTTTGCCAATCCCTAATCTACATGTGACACATAACTACTTAGCAGTTTTTGTGGGATTTTGTTTCATTAAGGATCATTCCTGAATTTGTTGCAACAACAAATTCTGGAGTTAATTTTGTAAGTTGATGAACAGGTAAATTCATATACTTGAATAAATTCATATACTTGAATAAACTCTGTGATTATGTTTTGGTTCAACATGATGAAACTGAGAAGTTAGTATATATAGAGATGTATATGAATATGTAATTCATACAGATATATAAATCCTATAAGTATACCTAGTGATGAGTTATATAAGCAAATATTCACATATATAGGCAAATGTTTGTGTAAACTCTTGGGGGATTGAAAGTTGCTCCTTGCAACCATGAGACCTTGGCCTTTCTAGGCCTCAGTTTCCTCATTGATCAATGGTGATAAGGATAGTCATAGTATCGCTTGCTAGCATAATACTTCTAAATAAAGATTAAAGTAAATGAGTGCTTAGCAGATTGCCCAGCACAGAGTAAGCACTTGATAGATGTGACGTCACTAACATCTTCATTACTGTTGTAGTATTATTGAGAAGCCTTGCCCACAAGCAGGCACCTCTATCCTGAGAGAAGGTGGGTGATCTTTTCTATAGAAAAGACTAGAAATCAGTATCAGAATATTAACTTTGCCATCCAGACAACCAGTATGTAACGCAAATGGATGTGCTTATCAAAGTGCTGGCAATCTGAACTCCAGCTTCTTGTCAGAGCATAATCATAATCTAGATTAGCTCTTACTCAACCCCTGTGAAAAGAAAATGCAGATGATTGGAATGTGTCAAGAGTAGTATGAGGCTCATGCTAATCATCCATTCTCATGGGCTTCCTCGAGTTTGCTGGTAAAGAGCACAGATAATGTGGGCTGCATGGCCTTCATCTTGCATCAGTCTACCAGGGAACATCTGAGGGGATCACAAATACTAGCTTAGCCCTATAGAAAATTGCTCTATTTGGTGTTTTTTTATTTGTTTGTTTGTTTACATCCAGTGACATTTGGGTCTGCTTTTTTCTGGTACCTCTTTCTGTCATCAGCGCAACCTGATGCCAGGTGATAGTTTCTTGGCCCTGGTTCTGGTTTCTCTCTTATACGGCTTTTGTCATCTTCTATGTATTTCATCATCTCAGTGTTCAATTCTGTTTTTCCTTTACCACCGGAAGTGAATAGGCTTAACTCACTGCTTCTCCAGCTCCTGCCAATTTTTACCCCTTTGCTGTATCAGACCAGATATAGTCAAATACCTTCACTGAATTAAAATCTAGCATGGCATCCTTATTTTTTTAGGGTCACTGTAAGAAATGTCTTCATGAAGTAAATTTTTGCATCTTCTAGCCCATTTTCTTTTGAAGGATTTCTTTTGTTATTAACCAGGAACTCAAATGTCAAGATTTGTGTTAGGTTGTTATGCACAGAATTTAGTGCCAGAAACTGTCTCTTCTACATAACTGAAATACATGTTTTTTTCAGGCTATGAAGGCAATATGAGCATTTCTATATATCTATATATCTATCTTTCTATCATTTATCTATTGGCTTAACACCTGGAAGTTTAGACTAAATGTGACATTTAAATGTACTGTTTAATCTAAGTTTGTATGATAATTTTCATTTCATTTTCTACAAAATTACAGATTTCTTTTTTGGGACCTAAAGAGAATGTGGGGGGAAAACCCTACATATATACATATACATGTATATAAATATATTTTTTATTTTTATGTGCCATGATTTTTGAATAGTATTCTAGAATTAATAATTACACTTAAAAATTTAGTGAATTGATAAAGGCATACCTATATTAATAGCTATCTGAATTTTCCTGGAATCTTAATTTAACAAATTGTCTAATAACTTTGATAATCTCCAGTAGGAAGTAAATACATTTAGGAACAAGCTAAAAACCATATAGAGAATGGGGTTGGATATTATTAAATACAATGGATATTGAATTAGTTTCTCACAGTAGTCAGTGGGGTTTGTTTTTTGTTTGTTTGTTTTCTTTTGTTTTGCTGTGACAAGGTTCCTCTAGAAGTTATGAATCTCTCAATTTTGTGCAAAAAAGTTGTTATTGAGCTATAGTTGCCATAAAACATTATGTTAGTTTCATGTATACAACATAATGATTCAATATTTGAATACTGTGAAATGATGACCACAAAATGTGTAGTTAAAATGCATCCCCATATATAGTTACAATTTTTTATTGTGATAAGGACTTTTAAGGTCTACTCTCTTAGCAACTTTCAAATATGCACTAGATTATTATTCACTATAGTCACTATTCTCTACATTATATTACCGTGTCTTATTTATTTTAAAACGGAAAGTTTATACCTTTAACCCTCTTCACTCATACCTCTGGCAACCACCAATCTTTTCTCTGTACCTGTGAGCTTGGGGTTGTTTTGTTTTTAGGTAACACATGTAAGTGAGATCATGCAGTATTGATCTCTCTATGTCTGACTTATTTCACTTAGCATAATGCCCTCAAGGTCTGTACACATTGTTTTAAATGGCAAGATCTGATTCTTTTTTATAGCCGAATTTAAACATTCTTTATACATTCAACCACCAATGAACATTTAGGTTGTTTCCATATCTTAGCTATTGTAAATAATGCTACAATGAACTTGGGGATGCATATATTTTTTACAAATCTGTTTTTATTTTCTTCAGATAAAAACTCAGAAGTGGCATTGCTGGATTATATGGTTTTGAGGAAAGGAAGCTCCCTGTTTTCCATAGTGGCTGTACCAATGTACATTCCCACTAACAGGGTTCCCTCTTCTCCACATCCTCACCAACACTTATTTCTTCTCTTTTTCATAATAGTCATTTTTACAGTTGTGCAGTGATATCACATCAGGGTTTTGGTTTGCACTTCCCCGATGGTCAGTGGTGTTGAGCGCCTTTTTATGTACCTGTTCACTATCTGTAAGTCTTCTTTGAGAAGATGTCTATTCAGATCTTCTGCCCATTTTTTAACCAGAGTGAGATGATCTTGTTTGTTTTGCTATTGAGTTGTATTAGTTCTTATATATTTTGGATATTAACCCTATCCGATACATGATTTGCAAATATTTTCTCCCATTCAGTGGGTTGTGTTTTCATTTTGTTGACTGTTTCATTTGCCACACAGAAGGGTTTTTTTTGTTTGTTTTTAATTTGAAGTTGTCCCCCTTATTTGTTTTTGCTTTTGTTGTCTTTGCTTTTGGAGTCAGATTGAAAAAGTCATTGCCAAGACCAATGCAATACATATTTTTTATTGTGAAATTCTTCTTTATTTCTGTGCTTATGATTTACATATAAATTGGACATAGTATCAATATACCATACATTCTCAATAAATAATCATTAGCTTTAAAATGTATGTGATTATCTCTCAGACATGTTTGGGGGAAAAAAGAACTCCTTTGTAAAAATGCATGTAGATAAAAATCAAGTGGTTTAAAATCTGTATATTGTTATAAAAAATCCATTGATGTGGTGTATCAGTACTTTAACAAAGATATAAAAGTGAAATAATAGGCCTATAGTGACTATTGCATAATGTGGGGGAGGGGCTAGCTCTTGGGAAATACAAAACATGTAATGCATAGCATGCTTAGAAAAGATAATAATATGTTTTGTGGCTTAAAACAAAAATTAATATTATCCATTTCTCATGGTTGTGAGAGTTGGCTGGGCCACCTGGATGTTTTATGTTTGGCCTCTCATTCTGCTGCAATCAGATGGCAAGGAGGCCAGAGTCACCTGGAGGCTTTCTCACTTATCTGTGGTGCCTGGGCTGGGAGGACAGAATGGCTGGGGGCTAGATGGCGTGTCTTTCTCACTCTCACTGTCTCTCCAGGCAGCCTTTATACACTGTGTGCGAGATTTGGGGGAGTCTAACCTCTCACCCAGCAGCTGGATTCCCCCAAGCAAGTGTATCAAGAGCTTAAAATCATTTTCAAGAGATAAAATAATACTAATAGTTAAAATTTCGCCTATTCCTATGCCAACTATTACGAATATATTTCATTTCATTCTTATAACAGCCCTGTAAAATGGAGTACCATTATTCCAATAGTAAAGATGGAGAAATGGAGACTGAGATTTGTTACCTAATTGCATCAGCCCACATAGCTATAAAATGGTGAAGCCAGCTTTTTAAAAAAAATCCAATTCAGATCCAAATTGTTCTCTCCCTAAAACCCACATCCTTTGTCCTATGTTGAGCCACCTCATTAAAGCATGAAAAGTTAAACGGCAATACCAGAGATGAATAACAGTTCGATACACAATATAAGGGATGTCATAAATCCCACGTGATTAATAACCAAATTAAAGTACAGTTGCCAGCTACTCCAGGAGTCCAGCAGAGGGAAAATACTCTAGGAGCTAGTGTTTCTGAGGAGCTTTCTTAGAAGAGAATATGTGATCTAAGTGTGACAAAGTTTTGTTAGTCAACTAAAGATAATTCAATAAAATTTACACTTTATTTTTTGTTCATCAGAACTTTGTACTTACCTCAAAATTCTGTGGCTGTATTTTTCCTTTACATGATATTAAAATTCCAGGTCTGTAAAAAGGCAGAGCAGATAGAGTTTTCTTTAAGTGGCTTAGATAATAACTCTAGATATTTTTGCTGATTTCCTTTTTACTGTGTTAGATTATACGACCATTATTATTTAAGCCTAAAAGAGAGTCCAATCTGCTGATTAAAGCAGGAAGAAAGGACTTTCTCATTAGACAAGGCAGTTGTACTTTCCTTTATGGGGAGAATGATGATTACAATGCTAAATTGATGGAATATTTTCCCTGCTGGTTACAGACAGGGAGATGTGGGCCGTGTGCAATCCTAAAATTCACCTCAAACTTTGCCTTATTCCTGCTGGCTATGCCACTGTCAAGTTTAGGGCTTTATGTTTGTGTTGGCTCTTATTTTCTCCTGCACCCTCATCCCTAGAGAAAGCTTCTGGGAGGGACTCTTTCAACAAGTGCAGATTCCAAAGATAGAGGGAGAGGGAGAGAAATGATGCATGCTTATGTGGGGTGTGCAGCAGATTCGTCTTCATGCTGATTAAATTGCCCAATCAAGTAAAGTGGATCCATGACAAATGAGTCAGTTGAGCCCTGTAATGGCTTTGCAAGCTGAAGTTTCCCAGAACTCTCAGTGTTTCTAAAGCAGCGGTTCTCAACCTGTGGGTCACCACCCTGTGGGTCACGACTCCTTTGGGGGTCGAACGACCCTTTCACAGGGGTCGCCTAAGACCATCGGAAAACACATATATAATTACATATTGTTTTTGTGATTAATCACTATGCTTTAATTATGTTCAATTTGTAACAATGAAAATACATCCTGCATATCAGATATTTACATTACGATTCGTAACAGTAGCAAAATGACAGTTATGAAGTAGCAACGAAAATAATTTTATGGTTGGGGGTCACCACAACATGAGGAACTGTATTAAAGGGTCGCGGCATTAGGAAGGTTGAGAACCACTGTAAAGCTGACACCATTTGCTAGATAGGAGGGCCATAAAGTTGTCTGGGTAAAGTCTACACACAAGTGTTGTCCAGATCTTTCTCTTCCTAGGCTTACAGATGTTTCAGACTTCTGTGGTACCATCCACAGTTATTTGGCTAAATACAAAGAGTAATCCAATGATACTGCCAGGCACCTCGACTCCAAGCTACTGGAGGTAGTGATATAGGCAAAGCGAGCAGATTCTTCTAGGCATCTAAAGGTAGAGCTTGTCTGCATTGTTGCTGGGTGGTTTTTTCCATAAATAAATATCTTTTGAATGTCTGCCTGCTGCACATTTTACAGGCAAGTGATATCAAACTCTTGCAGTTGGTTTCCTATCCAAGTCGTGCTCTGTAACTTGCTTCTGTTCTTTGCTCTGTCATTCTTCACTTGCCTTACTCCGCTTAGCTTCAAGTTTCAGCTCAGATATTTCTCCTCCAGGAAACTTTCCAAAGCCTCATCGAATGTCACACACACTTCTATCATGTCCCTGAAATAGTCCGTTGGAGGCATCTGTATGCCATGTCTGGCTCCATAAACTCATTGAGAATAAAGATCTTTTTGTAATGATCATTTCTTATTTATCCTTGTATCTCCATGCCTGACTTGTAGTTTCAGCTCAGTTGTATTTGTTGACTTGAACTGAAGAATGGGAAGAGTCAGGAGTTCAATGAGGCCAACAAGGGAGCTGGGTGTCCCAGGCACCAGCAATGTCTTCTGAGTCCCGTAGAAGGAGTTTCTTGTACAGGAATTTTGTTCAACTTAACTCCATAGTGCCTCACAGAACTACAACTCCATTTTTAATTTTTTTCTGAAGTTCAAACCTGCTATAGAAAACATAATTGGGAGGTTCTGACAATTAATTGGGTCTGTCCCACTTCCCTTAGGACTCAGGGGAAGAGCCAAGAGGAAAAAGATAGAAAACAATGCAACCAGAGGGGTTTCCTACGTCTCAGAGCTGGAGTGGGAATTTCTGATGATCCCCAGAGAAGCACTGACTCCAGGAAAGTAGACAGAACAGAGGGATACCAAACTGAAGACATGTGCCATCCTGGCACAGGAGGGAAGACAACAAGCCAGAGGTTAAGCATAAATGGAAAGGAATTCAAGTTAATTTCCTAGAAGAACTGACACTATTGGAGATGTGCTTGGATGTGTGAGATTTTAAACAGCCACAGGCTAAATGGGAGTGATGCTGGCTGCCTTGCCGTGCTTTCCGATCTGCAGCAGACGCTGGCCTGCTCCATGGCAGATCGGAAATGAGAAAGCCTAGAATGTTGGCTGGTCCTGTGAGTGATCCCAGTGCCAGTCAGCAGATCACACATTTATTTAAGGCCAGCACGAAACGAAGGGAATACCAGGCCCTAAGGTTTTCTGATGGGCTTGGAAGGCAGTGAGGCAATGGAATACAATCAATACTCTTCCAAAATCAGTGAACCTTTATTTTCATCTCCTTGGGGATTTAGGAGATGGTGCCAACATGAAAGCACAGGAGAGCGTTTCCTTCACTGTCCTGCTGGGAAGCCGCTGGGAGCTTAGTCCCAGCCTCCCTTCCTCCAATGCTACTTGAATGAGATTGTCTGCAAAATGCTGCTTTTGCAAAAGATGGTATTAATGTTTCCCACTGAGTTTAAAGGAAAAGAGTGAAAGAACTGCCTCACCTTCCTTAGCCTCGTCATCAGTGAGTTGGATTCATGACCCTGGACTGAGCAGGTTTTGGTTTCTTCAGGTCAAATACTGTCCACAAGAGCGTCGTATGTAGGTTGCCCTGAGCTATTGAGAGATGCTCCTGAGCAGAGGAGAGCAATGAATTGCAGTTCCCAGCTGCATATCGAATCCTTCCTATTAGCTCACTAGCCTTTGCAGTAAATCAACTTACTCCCCATTACAATAGATGGCAATAGTGCATTGCTTGTCAGCAGCATGCTGCAATAATAAGGCTCTTTCAGACTGCCTCTCAAATACAGATTGTGATGTCTGTGGAGGAATAGAACTGCTTTTAAAGAGAATATGAGCAATAGCTCCATAATAAGGCCAGATCCACTATTTCAACAGAAGGGTCTCTGAATTTCCTTACATCATGACAAGAAATGTACTGCAAAGAGGATGATGGAAAGTCATTATTTAATTGAAAACTATTTATGAAGCTGAGGTCCTATTAACTCAGCAACAGAAATACAGCCTCTAAAATGTTTAAAGCCTACAGAAACTACAAATTATCTGGCGGGCTCCGGAACCAGCCAGAAGCTCGAATTCAAAGCCCGCCTCCGCGGTTCACCAGCTGTATGAACATGGGTGGATTACTTAGACTCCTCCTGACCTCCTCTGTCTCACGGAGGTAATAATAACGCCTTCTGTTCAGAAATGTGGGCTAAATGAGATAACATCCACAACGTACTACAAAATGCCTGTAACACAAGGATCTAATAAACATTATTTATTATTATCTCACTGCAATGTTTTTGAGTTTTTAACATTGTAGGGCCAGAGGCTCCATATATTCAGGGGACCAGTGGGATGCCCGCTCCTCTCTTGCCCTTCCCCTCAACAAAATGCCTGTAACACAAGGATCTAATAAACATTATCTATTATTATCTCACTGCAATGTTTTTGAGTTTTTATCATTGAAGGGCCAGAGGCTCCATTTGATTCAGGGGACCGGTGGGATGCCCGCTCCTCTCTTGCCCTTCCCCTCGTGCCAATATTGATTTGAGTTCTCAGAAAATATTCCAGGGGGATTGGATGTTGAGTTTCCCAAAAGAAGAGACCGAATTCAGCTTGTCCCCACTGGGTTGGCATGTGACAAAGATTTGAAGTGGCTCCAAGGCGAACAGCTGAAAATTATATGATCAACCCCAAAGGCATTAAAGCTACGTGCAGGCTGGAGCCATCCCAGCGAGAATCCCCATTCGGCGTAGTCCCTGCAGAATCACACTTGGACCAGGCAGGACGGGAACTAGCTTACCATCCCAGATGGCACCTAGGTTGTTGTGAACACTTGGTGAAAAAGAAATAATGACAGTAATAACCTCTCTTCACCCACAAACAGTGTGCAGTTAGGGACATCTGTCACCATTATAACTACAGACAAACATTCCGATATCACTTCGTGCTGCTTCAAACCCAAGACGGTCTTCACTTTGAAGCTAATGGGGAGGACACCTTGCCTAACCCACGGACTTTAAGGAGGTCCAGCAAAGGTGACAAGTCCACCGGCCCCTGCTCTCTGTGGGTGTGTTGCTGGCACAGAGAAAGGAGTGTTCCATCCACGTCAGGGTTTCTCTTGTGTTTAATTCCACTTCATTAGCCAGAATCCCTTCTGTACCTCCATATAATCCAGATTTACTGAGTTCCTTATTTGAACTCTTGGCAGGCTGATGATTGTGTTCCCTCCTACCAGAACGGTCTCTGCAGACTTTGGGAGCAAGATTCTCAGGAGATTCTTGACTGGCCTCTTCTTTCTCTCTGGCTGAGTCAAGCATTTCTATCACACATGTCCCATGAGCCTCTTAGTAACCAGAGGTATGCAGTGTTCCTGGGACCATGGTTTCTAAGACATAAAATTGTTTTCAGTTTTCTTGTAGATTTAAGGTTACATTGCAGGCTATTTCTATGCAAAGAACTGAAGGTGGAAGGTTTCCAAACCTTGTAGAATTTGACAAAGGTCAGCCCAAATTGGAGGCTTTGTTCCCTCCTGATTTCTTAGCAGGTCTCAATATTCTGGTTAGCTAGGAGGAAGTGAACTTCCCATGTGGGATTACTCCAAACAATGTGCAAATCAACGTCTAGTGAAATGTCTCCAATCAAGGCCAACACACCCCACATGGAAGAGGGAGGAGATGCAAAATTTCTTTTTCCTTCACAGACTTTATTTTAATATAGAACCTGTAAATGCACTTAATAGTTGTTGTTTTTTAATAACTTATTTTGCTAAGTTAACATTCTTTGTCTGTGGGATTACTCCAAACAATGTGCAAATCAACGTCTAGTGAAATGTCTCCAATCAAGGCCAACACACCCCACATGGAAGAGGGAGGAGATGCAAAATTTCTTTTTCCTTCACAGACTTTATTTTAATATAGAACCTGTAAATGCACTTAATAGTTGTTGTTTTTTAATAACTTATTTTGCCAAGTTAACATTCTTTGAGGCACAAATTGATAGATAGCTCAGGGGTTAAGTGATTTTACTGTAATGAGGTTTGAAGTCATTCTGTCTATGCTAGATAGCATATGCCATCATAATGTGTTTTTGCTTGTTTCTCCAGTTTTATTAAGCTATAATGGACATATAACATTGTATAAGTTTAAGGTGTACAACAAAATGAGTTGATATGTGTATATATTATGAAATTATTACCACGAAAGTTTAGTTAACATCTATCACCTTACATAGTTACAATTTTTGTGTGTGATGAGAACATTTAAGATCTACTCTCTTTGAAAATTTCAAATACACAATGCCGTAATATTAACTATAAACCCAGGAATACATAGTCAATTATTATCTTAGAAGGTAGCCAAGAATACTCAATGAAGAAAAAACAATAAACATTGCTGGGAAAATTGGATATTCATATGCAAAAGAATGAAACTATACTTCTATCTTACCATACTCATAAAAATTAACTTGAAAAAAATTTAACTTGAATTAGACTAAAGACTTAAATGTAGTACTTGAAGCCATAAAACTCCTTGCAGAAAACACAGGGAAAAAACTCTTGGCAATGATTTTTTATATGACACCTAGAGCACAAGCAACAAAAGCAAAAATAAACAAGTGGGACTACATAATGTTGTATTAATAATATAATAATGATGATAGCTAATGTTTACAGTGAAACGTTCTTTCTCCAAAGTCTTTCATTTCGGTACAATTCAGTTCTCGACCAAATTGATCATGGAAAAAAAAACCAAACAAATCTTGGTTGTGGAACCAAATTGACAACCCTTTCAAGCTGCTACCTTAGCATGACAAAAAGAATCTCTCAGGCAGCAAACAAAGGAGAGAATGCTTTTGTTGCTGGGGAAGTCAATGACTAGCACAATTTTAAAACATAAAGAGGCCATCTAGAGTGCTAATGTTCCTAAGGGTTTGAAAGAAACAACGAGCATTTGCAACTGAAGAGGGAGAAAAATTGTTGTTGCTTTGGGTGAAGGAAAAGCAGTTAGCCAGTCACAGCCATTTTGGAGGCAGTGATATGTGAACAAAGATGAGGCATACTGACCCCTGGAAGGAATGCTGAAAGTGATTCCTTTAAGGCCAGTATGGGGTGGTTCAATAAATTTAACAAAGGACGTGTTTGTTTATAGAGTAAACAGTACATTAGACACGCACTGCATATAAGAAAGGTTAGAACAGGGTATCATTTGGGGATCTGGAACAGATTAATTCAATTTACATTATTTCTAATGGGAAAGTATGATTCGGTTTTCGAACAAATTGCTTCTCGAACAGCTTTCCAGAACGAATTAAATTTGAGAAGCAAGGTTCTACTGTATTTGTTCTTACTATATATTAATAGTATGCTAAGTACTTAACAAGGCTTATAGCAGTCAATCCTCTTAACAGTTTGATGAGGTTGATGCTGTTGCTGTCCCCCATTCTGTAGATGAAAACATTGCGTTTAAGAGAACTTAATGGCTTGCCAAGTAAGTCACAGACAAGGATAGATGGTAAAAATCAGGATTTGAACATAGGTGTGTCCAAGCTCCAGTCTTTACTTATAACCACTATGCTCAAATAAACACTCATCTAATATCTGCCTTGCACACCTTTCTGCTTCCATCTACTTTCTTTATTCCCTTTTTCTGCATTGTGGTGGTTATGATTAATTGTGGCATAAGGCATTCATTTATGGAGTAAGTATTTATTATGGTCCATGAGTGTATAACAGCCATTTTTGACTAGTCGAGAAAATAAAGTGGATATATAAAGAATTATTTTCTAAACTCTCCCAGATTATCTCTTTCTCTCTCAGATTATTTATTTCTCCACATTTTGTGTGATAAGTATAACCTCTCCATCCTGCTTTCTCCTGTGGAGGCTTCATAGCTCTGTGTACTTAACAACCCCTATTTTAGACTATGCAGTGATGTGCAAAACAGTGCATATGATCTTTTAAAGACCACCTTGGGTAACTTTCCTGCAATGTTTGAATCTGAAATATTTTACCCCAAACCCACAATTTTCCATATAGTCAAACTGCTAAATTGCCTCTCTGAGAGTCCGAAATTATTCTGTTGATTTTATTTCCTTTGTCTTCCTAAGTAGGTGTAAGATATTACAAATTTGATTTTAATTCCACCACCACTGTCATGTCTCCCTCCTCATTTCTAGAAGGCTAGACAATTTTCAACATAAATACTTGCAAAAATATGAATGGTTACAGAATGGAAAAAGTTATGTGCACAAATGTTTTAATCGTCATACTTGACCCTCTTTAAGAATGTTCTAGCTCAGGTTAGAAACAAAACAGCAACAACATGCAAGCGGTCACAACAGCCAGGACTCAGCCGCCTCATCTCCCTTCTCTGCTTGTGTCTACTGCTTGTCTAGCACTTATTGTAAGGCTGCCTTAAGGTACCTGAAGTAGATGTGGGGTGTTTTTTTTAAAACTCTTTTATGTGCTAATAAGTCAGTTTGAGAAGACACAGATTTCTGTGTTGTGAAAAGTTGTGACACCACGTTTGGTAAAGATTTGGACTCTGGCTTTCCATATGTGAAAGTTTCTTAAAATTAGTAGCAAGCCAGTAGTTAATAAATACTTTCTTCCTCTTAAACTGGACAATTAAGTCAAAAGAATATCAAGTAGGGGTAATTTCTCTCAGTTACAGAACAATTAAAGTCTAAGGACTTATGCAACTTCTTTAAATAACTGAATCCAATTGTTCAAGAGCTGGAATTTCATTGTGCACTTGTGACCAGAATCCCAGCATTGTACCTACTCTGCCAAAAATGAAGCACCTCCTCCGATTTTCTGTTGTGGTCAGAAGTTTCCCTATGGAATTTGGTCAGATTTTGAATGTCTGTTCACCTTCCTTGTAGAATATTTTGCATATTCACTCTGAGTTAGTTTATGACTTAGTCATATGCTGGCTTTGGGTTATTCCAGAACCTCAGAGGTAAGGATTCCATCACAGTTTGCATGAGAAAATGAAAGCTTGTGCACTTGCATCAGCAAATGGAAGCTTGCGCACTTCTGTGAATAAAAGCAGATACTTAGAACATGCTGATATAAACACACAAGCATGTGCACACACACTCACAACTGAACCTAAACTTAATACACTGTACACAAAATTTACTCCCACAAAAAAATTTGGTTTTATTCAGATTAAAATAGAAAGGGCTAAAATGTGTGCAGAGGGAAATGGCCAAACAATAGAGGGGAGTGAAACAGGAGCTGATAAACTCAGAGAGAAAAAAAAGAGAAGGAAGGCAAAAGGGCTACAGAAATGAAAATGAGTGGAAAGAATACAGGCATATAGTTACTGTGGCTATTAGTAGTCATAGAAGGACAAAGTAGAAATTAAAGAAAGAAAAAATAATAATAAAGAGTTAGAGGGGATATACAGAGGGGGAAAGCAAAGGGTAGGCAATGTATTCATATTAGAAATTCTTAAAAACAAACATACAAGTACTAAAGAAAAACAAATGTTTGAAAATTTAATTCAAGGATGGAGGGAGGTGGAAGAAGGTATAAGGGAGATAAATGGTGATGGGCCTAGATGACAGTGTGGTGAATATACCATACAGTGTACCAATGATGTGTTGTAGAATTGTGCACCTGAAACCCGTATAACTTTATTAACCAGTGTCACCCAAATAGATTTAATTAAAAAAGAAACTTTCATGAAAATAGAGAAACGTGACCCTACATTTTGTCCCAGAAAAAAACTGACCAGAATAGTTAAGTTTATGATGTGTGCTAGTAAAGTTATTGAATGTTAAAGATAATGAAAGAATCCTCCAAATACAAAACAAAAAATTAATTCTACATTTTAATCAAGTAACATCAGACTTCTCTATCACAATATCCAATTCCAGGAGACAGTGAAGTATCACCTAAAAAATACTAGAGGCAAAAAGAGTAGTGAGTCAAAGATTTTATATCTATCCAAACTATCCATAAAGCATATAAAATACTAGAGGCCCAGTGCACAAATTCATGCACAGGTGGGGTCACTTCCGGCAGATCAGGGGCCATCTTGCCCAGTCCCTATAGGGCTGGCTGCGTGGGGGGAAGGGACTGCTGGAGGTTGGCCGGCCAGAGGAGGTTGGCTGTGGGAGCACACTGACCACCAGGGGGCAGCTCCTGCATTGAGTGTCTTACCTCTGGTGGTCAGTGCACACCATAGCCACCAGCTGGTTGTCCAGTTGTTCAGTCGTCCAGTGTAATGGTTGCTTAGACTTTTATATATACACACATATAACGAATATAGACAAACAATTTAAAGTGGAAAAATTCAAAGAATACTTTTTAATTAGCAGCACTTAAAGAAATTATTTTAGTATTTTTACTCAGCCGATAAATGACTGAGAAAAGTTTAGCAACAGGCTCACAGTGAGCAATGACTATATTTTGCTACAGCAAAAATTAAAGCATGTGGGGATAAGAGTAACAGAACAGTATAGAAATACAAGATGGCTTGATAACAGAAATAAAACGGCTAAGAAAAGAATAGAAGAGAGTGTAAGTAAAATAAACTCCCAGGTGCCTCATTACTAGTAGCTGAGTGGCAAAGATAGCATGTAGAGCTAGCAAATCAAAAACAAAAATATGAGTGCAACATAAAGGAAAAATAAGTTACTTTGGGGGTGAGTGGGGAGATAGAAAGGAGGGAGAGGAATAGGATGAAGAATATAAGAAGATGTAAAATAATTTTTTAATGCACATAAAATGAAACTGGTGGAGATTAGGTTTGATTATAGTGATAATCACCTGAAAATGCAAATTTTTTAATATCAGAGGTTGTACAATTTTTAAAAAGTAATTAGGGGTAACTAATTAAGCAGAACCTAACTCACTTGGGTATTATCAGAGCCTAGATGGCCTGAGGGAAGGAAAATACCCAACTCATGCCCACCCCAGCCATCCTTCCCAACCTAAGGGAGGAAACAAAGGGGGGGGGGGGCACTTGTGAAGTTCACAGCCCAGAGGCACTTCCACACCACATTACTAAAAGCACCAGTAAACACAATGAATGCCATATGTTCATATTTCCTTATTTTGCATAAAGAAAAATCAGGAAAAATATTCAAGAAAATAATCCATGTGGTTGCCTATTAGAGGCCAACAGGCATAAACCAGATAAATGGGGGCTTGCCTTAGAGGGAAATTTGCACTTTATCTTGGTTTGATTTTTTTTTACAGAAATGAAAATATTACCTGTAGAAAATGTATTTTCATTATTTAAAATTAAAAACTTAAAAATTAAATATTTAAAAATAAAATAAATTGCATTCCATCTGCAGTAATTTCATCAGAAAATTGTCCCTTGGTTCACACTATCATTGTATTTCCTTTTCATATGTACTCGGACTTCTTAAAAGAGTAATAAATATTATTTTAATAAAAGCATGAGAAAATTGCATCAGCTTTCTCCACTTCCTCACCATCTTCTACTTATCCCATAAATATTTGCAGTTGACTTCCCAAAGTCACCAATGATCTCATGTGGTCAAAGTTATAAAAAACCATCATCATTAATATACCTACTTTTACTCAACAGTTATGTATAATGTTATAGCTAAATCAAATGTTGCGTGCTATTTAAAGGGAATTAAAGCCCAGCCGGCATGGCGCAGTGGTTGAGCATCAACCTACGAACCAGGAGGTCACAGTTAGATTCCTGGTCAGGGCACATGCCCGGGTTGTGGGCTCGATCCCCAGTAGGGCGCGTGCAGGAGGCAGCTGATCAATGATTCTGTCTCATTGATATTTCTATCTCTCTCTCCCTCTCCCTTCCTCTCTAAAATAAAAAGAAATATGTATTAAAAATAAAGAGAATCAGAAATGACTCTCTTTTTTTAGTGATTGATATTTATTTTCTAATTTATTTGTTTATGTTGCAATTTTGGTAGTTTTAATTTTATTAAAATAATGTTAGATGGAATGATTTTGATTTTTAAAATGAGATTTTAGTAAGAATATTACTTTTTTATCCTATTATTTAAAACGGGTTTCTGTGTGTAATTCGTTGTGTATTTACACAAGGTTTCACAAAGCGTCCCTACTCCAGTTAGAGTGCAGTAATCATGCATTGCAATTCAATCACCACGATTCCCCACCACAAGTGTTCATTCATGGAAGCTCCTTAAACCCCCACCTCAGGGTTTCTTCTCAGATCCTCCCCACCTACACACCCACCAGTTTTGAAAATGTCTGTTATCAAATCAACAAGTTCATTGTCATGTCCTTGCTTCCTCTGGTTAGTGCCCACTTCATTTTTCAAACTTAATGTGATGAAAAAAGAATCTGAAATTGTATTTTGTCTGAGGTGATAAGGGAGCACTAATTTTTGTGACACAATTTAAAGAAAATGTGTTTTAAAAATCAAAAAGAACATATAACCTAGAAAATGGCCTTTGTTTTCCTTTTGGCACCAGAGCTTACTTCATTATGTTAATTCTAGAGGGCCCACAAAAGAAAATTGACTTAAATTGAACAGTAATCCATAATGAAATTGACCAATCCCGTTTCTCTTATTATGAACTCCATTAAATGCAAAAAGTAGTATATTAAATTGGAAATAACAAAAGGACAAACAGTGTTTCTAAATTGCTAATATATTGGAAAGTTAAGGTCCTCTTGCATGAGGTGTGCATGTAGCATAGGGATGTGTGTGCAAGTGAGAATTCTGCAGCCTGTTCTTATAAAAAACTGTATGAAACTCTATCAGAATTCAAAGGAGTCATCTTTAACTCAGGCAAATCAAAGAGGCATTTTTATCTGGCAAAACCAGGCACAACAAAGAAGAATAAGTACATAGCAATTAAGAATTTCACTAGGAAAGGCCATAAAACATTATAAATGAATGTTCACTGTAGTATGTAATGAACTTCAACATTGTGTCTAACGGATTCCTCCCATCCACACAGTCACTGAACTGCAGCTTCTGGCATGACAGGTGGTCTTCTTAGGAACTGTCCCAATGCCAATTTAAAAAGCATTCTCAAAAGTACTGAGTAGGCCCTAACTAGTTTGGCTCAGTGGATGGAGCATCAGCCTGCGGACTGAAGGGTCCCAGGTTCAATTCCGGTCAAGGGCATGTACCTTGGTTGCGGGCACATCCCCAGTAGGGGGTGTGCAGGAGGCAGCTGATCGATGTTTCTCTCTCATTGATGTTTCTAACTCTCTATCCCTCTCCCTTTCTCTCTGTAAAAAAATCAATAACATATATATTTAAAAAAAAAGTACTGAGTAGTACATATAGTTTTCTAGCATTTGTCTAAGGGGGAAGGGATACAAATGTGTGTGCTTGTATGTGTGTGTGTATGTGTGTGATGCCTATAGAGGGTATGTGGAATAAGGTAAATGGAAAAACAATTCAAGCTAAACTTCTTTGAATATAGTTTTTTTTTATAAATTAGACTTTGAAAATCAAAGAGTTATATGTTATATAAATATAAAGCAAAATTAAATTTTAAAATGACCTTATGGTCTGGCATGGCTCAGTGTTGAGCGTCAACCTATGAACCAGGAGGTCATGGTTTGATTCCCGGGTCAAAGCACATGGCCTGGGTTGCAGGCTCAATCCCTAATGGGGGATGTGCAGGAGGCAACGGATCAATGATTCTCTCTCATCATTGATGTTTCTATCTCTCTCTTCCATGCCTTTCCTCTCTGAAATCAATAAAAATATTTTTAAATGACTTTAGAAATAAAAAATTAAATTAAAATTCTCTCTCATCATTGATGTTTCTATCTCTTTCTTCCATGCCTTTACTCTCTGAAATCAATAAAAATATTTTTTAAATGACTTTAGAAATAAAAAATTAAATTAAGTAAGTGAAAACAGTGCCATTCAAATTTTTGCATAGCCAGTCAGATAAGAAATATGTCAAGAGACTTTCAAACACAATGATTTGGCTGCACATCTATCATGGGATAGATCCCAAGGGAAGCAAACTGCAAAGTAAGAGTGTGCTGATGCAGAGGTACCACTGTTGTGTGAAAGTGGGATTCAATCCCACTGGACACTCTCAGAGACACTGGGTGGGGCATATGTCAGAATTGTCCCACAGAATGTCAAGGAAACTGGGCATTTATGCTCTGTCACATATCACAGGTTGAGAGTTATCCCCTGGGACTTCTGGACTATACCCAGGGCCTAAAATGTCCCCAGACAGAGAGATTCTGGAAGACTATGGCAGCCCCAGGAACCATTGTGCCTCTGACCTCAGAGGAAGACTGAGAGAGGGCTCCTCAGACACAGTGAACATCCCATATATCACTCACTTTGCACAAATCTTAGATTATTTGTACTTTTTGTTTATTGAATTGGGATCCAAATAAGGTATATACATGGTAACTGATTAACATGTCTGTTAAGCATCTTCTAATTTATGATTCATCCTCTATCTCTCTATTTTTTGCATTTTTCTTATAGTTATAGAATCTAGTCATATTTTCCTATAGAAGCTATCACAGACTGTGTTGTGAAGTTTATCTCCACAATTCTAACATGCTCTGTGTTCTTTATTTTAAGTACATTGCTAATGATCATATTCAAGTTGGAGTTTTTCTTGACTAGGTTATACGTAGTGGTATGTTCTGATAGATGGTACATAATTTCCAATCATCCCTCTCATTATGACAGTAATCAAAAGTGAAAGTCGCTATTTAGATGCAGTAACCCATTAAAGGTTACAGAAAGGTGATATTTCAATTCTATCATTCTTTTTTCAGTCATTAGTGTTAATCCTTCTGTAAAGAGAAATTTCTTCATCAGCTATTTAGTTGACGAGAGTCCATTTTCATTCCCTCTCCTTTCCACTTCTCCTCACTCATAAAGTGCTTCTGTTGCTGTTTTTTAAAAAAATGAAGATATTTTGGTCATATAGGAGTTTCAGACAAAAAATTTAACCTTTTATAGAAGAAAACATTGTCACAAAAATCATAGAAGAAGCATGACCATTTTGAGCATTGCCTCTGATGTTTATACTGTTGAAAACAACTAGAAAAACATTCTTTTAATTTCTAGGCAAAATCTTTGTGGGAACTTCTTGATGGTGCAAGATATACAGTGGTCCCGTCTATCCATGTGGAAAGGTTTCAAAGCCCCTACTGGATGCCTGAAACAATGTACAGTACCAAAACCCCTATATACTATGTATTTTCCTTTATGTATACACCATGATAAAGTTGAATTTATAAATTAGACACAGTAAGAGATTAACAATAACTAATAATGTAGAAAAATTATCCTATACAATAAAGAGGCAATATGCAAATTGACCATCACTCTAACACACAAGATGGCCACCCCCATGTGGTCAAAGATGGCCGCCCCCATGTGGACACAAGATGGCCAGCAGGGGAGGGCAGTTAGGGGTGACCAGGCTGGCAGGGGAGGGCAGTTAGGGGCAATCGAGCTGGCAGGGGAGCAGTTAGGCATCGATCAGGCTGGCAGGGGAATGGTTAGGAGGTGATCAGGCTGGCAGGCAGAAGCAGTTAGGGGCAACCAGGCAGGCAGGCAGGCAAGTGGTTGGGAGCCAGCAGTCCTGGATTGTGAGAGGAATGTCCGACTGCCCGTAGTCGGACATCCCTCGAAGGTCCCAGATTGGAGAGGGTGTAGGCTGGGCTGAGGGACACACACCCTGCCCCGTGCATGAATTTCGTGCACCGGGCCTCTAGTAATAACATACTAAAATAATAGTTATGTTAATTATAACTGTTTCTCTCTCAATCAAAATATCTTCTGGCCCTAGCTGGTTTGGCACAGTGGATAGAGCGTCGGCCTGCGGACCAAAGGGTCCCAGGTTCGATTCTGGTCAAGGGCACATACCTCCGCTGGCTCCTCCCCCACCTGGGCCCTGGTTAGGGTGCATGCAGGAGGTAACCAATCAATAAGTTTCTCTCATATTGATGTTTCTCTCTGTCTTTACCTCTCTCTTCCATTCTCTCTAAAATCAATGGAAAAATATCCTCAGGTTAGAATTAAAATATATATATTTATGTTTATATTTATATTTATATACACACACACTAGAGGCCTGATGCATGAAATTCATGCAAGGGGCTCAGCCCTCGCAGCCCTGGTGGCTTGCCTCGGCCCTCACAGCCCCTGCTTCATCCAGAAGGTCGTTCGGAAGAACATCTGGTCTAATTAGCATATTACACTTTTATTATTATAGATTCTTTACTGTACTCACCTTTCACTTGAAGAAAGCACTTTACGGCTTCTCTCTGGCCTATCTGATTTGGCAGCATCACTACTCTTGCACTTTGGGGCCATTATTAAGCAAAATAAGGGTTACTTGAACACAAGCACTGTGAGACCAGGACAATCATCTGATAACCAAGACAGCTGCTAAGTCACTAACAACCATGTAAGGTACAGAGCCTGTAGATGCTGGACAAAGGGATGAGTCATGTCCCAGGTGGGAGGAAGCAGGAAGATGAAGATTGTATAAAGCACCCCAGAATGGCCTGCAATTTAAAAATATGAATTCTTTCTTTTTAGAAGTTTTCATTTAATATTTTTGGACCATTGTTGATCGAGGTTAACTGAAACAGCAGGAAGTAAAACTGCTGATAAAGGGGGAATCCTGTATGTTCATGAATGTGATTTTTTTTAATAGGCACTAGATCTGATATTTTTGGCAGCACAGCAGGTGCACATTTGTCCTCCTATTCTAAACTGTATTGTAAGTTCATTTGAAATACTTTCTGAAGAGATGGACTATGTTGATTCCCCTTTCAGCTAGTTGTAGTGACTCACAACATCAGTCTTTCTCCTTTTCCGCTAATACTAAACATGTCTGACTCAGCTGCAAAATCAGCTGATTCATCAAGCTGAACTCCACCATCATAGATGATCTACTAGTATAATTGCTACAAGAAGTTCTTGTTCATCTTATAATGTGTCTTTGGAGTACCTAACCCAAGCTTCTGTGGTTATGGTGTCACTAAGGTTTTGACTCTTGTCAATTATTTTTACTTATTTATTCAGATAAGGATCTTGATCTTATGCTTAACCTAGCTTATTAAATAAACTCCAAGTTACTAACTCTTCAATTCTTCAAGATTTTACTAATGAAACCATGCCTTCTTGGGTGTTAGGGTGTCAAATTATGTCTGGTTTAACTCTTTGCCTTTTATTTGGTTGTTTGTTAAGCACAAAAAGTGTGAGATTAGTGTTTAAAAGTTCATTTGCCCAGTGCTAATGGCAGTTGAATTCCATCTACCTCCATTACACAATGGAGTAAGTATAGCTGTCACTGTATTTGAGGTTCTTCAACATGACACCACTCAGACATGTGGGAAAAACTTTTCTATG
>NW_005356870.1:636089-654293 GCF_000412655.1 Myotis brandtii | reverse complement strand
CTGAAGCGAGCAGGAGGCTTGCTTGCTCCAGTGATGGAGGAAGCCAAGGTTCCCTGCCTGCCGCGGCCTGGCTCTGAGCCCGAAAGCAACAATGTTTCAATTATAGAAGCTAAACAAACCCCAGATACCTGCTTTCAGCCGGCCTCGGCCTCAGAGCTGGGAGCGCCAGTGACGGCAACAATGTTTCAATTATAGAAGGTAAATAAATCTCAGAATAAAAAAAAGAAAAGAAAAAAAGGAGAGGCTGGGAGCTTCAGTCACTGGCCAGTCTGAAAACTGCCCTCAGCCCCTCACCCAGACTGGGGAGAGGGCCTAAGCCAGCAGGTGGTCATCCCCTGAGGGGTCCCAGACTGCAAGAGGGCACAGGCCAGGCTGAGGGACCCCCCATTCCCGAGTGCACAAATTTTTGTGCACCGGGCCTCTAGTTTACACTAATAAAAGAGAAACATGCAAATTGTGTCACTCCACTATGCCCACCAGCCAATCAGGATGAGTATGCAAATTAACCCAACACAGATGGTGGTTAATTTGCATACACAGGCACAGATCAAAGACTGAAGACTGAAGAGTGAAGACTGAAGACTGAAGAGGCTTGGTTTCTCTGCTGCAGCCAGAGCGAAGACCTGCATCCAGGGTGCCAGAGGAAAACCAGTGCCGGCAGCCAGGGAAAGGAAGGTCTATTGCGCGAATCTTCATGCAACGGGCCTCTAGTATATATATATATAATTGATATATCTATATATCTCAGATATATATATGAGATATATATCTATGAGAATGCCATGTTAAACGTAAGTTCAAGATATATATATACTAGAGGCCTGGTGCACGAATTGGTGCACGGGTGGGGTCTGGCCGACGGGGGGAGGGGAGGAGGGAATGCCGGAGGTTGGCTGGCTGGCCCCACCCCCCGATTGAGGGGACAATTTGCATATGAGGCTTTTATTATATAGGATATTAATATTGCTATTTGCTCTTTCTCTATAATAGAAGTGTCAGAGATGAAAGAAAATTAGTAAAATGTATATGAAAATCTCCCTCCTGTCAGAGTCTGGAGCATGCCACGGGACCCTGAGTCAAGTCCCCGCCCACCTTCTTGGGCCTTGAAATCATGAGACCCATACCTGGCCAGCCCCACCCTGTCAAGCCCTGCAGGGCGAAGGGCGCAGCCTCAGGTCCCCTGGACCTGGTGTGAGGGTGCGAGGGCGTGAGGACACGAAGGCTCAAGGACCATTTGGATATTAGCTCTTTATTATATAGGATATATATATATATATATATAGACATTCTCATAGCCAATCATTAGACTTGCATTTTTATTAGATTTTTGTAACTGAGCACCTTGGAATGCTTTGCATCATTTAATTACATGCTGGTAATTAAATAACTATATTCAGGGAGAAAAAAATGCCACCAAGCAGATGTTGTATACTCAAGGAATGTCATCTTTGTTCTACAGATAAAAACAACTGTATTAGTTTACAGTAAATTTATGATTAGCACAATATTTCCCATGTTGTGTCTGTGCTTTCCCTCTAACTATACATACTCAATGCCGGGAGTGTTTTTCTATTTCAATTCTAAAAGCCTCTCCCCAGTTGTCAGTAAGGAATCACCTGTTTCCCTTGTCCATAGCCTGGTAAGTGACCACCCAGAGTGAGCAGGTCATTTTCACAACCACCACTCAGACTTCCTTCCCCCTGTTTTATGATTTGCAGTTCACACTTCTCAACAAATAGAGTCCTCCTACAACAATATTCATGCACAGTACAATTTATTTGATTCATTTTTACCAAGTGGCTTTGCTCTGACATTTTTTTTTTCAAATTTGAAAGTCTGCCTTGTTTATGTTTATTTTTCTGAGTACACATTATTTTTGTCATGGTTATCATGAAAACCGCTAGATGACAGGAACACTGCCTGCCTTGTGTTTAAAAAAATAACACTAATTGATTAAATTTTCAAACATATTTTTCTGTAATGCAGTAATATCAATTCTGGCTGTGGCCAAGTTAAATGCTGTGACAGAATACTTAAGGATTGTACACTATATGTGCTTTAAGTTATGAGTTAATAAACACCTTGACCTAACACAGCAAGAACACATAAGTAGTCTATTTTTGAAATATAATTAAGCAAAATACAGTTGTATTAGATATCGTTTAGGTACAAACCTAATTGTGTTTTGGCATTGATGGATTTAATTGATGCAGGTATATTTTAATAGAGAGTAATAAGTGCCCTTTAGACTGTATAAAAAGAATCCTCACTCCTACTTAAGAATTTAGTTATCAAGTTAGAAAATACTCTACCCTATGATTTTATCACAAAGAACCAACATGTATTTTAGACTAGCCATTAAAAGAAATATTTAGAAGAAAAATAGTTTACCTGTGGTTGATGGCATTTGGGATATCTTCAAAATCATTTCATACACACATTATCTGGTAGTGTCATAACACCAGAATATTTTGATGACTCAAACAATAGCAAAAAAAAGAAAAGAAGAAGAAGAAGAAGAAGAAGAAGAAGAAGAAGGAGGAGGAGGAGGAGGAGGAGGAGGAGGAAAAAATATGTGAATTAAAGGATTTGGCAATGTGTGTTTTTATATTTTCCAAAATATCCAGTGGATATGATCATTCTAATGAGCAGCTCAGATAGCATAGTGAAAAGACCCTAGGATGAAGAATGATAACCTATGATGTTCAGATAATGTGTTAGAAATTTCTCTCAAGGTCCTCCCGCAACTTCAGTTCTATGCCTTCAAAACAGCCACTGTCTACAGATTGGGGCTAACTAATCAGAACTCTCTAACATACTCACCACGCACCATGATCTCACAGATACAGGTAGGATTATGTATTTAGTAATTTCTATTATTCAGTGTAATAATGGAGCATTTTTGTTCATCCATTTCACATAGGCTTGGGATTACAATGCAGCCAAATGATTTCAGCTCAAACCCCTGAGAACAAGTTCTTAAAGTTACCACGATGAGACAAGATTTTAATTAGCAGTGACAAGAATAAAGTGCAGATGATCCTTGTAGTCATGCTTGAAATTGAATGCCAACTTCTTATTGTCCAATATGGCAAAATTGTTATTTTTATTAAATGCTAATTAGTAAAAAGTTAATGAAAATACTTATAAATAACATGGTTTGTATAAAGCTAAGTCAGATTTTAGTTTCCACATCCTCGATTCATTTGTTCTAAAGTTGTGTCAATATCTAGAAATTTCTCTAATACCCTATATTTTTATGATAATAATCATTTTTTAAATAAGTATTATCACATTTATATGCACAAACAAGGCCATCTCATGATCACATAGAAAAAGAGATAACTTACTTTTAAAGAATAACTCTCTTTATGGCAATGGAATTAAGGTCTTGTTTTATGTCCAGTAGAATGACCATAAGTCCAAGGGCTGAGGTAATGTACCCAATAGGACAGCCCCAAACTTAAAAAAAAAATTGGCAATAGAGTAACGTTATTTAAATCAAGAGAAATAAAATACCATTTTGAAAATGAGTTCCAATCAAAATATAAATTATGTCAGACATATTCTTTATTTTGCTTATGTGGATTGACCTTCACAGTTCAAGATTCTTGCAGTGTTGAATTTATCAGTGAACTTTTGTCATGGTATATGCCCTGTGAATATCCATATTTTTTTAAATACTGAGATAATTTGCCACATCACAGCAAGAAGCAACTCTTTGCTTTGTCAGGAAAAATGTAGTTCTTCTTAGGGTTTGTGAGGTATATGCTACTTGCTATATGAAATATTTTAAAACTAAAAAAGATGTTTCTTAATGTATTAACCCATAGAAAATAAATGTATTGAAAGTGACAGTTTAAAAGAGAAGGAGAATATATCTACTACTCAAATTCATAGGTTTGGGGAGCTGGAGTTTAATAAATGGTTTTATACTATTTGATATAATATCCTATTATTGACCTTTGAGAACACAGAGCATTGTACATATTATACCAACTGAAATTATTTTCACTAGATAAAAAGCAAGAATTCATTGTATATGCTGAAACCAGAAAGTACAATTGTAATTGAAAGTTAAAAGTATTTACCTGCCAAATAGTTTGTAGGATAGAGGAGACCAGAGAGAGACTGTGGACAAAATCATGCAGTGAAGTCATGAGATCTCAGACTGGTCGGGTTGTCTGTGAATATAAGAATAAAGGAGACACCAATAACTATTTCGTCATTTTTCATTGAAAATAAAGACTTTTTTTCAAAAAACATGAAGCTACATCCAGGTAAAAAATGTGCTTTTCTTCTCCTGTCTTTGGCTTTGGTAACAAGGTAATTCTAGTCTCACAAAATGAGTTAGGACATATTCCCTCCTCTTCATTTTTTTTTGGAGGTATTGGGAAATATAGTTTTTTATTTAAATTCTTTTTTGTCTGATACTAGTATAGTCCCTACTCTCTCTTGGTTACTACTTGTATGAAATTTCTGTATCATCCTTGCACTTTCAACCTATGTATGTCCTTAGATATGAGTCTCTTGTAGACAATACATAGATTTTAACCCATTTGCCTTTAAAGAAATTACAGATGGGTACTTATATGTTGACTTTGTGTTGTGTTATTTATTTTTGCATGTCTAATAGCTCTATTATTTGTAATGGTTTTTTACTATTTTCTATTTACCTTTAGCATTCAATTACCTCTGTAGTGAGTCAGTTTATCCTATTTTCATTTAATATTTTTAACATAGTTACCTTTTCCTTGAATAAATTTATGAACTGCTTTAAAAGCTTTCTCTGCTAAATCCAACCTTTTGGCTCATTCAGTCAGTTTGTACTGACTGTCTTATTTCCTGAGTATAGATAGCATTTTCAAGTTTCTTTGCATGGCTCAACATTTTTGTTAAAAAATAGACATCTAAAATAGCATATTGTAGCAACATCCCAGGTTCTGTTCTTTTGTACTTATTTTTTAATTTGTTTTACTTTTAATATCTTGCCTAGACTTAAGCTCTAGAATCTGTCTCGCACTTAATGTGAGTGATGTTTCTGCTTAATTTTTAATATTTCCATTTTATGTTTTAGTCTGGTTCCCTAGGGCAGTGGTCGGCAAACTCATTAGTCAACAGAGCCAAATATCAACAGTACAACGATTGAAATTTCTTTTGAGAGCCAAATTTTTTAAACTGAAACTATATAGGTAGGTACATTGTTATTAACTTAATTAGGGTACTCCTAAGGCTTAGGAAGAGCCACACTCAAGGGGCCAAAGAGCCGCATGTGGCTCGCGAGCCACAGTTTGCCGACCACGGCCCTAGGATTTGCCCTTGTGTCTGCATAGCTTCGTGGTCAGCCAATGATTGAAGAACTTAGATCCAAACACCTAAAGCCCATAAGGCTGCTATCCTATGCAGTTAGATCTCATTGTGGTTTGAGAAGCACATTCAATGTTGAGCGAGTTCCTAAGTACATCTCCTTTGTCTTTTACTCTTTGCTGGATTCTTTCAGGTCTCTTTTGCTCTTGTATGTAGTTTCCCAATCACCACGGTATCTACAGAGAACTCACCTCAGCACTTCTAGGGCTTTCATCTTTCCAGAATGTCACATTAATATCTGCCTAACTATATGTTCCCCCCATCTGGGACTTCAGTCTTCGGGTAGCACAGTCCCAGCTGTTTCCGTCATTTCCTACTGGGTTTGCCATTTAAAGCAGGCAAAGGTACACGATGCCACCCCTGCCCAAAACTGAGTTTCCCACTCTGGCAGCAAAACTGCTGGGATTTTTGGCCAGGTCTATGCTGTGAACGCTATAGTTCTCATTAATCAGGCTGGGGAGGAAGGATGGGCCACAGACCACCACTGCTCTTAGCTCTACATCTTTTCATTTTGTCTTTCTGATTTGTCTCACTTTCCCCCATTAAAATAGCTCTTTTTTTTTTATCAACTTTTAAATTTGTATTTTGCAGATAGGATTTGCTGACAATGCTTTCATAGGCACAGTGTGTCTTCTTTATCAATTTTTAAAAACTCTGAAATAGTTGTATCGTACAGCCCGCCGAAGTAAGATAGATATAACAATATCTCTATGGGTTGTACTGTTTTATTTCTTAATTCTATTTTCATAAATTTTGCCCTGCATGCCTCTGTCTTCAGTGGCATTTTGGACAATGATATCAACCACAAACACTTCCTGAACAATTCCTGTCTACTAATTGTGTGCAGGATCATAGATAGTTATGCAGAGAAAAATCTGACACACTCCTTGAAATGAAATACCCTGCAACATTCCTGAGGGAAATAATCTATTCAGCCCTTTTTCAGATCTATTTAGTCTTTTTGGATGACATCTTGCCTCTTGCCTGTGTCTCCAAGTATTTTATCTCATTAAATATTATAAAAAGGCTTATTTAAATCTTATAAACAAAATTGCAATATCTGAATTTCTCAGTAATGTGATTCTTTAGCTCATTGATTCTGTTCATGCACTCTTATGTGGGCTCTTTTCTGAGTATTTGTCATATAAATTGTATGCTCATATTTGTCTGGGTTTTATGGGGGAAAAAATCCCAGTTTTTAAGAGTTTGCTCTCCCAAGAGGACATCTTTTTCCTTTTTGCTACATACCCCGGGACACTACCCATCTTGCACAAGTTAATTTCATGGTTTTGATTTTCTGTAACCACATAGGTAATATATTTTTCACCCTCAAGCCTATATTCAGGAAAGACTCATTTAAAATTCTCACCCATCAAACCTTTGGAATGCTTACAGTGAGCAAAGTAACCTTTGGACTGGGTCAAACCAAGACTGTATTCCAAACAAGCATTTGCAAAACTAACAGGATGGCAGACACCCTGACTACCAGACTGAAAATTAAAGACATTCTTTAAGAATTCACATCACCATATATAGCTAACAAATAACTTAGGTTTACTTGCACCTATGGAAATTCCTGCCTTGACTTATTAACATCAATTAAAATGCCTTTCTTCTATACATTCCCCTTCTCTTTCTCATGAAAACCCCTTGCCTTCAACCTCTAATTGCAATACCATTTGGGTTTCTGCCAGAATCAGTATTTCTCAAATACCTATTCTTTTGGATCTCAAATGCTTGTTGCCTCTCACTTTGACCCTTTATTTTTAGGATAACAGAGTGATAGCCTTCTAGTTCATTAATGGTTTTAATAAGAATGACATGTATTTTGCTTTATAACTTTGGATCTAGGTTTGGAAGAGTCAATCATAAGATTTTTATATTCATTATAATGTAATCATTGTTAGTCAATGTACATATGAAAAATGTAACAAATCTAGCAAATACCTTTCCAGCACCTATTGAGATGACTGCCAGGTTTCAAGTATTCAAGGACTAAATTATTTTGGTGAAGTAAGGGACAGCTGTTATCACTGCCAGGAGAGAAGTCCCACTCTACCAGGAGCTGCAGGCCCACGTGGAAGGCTCACTCCATTTGGGGTTTCAGGAAAGACACAAATCACACAGATATTAGGTGAAACAAAACTTACTCCCAAACAGAAGAGACAGTAACATCAGCTTCAACAGTAGGTGTAGGACCCCCACCGCCAGCAGAACACCTCTGAAAACTGAGGCAGGGTAATGGTCCATGCACCCTTCTCCTCTTGCCAGCAAAGTGTTCTGACCCCTCCCCTGTGGGGTCTGACAGACAGAAAGCTGGAGGCATACCTGAAGGCCATATGATGCACACCGTTAAGCAGAAAAAGAAGCACACAGCAAGGCCAGAACAGGGAAAGACACTCCCAAACAGGGCACTATGCCTAGCACAGGCTGGAGGCCTTCCTGTCTCTCTGAAAGGAAATATTCCAGGCCCACGGCCACTCTTATGCGGCTCTGTGGGGGTCAAAAGATGGCACACCAGGAAAAGAAACGCATAGCCTCTTCCAGCAACGTTCTAGGAATGAACCTCTTAGCAGTACCCCAAATCCCAACTTGGTCATATTTACATATACACACACACATGCATACAAATGCAAATGTATATGTATTTTATATATTTGTATTTTATATATTTGTAATATATATTTTATATGTATTATATTCACACATATACATTCATTTTAATTTAGAGCTTTGTAATTATATTCATATCAAAATTATTTGATGTGTGCTTTTCTGTTTCCGGTACATATTGTACATTTAAATGTCTGAATTATGCTAGTTTTATAATTAGAAAAGAATTTTTTTCTTACATTTTCTTTGTTGGATTTTTGAATTTAAAAATCAGTACATGCTCATTTTATCTAGTGGAATAATGTAAAGATACATAAAATAAAGATAGTAATCTCTCCCCACTCTCAAACTTTTCCCACTTTATTTCCATATTTTTCTGTTTATAAAAATATACGAACACTTTATATATTTACTTTTATTGTTGTTGTTTAGGTGGTTTGTTGGTTTTATTGAAATGGGATTTTTCCTGCTCATGACTTACTTTCCTAAAAATAATGATATTGTATGTATTAGATATTTCTTTAGGTCTACATGCATAGATTTGTCACATATTTTTGGTAGCTCCATAATATTCAATAATGTGGCTGAATTACAATTTATTTAAATTTTCCTCTATTAGATGAATATTGACATAAGATTTATAAAGATTTTATTTTTGTTTTGTTTTTATTTGCCTCTACAAAAATAAACATCATTGTATATATAAATTATATACAAGTATTTTTAAGTTTATGCGATAATTTTATCAAATTGTGATTATAGTATAACATATATTTTTTGAGTAATTTCCCAGAGGTTTTTAGTAATTCTATCTTCCATGAGTAAAATATGAGTAAACACTTCTTGTTCATATTATAACTATTTCTATATCTTATAATATTACTAGAGGCCTGGTGCACAGATTCATGCACTGGTGGGATCCCTCAGCCTGGCCTGTGGGGATAGGGCCAAAACCAGCTCAATCCCTCCAGGGGTCCCAGATTACAAAAGGGCAGTTCTCAGGTGACACCCCTGGAATCAAGCTCCCTCCTCTCTGGTTCCAGGTGTGTCACCATAGAACTGCAGCTGCCACGTCACCACAGCTTGGCAGCTCCTACGTTGAGCATCTGCCCCCTGGTGGTCAGTGCATGTCATAGCTACTGATCAGACCGTCTACTGGTTGGACAGTCAAATGGTCGGTCGCTTAGGCTTTTGTATATATAGATAAGATGTATGAGTAATATTATGAGTGAAAGAGTATTACATCATAGATTTAATTGGCATTTCTCAGATTGCTAATGAGATTGATCACTTCTTCATGTGTTTATTGGATTTCCTTTTCTGGGTAATTGTCTTTTATTTGAATACAATATTATTAAATTACTTTTAGTTATCAATATATAGAAGCATATTTTTAAAAATAATAACTAATTTTTGCCATATAAATTGCAAAAATATTCCCCATTTTTCTGTTTGTTTTTGATGCTATGAAGTTATGATGTTTTTGTTTGTTTGTTTTTAAATATATTTTATTGATTTTTCACATAGATGAAGGGAGAGGGATAGAGAGTTAGAAACATCGATGAGAGAGAAACATCGATCAGCTGCCTCCTGCACACCTCCTACCGGGTATGTGCCAGCAACCAAGGTACATGCCCTCGGCCAGAATCGAACCTGGGACCCCCTCCCAGTCCGTGGGCCGATGCTCTATCCACTGAGCCAAACCGGTCAGGGCGAAGTTATGATGTTTTGACATAATTTTTCTTAAATAATTTTGTTGAAGTGTAACATATATATTTAGAAAATGAACGTATCAGAAATGTATAGTGTAATGATTTTTTATGAAGCGAACTGTCATGAAGCATCATCTGCATCAAGAAATAGGACAGCCCTAGCCGGTTTGGCTCAGTGGATAGAGTATCAGCCGGAGGACTGAAGGGTCCCGGGTTTGATTCTGGTCAAGGGCACATGCCCAGGTTGTGGGTTTGATCCCCAGTGTGGGGCATACAGGAGACAGTTGATCAATGATTCTCTCTCATCATTGATGTTTCTATCTCTCTCTCTTTCTCTCTGAAATCAATAAAAATATATTAGTAAAAAAGAAATAGGACAATACCAACAGCTAAAATACTCTCTTATTGCCCTAATATTTTATTATGCCTTCCTTTATCCCTCACTTTTAAAACTATGTATTAGTTATGCCTACTACTAAAATTTATGTATGTACATATATTTTAAACACATTATGATTTTATTATTTGATATAATGAATTTTTGTTTTACAAAAAATGTTATTCTCTATTGCCTTTCTTCTCTATTTTCATACTTTTGCTTTCACATGGTATCATTTTCCTTCTGTCTGAATAACTCCCTGTACTACTATTAATGTGTATCTGCTGATGATAAATTCCTTCATCTTTTATTTGTGTATAAATGTGTACTTATTTACCTTTATTTTCAAGGGTATTTTCACTGAATACAGAATTTAAGTTAGCATTTCTTTTGATTATACTCTTCCACTGCTTTACTACTTCCATCATTTTGTTGAGATGTGAGCAATTATTATTCTTGCTACTCTGCCATTCCTTTGTTTTTACTGCTTCCATTAAAAAAAAATGTTCTTTTCCCCCCAACAGTTTTACTTGAAATGTCTTGGTGTGGCTTTCTTTTGATGGCTGCTTCATATTTTTAGCAGTTTTTGAATCTTTGTCTTAATGAATTCCATTGATTATAAAATGTTCAGATGTTATCTCTTCAAATATTGCACCTGCTCTTTCTCCCTTCTTTTCCTCTGATACTGAAATCCAAAATTAGACCTTTTCAAAATATGTCTTTTGCTCTTTCCTCCATTTATTTTTTCTTTGTTCCTCAATATTACATTCTAGATATTTTCTTCTGATCTCTTCTTCGTATCACCAATTAACTCTTCATCTGCACCTATTATAATATCACCCATCCGATAAATGTCTAATTCTAATTTCTGTATTCTTTAGATCTAGGATTTTCAATGATTATTTTGACTTTTCCCAGTGAAAAGGCTGTGCTTTTGGAATTCCGACTTCCCTAAACATCCGTCTTAGCGAGATGAGTTTTTTTGAGGCACTCCTCTTGAGTTAGATAATTTCATCCCAATCTCTTCTGTAAGCTATGCAATTGGCTTTGATGTCCCATCTAGCGTGGAACCATTTATTACACTGCATCTTTCAGACTTCCATCTACCACTGCCTGCTTCAAGAGCCAGAGCCCAGAAATTTCCTGGATTTATCCCCACTTGCCATTCCACAATTCTGTTCTGTTGATGATCCATACAAATATTTATCTTGGTTTTGAACCAGGCTGTGTGACTTTACTTTTCTTTCTGATATGCTGCCTTTCATTCGGAGCATAAAAGGATTAAGGTGTACAGTTACTATACCATCTTGAACAGAAGACATCTCTTTTTCTTCAGAGTGTTAAAGAATACCTTGAAATATTTCAGTTTTATTGTTTCATACACACATGCACACACGCACACACACATACACACACTCTGGGTGGATGTGTGAGGTCAGTCAAACACACACACACACACTGTGTGTGTGAATGTCACTTATTCATATAATCACAAATAATTCATATACATCTATACATATACATATGTGTGTGTTTGTGTGTATAATTTGCATTCTCTTCTCAGCAGAGAAGTATATTGTCATGGTGTCGGTAGTTTGAGTGCAGGAGAATCAAAGGAGTTCTAGCTTTATTTTCTGTTTGGATTATTTGTTACCAAAGTACTGATAATGATCTTGGCCTTCTAGTAATCTCTAAAATCTATTCTAGAACTATAATATCTGTCTCAAGGGAAGTTAGTACTTGAATTGGGATGAAGTCATTCTTATACCTGACAAGATGAGTAGAATATGTGTTTAAATTAAATTGCAAATGGTACTCTCTTAAATTTTATTTTCAGTAAAATACTACTTAACATGTAAAGCAGATCTTTTTCCCTTCAAAATGCATGACAGCCATTTACTAATGAATGCTTTTAAATCCACTGCCTGAGCTTAAGATATAATAAATTATAAATTCATAGTTTTTTTTTCTTTTTTGCTACACATATGGAGGAAAGGATTCAGGTATGGTAGGATTTGGGCCCGGAAAGTAAAAATATCAAAGCTTTATTTGAAAATTGGAAACAATTCTGTTTGTTAAGCTAGCATTTTCTCTTTGCACACCAATGGAAATCATTTAACACTTAATTAAGTCCCACTTAAATGAATAAATGATTGTTTTTCTCCTCCCAGTGACAGGGATTTATCGTAAAAACAAAAAAGAAAAAGAAAGAACTTGTATTGCTCATTTCTTTTGTTTTACTTTTCAGAAAAGCCGTTTCTTTCTTTCCTTAGTGACTTCTACTTGGCATTCGTACAAGTAGCTTGTTATGGTTAAATGTTCTTAGATAAACTCCTCTGATTGTATAAGCCACTCCCCAAATGTGTACACTACCCTTGTGTTTGTAATATTTTGTTCCAGAGGCCAGATACCGCCTCCTTTTGGTTCATGGCAATATGTTCCCTTCTAGTCTCCAACTTGGACATACAGATATTCTCCTGACAGCATCCTTCTATTTCTTAGCCCTTGTTCTGGAGTAAAACAGGTAGCTTTAATGTACAAGGGCATCTGATGGCCTTAGTCATGTTTATATACTGGGAACTCTGCATCCAACCCTACTGTCCCCCAACCATTCACTCTGGGTAGTTGGCCAGATCAAAAAACCCAAACACCCCTGGATCTTGTGAGAGGAATGAGGAGTAATGGGGAGGGTGGATAGAAGTTTGTTCCACTGTCACATTTCTGACTCTTACTTCTATTCCTGACTGGAGCCCTTCATGCCTTCCACCTTCTACTTAAAGATGGCTGTGTGGTTTACACGTGTGTTCTAGTAAAGGCTACACGGCGTTCATATGACTTGGAATTATAAATTTACTTCAATTATCTTTGGGTGTCTCCTCCCTTGTCTCCTCCAGCAGGCACAGTGCCTACCAGAGTATGTAGAGAGTAACGAATGAATGTATAAATTATGTCCTAAGGAGGGTTATGGAAGGAATAAATAGAGACAAAAAAGGGTAGCAAACACTTGCCAAAAATACATACCCCACACAGGTTTGGCAGCATGTTCCAAACATACTTTTGTCATGGTATTTTTATGGTATTTGTCATAAGTCATGGTATTTTCTCCCACTGTGGAAAGATTCCAAGCTATCCCTGAGCCACTACAAGGACCGCAGAGTGCTGGGATCCGTAAATGGTCATGTTTCTGATGCTGAATGCCAAGGTCAGGTAACCCAGGCCTTGCATGTTATGCTGTCATCAGACACCACATCTTCTAGGAGTTAACACATCTCTTCTGTTCAAACCGCAGCTTATTATTTTTTAAAGCACTAACAACATTCATTTACTGCCAAAGAATTGTGTTTCTTGTTATTCTTTTTAAATTCTTTCATTTGTCTGTGTCAGCATCTGTAGCTGAAACTCCAAGACGCCTGGTTCCAGGACGAATTCCCAGGGTGCAACCTGGGAAGGGCACGCTTGCAGAGTCAGGAAAAACTTGTTTAGTTGGAGCCTTATCTTGGTGCCCTGCTGCCCTTTTTAAACAAATGTATTGGATTTTCGTATTTTATTGCTGCTTCATAGCCCAATGTCTAAAATAGATTTCTCTAATTCTCTGTGAGATAGAGTTTACTTAACAAACGATCCCATATTGCCTTTACAGGCAAGGTTGTTAACCGGGATTATTGTACACAGATAGAACATCACACGGGAAGCACTCACAGCTCCCTAGCTGTTAACATCCCTTTCCCCTGCTTCCACCAGGTTCATGAATCCTGAGCAGGGCTGTGAGCACACAGCGGTGAATAAAATTTGGCATGCTCTCTGTAAGTCACATGCATTTTTTACATGCGCTGCTCTGATTGAACAAGATCTTCCTGGGGGAATGACTGGCATGGAGCATATTCCCAATGGCAATATTGCTTGTAGAATATCTCATTTCATTGTATTGCCAAGCTCATCAATTGAAGTTGCCAGCTGTTGCCCTTTTATCCAGTTGATTTTGGCCTTCCCTATTTATTACCATAATTGTGTGATTAACAGAGACAGTGGCGGAGCTAGAAATGGTCATCTGGGTCTTCAGTAGTCATCAGGTTCAGGAAAGAGGAACGCTACAATGTTTGCATCCCATATGTGGGAAGATTGCCTCTCTCTGACCCATGTCTAGGGAAGGATCTGTGTGCAGCTTTAAAAGGCTGAAAGAGAGAGAGAAAGATGGTCCAGTGGTTACAACCAACACTACCTGTTCAGTCCAGAAGGCTAACTAAAAGTGGTGTACACATGTATTGTGGAACCTTCTCAGCTCTTCTCTTTTAAGTCTTTAATCAATGTTCATAAGCCCATCTCTTCTTTTTTTTAAGGGACAGTTGTGTTCTATTCCCAAGAATCTTGATCACAGTGACTTCTGACACTTTGCTTTCATTCAGATTTTAAATGAGGCACCTCCTTCTCCTAAAAGAATCCAGTTGTATTGTTTAGGGGAGTCTAAGAATGTTTCCATACTTTCTGAAAGCTTCCATGAGTAAGGTGTTTGTTTGTTTTCTCTCTCTCTCTTCTGAGTGTCTGTTTTGTCTTTAGTAATCTAGGTGGGAACTGCAATTCCGTCACTATTTTTCAAAAAGAGTTCACTTGCCTCCATAATCTTAATGTGGGCTGAACTCTGAAGAGAAAGGCCACATCTTGGCAGGCATGGCTTCCACCAGCTCTTTGGGTCCTCTCTTTCTTCCCCTTCTCCTAGAACAGCAAATCCTTCCCCTTTACTCATGTAAAATATTTCTACCGTCTTTAACTTCTCTTGGAGTTTTACCACTTATACCAAACAGGTAGGATCAATCATGTAAAATAATTTTTGTCAGGCATATATAGAGCTTTTCCTCAGGAATTATAGTAACCCACTTACAAATAATTTATTGTAATTGGAAGGACATATCACTCTTTGCCTGATCTCTATGTCCCCTCCTCTAAGTTTGACTTGACTTAAACATTTTTCTATTTTTTGAGACTAGCTTGGCTAGAAATTATCAACAGGCAATGGAAAAAGAAGGAAGTCCTGCCCTTTGTGACAACATGGATGGACCTTGAGGGCATTATGATAAGTTAGATAGAGAAAGACGAATGCTGTATGATCTTATATGTGGAATCTAAAACAAAACAAAACAAAAGAACCAACTTCATAGATACAGAGAACAATCTGGTGGTTGTCAGAGGTAGGGTGTGTGTGTGTGTGTGTGTGTGTGTGTGTGTGTGTGTGTGTGCTGTGTGTATGAGAAATGGGTGAAGGGGGTCAAAAGGTACAAACTTCCAGTTATAAAATAAATAAGTTCTGGAGATGTAATGTATAGCATGGTGGTTACAGTTAATAGTATTTTATTGTATGTTTGAAAATTGCTAAGAGAGATCTTAAAAGTTGTCATCACATGAAAAAAATTGTAACTTTGTGGTGATAGATGTTAATTAGACTTATTGTGGTGATCATTTTGCAATATACAACTATCAAATCATTATGTTGCACTTCTGAAATTAATATATGTTCATTGTATTTGAATAAAAAGAAAACAATGGAAATAGAAACTTTCTATCGCTTTACCTTTATGTATAACATGTTGGAAAATGAATATGGTCAATTCAAATAACAAATAATTGAGAAAAATACTTTACTAAGTCTATTCATTATATTAACATTACCTGGTCACAGCTAATACTTATGGGTTGGCTCTAATTCAAAATAATCTCTCACAATGTATTTGTGACATAATTGTCCCAATTCCAAAAGAGGTGACTTAATTTCCAATTTTGTTGTATTGAGTATTCAAAATTGTAACATGCTGGAGTTGAAAATGATGGATCTTAAATATGATTGATATTAAAACCATCTAGTAAAACACTCTCATTTTACAAATGAAATATAGGAGACATTGACTTGCCCAAGGCCACAAAACCAGCCCCTGGCAGTGTGAGGGACTAGACCTTTGGGACTAGAATCGCATCCTGATTCTACTATTCTAGGCTCTTCTCCTTGGCCAGACACATGACCCTGAGTAGCAATGGATGGCGATATATCTCTAATGGAAATGGAATACAATTCATACATGTTTCAAAATAGCCAGGATTAGGTATATACAGGGTGTATAAATATGTGGAACATAATTGATACATTATGTACATCCAACACATGGCAGGTAACATGGGGTTTACACTGACAATTCAACTTCTCCCAGCCCACTCGCTAAATCAAACTGAGGAGGAGGAGGTGGAATGTCTCTGGAAGACCTGATAGAGTGGACACTGCCTCAGTCTTGGTCTTGGGCCTGGAATTGCTCTCAAGATGGTGTCTCATTCTTGGTGTTCAGCAACTTAGTTATGTGACCCTGAGCAAATCACTTCTACACTCAGCTGACTTTCTTCAGCTGCCAAACAAGGATAATAGTGCCCATCTTGAAGAGTTTGATTCTGCTCTAAACAAAACTGTATGAAAGACCTAGTCCTCGAGCAGAGTATGCAATAGAAAGTTCTTGGTTTCCTTCCTTCTCTCATCTGTCTTTGCAATTTTACTTATATTTTTAACCTACTATTGTCTCATCTTTTCCTTGATAGTTTTTCAAAATAAAACTGTTTTTACTTTTGTTCCCCTCTGGGGACAGCAGTGATATTTAAATACCATCTTGGAAACATGGTCAGTTACACTTTCTTTTTTCATTTTTGTATGAAAATGCTCATTTGTGATAGAACTGCCACATAGCTTGAAGAATAAGGAAAGTCAGAGGATGAATGACTATTTTCCAGAAGACAGGTAAAGCATATTTGGTAGATTAATTCTCAATTCACCTTCTCAGAGGAAAAAGGACAAAACCCTCATTTACCAAGATTCTAAAGAGATCTTCAGGCAAGTCCCTAGCCAGCCCCACATCACTTGGCTTTGAAGCATTCCTTCCACAGAGCTTGGTTTTCTTTTTCTTTCTTTTTTTTATTGTCTAAAGTTTTACATATGTCTCTTCCCTTCCCTCCTTTGGTTGCTCTCTAACCCGAGCTTGGTTTTCTTGACCAGGTCCCAAACCTGCAAGAAGACTAGAGGAAACTAGCTCTTTCCCCTGACATTCACATGCCTGTGGCGCTCGGGAGAGGGAGGGCATGCGTGTTGATCAGGGAATCAATCTTTCTGCCTATCATCCTCTTTTTCTCTGGAAGAAAGTGAGTTAGTGCAATTACCTTACCCAGAACAATTACCTCGTTTTAAGCTGTTTATTCTCCAGAGAAAGGTGTTTTTGGAAACAAATAGCACATTGCAAGAAAGGTGGGTTTTTAAAAAGTACTTGTATCAACATTGAGTGTGGGCAGTGGGGAACTGTTGGGAAGGCTGTCTGTCTTTCTTTCAGACTAAGACTACATTTCCTATTGGGGTCAACCAGGCAGAAGGGGACACATGTGCTGACCAGCTGAGTTATGATGCCCTTTTGGGGACTGGATATTGTGAGAGAAAATTTGGTGCCCTGACCTTGGAGCTTTGGATGCAGGGTCAACTTCCCAGGTGTGTTCTTTGCTCTGAAAAGTGTGTCCTAACCCAATCACTCTTAAATTACTCTTCTGCAGAGGGGAGAATAAGAATCAACCATGAAATACTTTCAAAAGCAGTTAAATAAAGATTTGACAGTCTATTCAAAACAACTCACACTTTTAAGAAAAGTCTGTCCTCTAGCAAGGGCCCAGCGTGACTTCCTTTCCCTGAGACCTAGGATAAAGGCAATTCCCAGGGCCTAGATTTCAGCAAACACAACAGGAGCCATCAGGAGGGAGGGAGCTTTCTGAAAATCTGGGGGATCCCGGAGTGATTATCACAGACAAGGGAATTGGGGGTGTGGCGAAAAGGAATATGGATCACACACCCCTTAAAGCACCCATGATTGTAATTTCCCCATACCGCTCCTGAGTGCCACGGTACGTGGTGCGCGCATATTTAGCATAATTGGAACAATGGCTTTATTCTAGTGTGTTTTTCCCACCTTGGCATTTAAAGTCTTTTTCTTTTCCTTGGAGTTTTTCAGGAGTGATATCTGATCTGCTGCTAAAAAATGGAAGGAGGAGAGGCACGTCTGTGAAAGGCTCAAAGTTGAACCTAACAGAGTTTCCGCGGAAGCAGCAGCTTGTGAGTGCGGCTGCCGC
>NW_005356870.1:626995-635348 GCF_000412655.1 Myotis brandtii | reverse complement strand
CGAGTGGGACCCGCACCTACGGCGCTGGCTTCCCAAGTTGAGCCCCGCACCTCTGCGCGCACCGAGCCCAGCTGGGTGGGAATCGGGCGGAGGACCTCAGAGGGGACCGCTGCTTCCCACCCCAAGTTTGCGACCAGGAGTAATCCTACAGGTTGCTGTCACGGGTCCCTTACCCTTTACTCTCCTGCCTCGCTCCATCTCCCAAGCCCTCCCCAATTGCTGCAGACTGGAGTACCCACCTCTTTGCCTCCAATCTCGCTGTCCCCCGTTTTCTCCACTTCCTTCCAAAGCCAGATCGCTCCTGGGTGGGCGCCCATCGTGGTGTCCAAGAGTTCCTGGGAAGAGGGGTCTGGGATGGGAGTCTCAGTGGGGTGGGCTTGGAGAGGGCACCTTTTCCCTTCCGCGAGTAGCACCAGGGCTGAAGTCCGCTAAGCTTGACACCCCTCGGGCGACACTAGCCCGCGGTCTTAGGTGGCCCTGGGCTTTGGTTTGAGGAGGCTGCGTGGGTGCGGGAGCTGGGAGAGCTGTGCGCACCACCCGCGTGTAACTGCGCCCGCAGTGCAGAGCGCCGAGAAGCGGTTGGCCCGAGGCCGCTCGCCCGCGCGTCCTCCCTACCGTGTGCCTAGCCCGGCTCGGGAGCTCGCGAGCGCGGGGCCCCACGGAGCAGCAGGGAGTCCGCTGCCTTTTCCGACTTAAAAACGTAGACCCGGTTTTCCTGGATCCTCTGGACTTCCGCAGAGTGAAATTGTACAACTGGTTTCGGCTCCACCTTGAGCGAGGACAGGGAGCATGAACTTAGGGACAAATCCCGCGGACTTGTTTTGAAGCTGATCAGAGGCATTCCGCACAGAGCTTGAGTATTGTGGCTTTACCTTTGAAACAATCCGGAAGCTTCGCCTTCCCGCCCTTCTCTTCCTTTCCCTTTCCCTGGGTGGCATCCATTAGGCTTAGAATATGTAATTGCATTAAATGATGTCCCTAACGCTGGTCTGGTGAGAGATGGAACTGATGTGTCGACCTCCCCCCTGTTCTGCTGGCCATTCTGGACATACTCTAGTGGCAGCGAGACAGAAAGGGGTGGGAAGGATCGAGGACGATCACAAAAGAACTAACATACTCTCATTTTTATAAAAGCTAACGGCTTGTTAAAAGCAGCCGTGCTGTCTGGAATAAGGAATTGTTTTTTAAAAGTAGGTCGAGGCTTTCCGTTTTATGATCCTGTTCAGTGACTATTTGCATTTCATTTCCTGAAAAGTTTTTTTTTTCTTTCTTTTTCCTAATGGAGGAGGCTTTTTAAAAAGCAGGAAAGGGTTACAAACGCGCCTCAGTGATTGCACACACTGGGGGCCGGTGAGCAGGCATGGTTCTCTTTTCCTTGCTGGAAGAAGCACAAGCTTCAGCCATTTCATTTACTACTGAGAAGCCTCCTTGCAAAGTCAGCTCAGAGTTGTTGTCAATATACTACTGTGATGGGAAAAGCCAGCCTTTTCTCTTCTGGATGTTGACCTAAATGTATGAGTTAGCCATTCCTAACAGTGACTGACTCTGAGTCCTGACCCTAGACTTTAGTTGGTGGAGCTGTCTTGAAGCCAGCCCCAAACGAGAAGAGGGGGCCTGCCAGAAGCCTCTTGGATCGAGTTTTGCTGGCTGTGAAACGAAGGCTAGCACCTCTTGTCTGCAAGCTGTTCTTTAAAGGTCTCCTGGAAAACATACTGTACACTCTGCAGGCTTATTTACCATAAATGTGTTACATGGATCGTAGTAACGTGTGAGACACATGGAGTGGAAGCACTAAATCTGACTAATTTTTCCCTTGTAATATTTTACTTCCTGGGGCATGAAGTCCATTACCCTTAGCATCTGTCAGAGATTCTTCAGTCAGCAGGCTGTGGAACCTGTGAGGCCACGTGTACCTGGCTTTGGACAGGTGGGCACAATTGGAGTTCTCAGAACGCACGGGTGTTTTAATGCTACTTAAGTTCTCCCAGCCCAGGGAGGTGGCCATTCAGTGAAAGCAAGGGCAGGTGTGCTCTGTGGCGTGCTGGCCCAGGAGTCTCTCCAGGCTGTTTCTGGTTAGCCCCAGGTTCTTCTTATTTATTCAAGTAACTAGTTTTTTCTTCTGCAGGCCTTTTCCTGTGGATTTGAACCAAGATAGTCTGCCTTTCCTGCTTAACAGGATTGATAGAATTATGCCATTTGCTTCAAGGATGTAAGAATGTTTAACCATTCAGCAGCATTCTCCTTACAATTATTCATCATTTATTTGTTTTCATGATTGCACCAATGACACCCCCCCCTTTTTTTTTCTTTTTCCCTTTCCTATCCCACACTTAATGTAAAACCCTCTGAAGCTCAGAGGGGGATTTCTGATGATAGGCTCTGAATATAATGAGAGAGGAAGATGCTTGAGGCAAGGGAGTGTCTGCAGAAACCAGTAGTGGCCCAAATAGCAAGGTTCTGTTTCCCTCCCTTGTAAGCAAGACTTGCCTCTTTGGATTTATGTTCCCCGACTGGTGGCATGCTATGAGGAAGGCACTTTGGTGCCACGTTTACTGTATATTTCAACACTTTCCAACTTAAAAGAAGGTTGTTTAAAAGTTATTCGTGACCTGCCAAGTGCTAATTGAATCCATACCATGTTGTCATACTGATTGGTTTCTGTTCTTTGCAACAAGGAGTACTGCTTTTGCTCAGGTTGGGGTCCTGTGTTAGTTACTGTACATCAGATGTCCTAGTCTACCGGCGTGGCTCAGTGGTTGAGCATCGACCTCTGCACCAGGAGGTCATGGTTCAATTCCAGGTCAGGGCACATGCCTGGGTTGTGGGCTGGTTCCCCAGTGTGGGACGTGCAAGAGGCAACCAATCAATGATTCTCTCTCATCATTGATGTTTCTATCTCTCTCCCCCTTCCTCTCTGAAATCAATAAAAATATATTTTAAAAAATGAAGGCGGGGAGGAAGATAATATTAGACAGATTGAGCTTTTGCACAATTCCTTGCTTTAAAATTTTTCCTGGACAATGAAATTTCCCTTACAGTAACTGTAGTAAAGCATTAAGGGCAAGAGAAGCACACGCTTATTTTATAGGCATAATAGGGTCATATGGTATGTGCCTGCTTAAATCTCCTTATCTACCTAGTTCATGCAGTATTAAATCTATAGTCATTTTCTCCTTTATGAATGTTATTAGCATATCCCGACTCACCCCTACCTCTGTTCCTCATTCCGTTCCCTTTCCTCAAAAAACTGTCCTTCTATAGGGCTCCAAGAAAAGAGTCTTTTCTCTCAATTTCCTGCCAGGCATGTCTTTTTCTGACTCTTGGGTTGTGCTCTTACCTTGAGCAGACCGGGGGTGGAGGCGGGGTGGACAGGACCATATTTTCCTACCCGACAGAGTGTTCTGCTCTTAAGTGTCTCAGTGTTGTGACCTGGCTCTATAGCGGCAGCACTTGTCACACTTTTCCATGGTCTTGACTATGACAAAGAGTAATGCCCCCTCCATCCTTCCTCATGATTTGAATGGCCCATCTGTGGGTCTGTGGTTCTTCAAGGGGTACCAATAGGGTAGGAAAACCCAGGGAGCCCCACGAATGCTCCGGCAGCTCCCTCTGGACCTTCTCACTCAATCTGGGAGGTCCTCTAGACCTTGCTGTCTTATCAGTTAGGGACACACTTTTCTATCTCTTCACTGACTTGTAAACTGTGTTTTATTGTCCTCCTCCTACGAAATATAGTATTCAACTTAAAATGGTGCCAACTTTGAAGGTTTATCAAGAAATTGGTTTATCCAATGGACACAAACAACAGGGGGGTGAGGGCATGAGTGGGGGGGTGTGAGGGGGCAATGGGACACACAGACAACAGGGGGGTGAGAGCATGAGTGGGGAGGGTGTGCGGGGGCAATGGGGCGGTAAGGACACGTATGTAATACCTTAATCAATAAAGAAAAAATATTTAAAAAATTGGTTTATCAGGAGATGGGGAATATTTGACACGTTTCCCTTAGACTTTTCTTCCTCCTGTTTTAATACAGAGGCTGGAGACCCAGATCCCATGCATTAAAATATAATCCAAAGACAGGTGTACAGAGAAAGGAAGGTGGTGGTGATGCAGGTGTCCTCTTAGTGGACGGGCACATCTGTTCACAGAAAGGCCAGATGTGCCCTGCTTCTGATTACACCTTTGCCGTTAATTCTGACTGTTCTATACTCCAGACAGTGCTGCTTGACCAGCCCTGTCATTGTCTTCTCTTCTGTCCTCCTTATCCCGGTGCCTTCATGAACTGACAGCGTGATGGAAACTTTCCTCTGTCGTTCTCGACTGTGCACTCCAGATAAAGACGCCTATCTGCTCACCCCTTCACTGGCTACATGGCCAACGTGACATGAGAACGGCCGTCGTCTGCTACCACTTTTTAGATTATGCTTAATTTTTACGAGAAAGCATTTTTGCAACCTTGTTTGATTATGAAAGAATAATAATAATTGCTGCCTGTAGTGTCTGCCATTGATTATTCTAAAAGCTTTATACATCTGAACTCATTTAGGTCTTAAGTCTATGAGATAATATTAGTTTCTCCTGTTTAAGGTAGGAAAAGAAGGGCACACAAAGGTTAAATAACTTGCTCAAGACCATGGAGTCAGTATATGGAGGAGCCTGGATTTGAACCGACGTAGTCCAGCCCTAGAGTCTACAGCAATGCCAATTTTCTAAACTCCGCCGAAAAGAAAATGCCCCTGATATTCTGGTGACAGAGCACTAAAATTATATCTCTATAACTGTGAGCGCTGTAGAGGAGTTTAGAGTAGCTTAAATAAATCTATAAATATATTCAGATAAATCTCAGAGATTTATGTTGTGTGAAAACAACCACCCTCTCACCATTCAGCTTAATATACTTTGGGATTGGATTCACGCTTAACATTCCGAACGCCCATGTCTAATATGATAGCTTGCTTTTTTCCTTTTTTTTTGGTCAATTTTGAATTTCAACAAAAAATATTACTCTGATTGAGTACACCATCCATGGAATGGCAGATCCCAAGAGACTATTTGTTGTATGTCTTATATTTTTAGCCTTGTTTGCTGGCAAAATGTGGAGCATGAGATTTGAGAATAGATTGTTAACACCAGAGGCTGCTGTTTCTGCTGTTTTGGGTACTCCTGCTGCTGCTCTCGCAAGGCAGATGGCTGGATTCATTTATAGAAAATAGATATTCATTCTATTTTGCATTTCCACTTTGAAAAGAACTTCTAATTGTTTGTGCCACATTGCATCGTATGGCCTTATTGTGCGCATACACATGCCGTGTGTAGATAATTGTCAGAATTAGGCGAGTGTTAATGTGTTCAGTTTGGATGGCGTTAGAAATCTATTGCAAACTCTGTTGTGCTTTTGGAGTATTTCTTTGGAAAGTGGGTTTGTGTGTGGTATGGTGTGTACAGCATATTGTGTCCTTAACCCTCCCATCCCTACCCACCCCCTCCTACACTGAACTAAAAATGGAGGGCAGAAATTTTAAAGTTTTGTTTATGTGGCTAAAGTAAAAATGATAAGCGTGTGTTATGCTTCTCTTAGACATCAGATGGCTACAGGACATAAATTACTTCCTAAGATTGTTTCCAAGAAGACAAGAGTAAGGTGAAGGCTGTATCCTTCCTATATGACCAGTTCCTCTGACCGTTTCCTTCATAAATAAGGGAAATGCAAAGCCGAAAGCTGTCTTTCAAGTGAGGTCAGTGCAGCTCCACTCAATGCAGACATTGACTATTTGCTCCCACATTTCTGGTTCATAAAGTGCAAAAGAGACTTCCTCCCTGGAGGGAGACATTGGCACATGGATCCCTTTGGAACCCAGCCCTGTAAGATTAGGAGGAATTATGTGGGGAAAATATCACCAAGACAAGTGCAACCTGACTAAGAAAAGACTTACAAATGTTTTGTTGTTACCTAAATTGAAAATGTGATTTCTCAATCAGGTAAGTCGAAGGGAAAATGACAGTGCAGACATTCCAGAAGTTGACTGGCAGGCAGGCATGGGAAGCAGGAGATTCAAGAAACCAAAGTGAAGAAATCCTTCTGACTGCTTCAAGAACCCAAGCAGTAGTGGGATAACTATGTTTAATATCATTCATAAATTTTGATAACTTACTATAAAAGCAAGTTTACTTACTAAATATTGAATGAGCAGATTTGCCTCTAAATACATTTGTAGCATGTTGTTTAGAGTTGTTTGAAAGTGATTGGTGGCTTCTGCTTGCAACAGTACTTATTTAGAAACTATCATCTTTATTTGAATTTAATTTAATAAAATCTACTGGGAGAGGAGGGGAACCAAATAAATGATCATGGGTTAAGGAAGCTAAGCTGGTAATATTTGAAACTCACAAATCAGTGCCTTTCAAATGTTAATGTGCATTTGAGTCACTGCAGCTCTTGTTAACATTCACATTCTGATTTTGCAAACCTGAGATTCTGCATTTCTGCCATGCTCCCTGATGACATCATCCATCAGCCATAGATGATAGTCATTCAGGTTTTTTATTTTCAATATTGTTTTTTGCTTGGAAGCCAGTACGAAGTGGAATTTAATTCAATGTGTGACTATTTAAAAAATGCCAACAGAGGACTAGGCAAACACAATGTCAGTTTTAACTCAGACAAACATACAACGAATAGACATTCAAGGAGCACCATTCTGATGCAATACAATGTCTTAATTCCAGCATTTGTAAAGATAAATGAAATACTTTAAAACTCTTGAATTTTATTTTGAAGTAGTTGAAGACTTATGTCTGCATCTACCTCATTTCCTGTAATGAAGAGGAAACTGAGTCCTCCAGAAGTTGAACAGTTTGCCCAAGATTTTTGTTAAAGAAGAGGCACTATTAGCCCTCTTCAATGTCCCTTTATTTTACTGTGTCTCTTAACTGGAGCTACACTTACAATGATCTAAAGTATAGGATAACGAGAGAAGTAGGCTATAGTTATAGTGTAGAACAAAACCAGTTGGTTAAAAACAAACAAACAAACAGCAGTGTTCATTCGGGGTCTTGATGTTCCCCAAGCAGCTGGATTGTTATAGTCACATGTGTAGGAGCTGGTGTTTGGGGTCTTTGTCACAAGATAGTCATCTCTACCATCATGTACTGTTACTCAGTACCTGGTAGTGCTTGTTCAATAGCATGTGCTAAATTATATATATATTTGACTTTAACCTTTTTATGTTAAGGTATAAAAAATACTGAGTTTAAAATTTCTAAAATTTACTTATTTTGATAAAGCATCTGGAACATTTAGCTGCTAGAGAAAATTAAATAACTTTTAGAGGGGTTTTACATTTTGTTTTCTTAACATATTGTAAAGTCTACATTCCTAGGTGGACTGCTATTCTAGAAAGATGATTAAGTATATGATGTGACACTATCATGGACTGCTGTTTTAAACAGTTCACTTGCATGAAACTTGACAGTTTTAAGGTACATTGACAGTTGTGGTCACTTTGTATTTTCACATCCACCCTGGTGATGACATTGAGGTTTAAAGATTTTTCAACCAAGGGCAGACAGGTAGCAATAAACAGTATGAGGACTGGAAGCTGAGTCCCCAAATGGTGTCTGGGCATTTTTTGTACTTTCTTACCATGTTATTCTCTCTTATTACCTAACTAGAGGCTCCATGCACGAAATTTGCAAGAGTAGGCCTTCCTTCCCCAGGCTGCCGGCACCAGCTTCCCTCTGGCACCTGGGACCCGGGCTTTCTTCTGACTGCCAGAAGGACATCCGGTCTAATTACGCTTTTATTATTATAGATAGGTGGATTACACTTACTTGGACAATGTAATAGTCTGCTCACATTACATTTTAGATAGGGCTCTGGATGGCTGAGCATAGGAGAAACAAATAAATACACATTTGTAAATGATACCTGTTTTCTTCTTGGTATACATGCCGTTATGCTTCTCATGGTTATAAACAGAAATAGCCCCATCTGGGAAAAGGGGTGGTAGGAGCTATGTCAGGAGGGATTGGAGGAAAGTAGATTTTGAGTATATTAAAAATGGTATACCGTAGTATGGAATAGTGGTATGTAAAATATTCTGAGGAACTTGCTAAGCAATAATATTTTCTTAAAAAGAAAGGAATTAAAATGTTCATTAAAGTAGGTAAAATTACAAATTAGTTCTGTAGTTTTATTTTTAATGATGCCATTATGGATACCAAATACTTTTTAGAAATATAACACTAACTCATCAATCTGCATAGTTTACCAAATAATTTGTCATTATTATTATTTTTTTAAAAAAATATATTTTATTGATTTTTTAAAGAGAGGAAGGGAGAGGGATAGAG
>NW_005356870.1:556949-626902 GCF_000412655.1 Myotis brandtii | reverse complement strand
GCACACTCCCTACTGGGTATGTGTCTGCAACCAAGGCATATGCCCTTGACCAGAATCGAACCTGGGACCCTTGAGTCCGCAGGTTCCATTGAGCCAAACCTGTTAGGGCTTGTCTTTATTATTACTTTTGCATGCAGTGTGCCTTATTTCTTCTTACTGTGTACGAGCCTACACTCTATCCATTGAGCCAAACCGGTTAGGGCTTGTCTTTATTATTAATTTTGCATGCAGTGTGCCTTATTTCTTCTTTCTGTGTAATGTTATAAAACAAGATTATCAAGTCTTAATTTGTATTGGAATGCAGTGTAGTGGCACAGTGCAGTTGGCCTTCCAACAACAATTTTCATCAATGTGTCTTTATGAATGGTCTAACCTATTTTTTAAAAGAGATAGGGAAAAAATACAAACCCCCAAAATAAAATTCTTTGCCAGAGAAATGTGTGTTACTAGCCTTTTGAAAGGAGCTGGAATGAGTTCAACTATCCTGCATCTAAACAGACAACCCTGTGTCTCCCTCCGTCTTGGAACCAGAAGCTCCAGTGATTGTCAGCAACTTTCATCCGGAAATTTCTTAAGTTGTTCTCCTTAAAAAAAGCAATCAGGAGGTTTACAGGTTTAGTCAGTGTGAGGTGCGTGGGTGGGATGTCAGCGTTTGGGGTTTGCTTTAAAGAAATAAAGCTGGATAAAAATTTGTCATTACATTTTTTTTTCACCTTGGAGAAAAAAAATCACAACACATTGGCTATTTTCTCACGTTTAGCGGACAGTTTGAAATGCGCAGTGACCTCTGGGATAGCAATGTGGAAAGGACAGCCCTATCATATCACATCCTGCCGCCGAGAAGGCCGTCACTGCACAGCCAATTATTAATATTTGTCAAGGTGCTAAGTGCTTCAATGCATAGATATGTGTGTATGTATTATATATTAGGAGAATGTCATATATCATCATTATAGCAAACATCTCATTAAGGTTCTCTGCTATTAATTTAAAAGGCATTAATAACACTTAAACTTGAGGTGCAGATACAATTTTGACTTGAAAGTCAGCTTGTTAATTCAGGCGCTGCCCTTTCTCTCTTTCTCCACGAATCTCCCATCTAACCCCCAATTCTTCATTTCCTCAACCCCCAATTCTTTGTCTCCTCTGCTCCCTGTCTCTTCTCAAGTCAAAACTCCCTTCTTAGTTAAGCATCGCTGTGGGCTGGACAATTCAAGACTACGTGCCCTTCAACACGTCACTTTTTCCCCTGGTTCTTTTCATTTCTCAGATGAGAAGTGACTAGATTATTATTATTTTTTAAATATATTTTATTGTTTTTTACAGAGAGGGAGAGGGACAGAGAGTTAGAAACATCGATGAGAGAGAAACATCAAGCAGCTGCTCCTGCACACTCCCTACTGGGGGTGTGCCCACAACCAAGGCACATGCCCTTGACTGGAATCGAACCTGGGACCCTTGAGTCCGCAGGCCGACGCTCTATCCACTGAGCCAAACCGGTTAGGGCTAGATTATTTTTAAAACTCTTTTCCACTCTAACATTTTATGATACTATTGTTTTCAGTACCATTTATTCACAGTAATTTTTTTTATCGTTTCGGGAAGTGTTTCTTGGCATTTTAAATATGTTTCAAAACCTTCAAGAAAAAAATGCTCTGGAAATGGAATGTTCAGGTCAAGGTTAGTGTGACTCCAGAGATGATACTGGTAACTGTGGCTTAAGCATTTTCAAGAATGTGCCAACAATAAGAGAAATTTAATTTTATGTGTCAGTTTCTCTTAAATCAGTCATTGTAAACTAATGCTTGTGCTTGTGCAGCTATAGCAAAAGAATTGGGATGAGCGGAAACCGACCCAAGGAGTTAGGAATCCCTCCAGTGCCTGAGCTCGTTGTTGCTTAGGTGACTTTAGGTGGGTGACCAGGCCCACAGATGCTAGATTGACATTTTCTTTTTTAATAGAAACCATATGTATGACATTTCATGTTACATTTCCAGATTTGAAGTCTTTTCAAATTATTTTAATACAAAACCTTAGGCTTATAACTCACAAGATTCAGACTTTCAGTTTGTCTCAAATCAAATGACATTTTCACATTTTGTTGAAATTTAAAGGCTCAGGGAATCAGCTAATCCTCATTTTCTTTAACTTTGAGCTATGCATCTAAAGCTTTTCTAGCTTTGTGGAGGAGCATGGTCTGAAAGAAGACAATAGAAAGCATTTAAGTAGCCTTTTCTTTACCAATTGATACACACTAATTTGATCACAGAATGTATCTCTGTTTCCCATTTGTAAAGAAGAATCTTGCCCTACCTGGTTTGGCTCAATGGATAGAGCATCTGTCTGCGGACTGAAGGGTCCCAGGTTCGATTCCGGCCAAGGCCACATGCCTGGGTTGCGGGCTCAGTCCCCAGTAGGGGCCGTGCAGGAGGCAGTCAATCAATGATTCTCTCTCATCATTGATGTTTCTCTCTCTCCCTCTCCCTTCCTCTCTGAAATCAATAGAAAATATATTTTAAAAAAAAGAATCTTAAAATTATATTGCTGAAAAGGACCCTAAAGTTTCTAAGCCAAAGCCCATGTCTCCACATGAACCACCAAGGTCTAAAGAAGCAACGTAACTTGCTTGGTGTTTAGAGGTCATTTCTATCAGAGCTGGCCCCTTGAATCCAGGTCTTCACAGTCTCATTTTTCCTGCCTCTTTTCTTTTCAGGACTATAATAACAACAGTAATCAATGGAGGCACAAAGAAATGTTTAGAAAAAGATACCAGAAGACTAAAGACTATTGATCATATTACCCTTCTGTTCAAGGCTGTTTTTCTTTTACGTTTATATTTTTCTAAATGCCTTTGAAATAGGACAGATCCCCCTCCCCCGCTTTGGCTGTATTCTTAATCATAAAATGTTGAGAGACTCAAGTTGGTTCAGTGTAGCAGAGCTAATTAATATTGTAAAAGAGGTTTATATTATAGATGCTATATATTTGCATTGAAATTTAGTATAGGTCTTAAGCTTTTGTTCTAATGAATTAACTTCTGCATCCTTCGTAAAAAAAAATTGGTCAGTATGAACCTACTAGTAGATGTACACATAGAAAAATGTATTCACTTCATATTTGCTAATAAATATGGGATGTTAGTGCCATGAGTTAGAATAGGAACCTTCTGCCTTACCCAAGGAAGTAACTTTAGAATGGTATTTAACCACACAGCTACTAATTGTTATCTAGATAAGTAAATTACTTCCAGTTTCCACTATTCTCTGTTTACATCTGGGTTTACGTTGTGGTGAGAAGGTAAAACTTTCCAATTTGAATGGGTGGCCAGGTCTGTTGTTAGGAGGTGGTGTTACTGAAATGGCGCCATGGGTGGGCATGCAGGGGACACTGGCTGGAGCAGATTTTAAGGAATATAAGCGCTGACTTGTGCTTCTTAGAAGAAAGCTTTTGGTGTTGGCCGCAACATACCAATAATGCCCCCATAAGGCTGTAAATCTGCAACCAAAGAGAGTGGATATGGTTTTAAAAGTTTTGGATGCTTTTTCCATGTACTCCCTATTGTTCTTAAATTTAAAGTGAATTCTGCATCCATGAAGGCAATGGGAGGTTGCAAAATGCACTCCCTGTAATTGAGCTGGAACTTACACACTCTGGTGCCTCTATCATGATTATTCATGCTGAAGCCACCTTGCTGGGGAAGTGTAAGATGCGGAGGGTGTTGCAAACTTCCGATTCTTGGAGATTAGGTGTCAAAATATTCAGAGTGTGGTTATTTTTAGCAATTATCAGTGAAGGATCTCAAGACTGGGAATGTGGTCAGGTTTAAAATTTTCAAATCCCTGGTTATCACCCAAAGCCATTTTTTAAAAAAAACTTGCAGAAAGTTAAACATCTGTAATATTGGGTTAAGTGAGAAAATGAGAGACAGATGCTTTCAATGTGTATCAGCATTAGCTTTTTTTTTTTAAGTTAAAAACTGATATTTCAGCCTAGCCAGTGTGGTTCAGTGGTTGAGCATGGGCCTGTGTGAACCAGGAGATCATGGTTGATTCTTGGTTAGGGCACATGCCTGGGTTGTGGGCTTGATCCCCAGTAGGGGGCGTGAAGTAGGCAGCCAATCCATGATTCCCTCATCATTGATGTTTCTATCTCTCCCTCTTCCTTTCTGAAATCAATAAGAAAATATATTTTTAAAACTTGTTATTTTATAGTTTAACATGCATTTAACATTTAACCAATTTTTTTGAAACATAGTAGGTTGAAAGGTGACCACTAAATGTTTAATGCAGCCCCTGTTGGTAGAAATGCACATGATTGTATTTTAAATTCGGAAGATAAACAGTGTAATTCTAACGTCTTCAGTCAGCGGATGCCAGGACCTGCATCTCAGAACAATCAAGTCAGAATCTCAGCGGGCAGGACCCACTGACTTTTTTCTTAAGTTCCTATGGTGATTCTTGGTTTGAGAACCCAAGATTGAGAGCCACTGACTTAATGAGTGCATTGATGGTGTAAAATTGTAGACACTGATTTTTGTTTTTTTTTTGGAGATTTAGAGAAGATCTTTAAGAATCCCTATCAGAGCAAAAGTGTACAGGGTGAAGGTGACCGCTCACGAATCGCCTTCCCCTCCGCATTAGGCCTTATTGGTCCACGCTGGATCTCAAGTGACGTGGGTGAGTGAAATTAGATGCTGGCACAGAACATTCTGCCTTTTGGAGCTAGACATTTCCTGCTAGGATGGAAGCGCTGAGGAATTAATAGAAGGGATGAGATTATATAAGAAACATTATATAATAAAGGAGGGGACTTTAAGAACACAGAGTTGGAGGTTGTACCATATGTTTTTCTTCTGGAAAAAAGCACAGGGCCCACAAATGGAGATTCCTATTTTACCCCTCATTCACTCCCTCCTAGGCCCTGCAATAAGCGATAAGTGAACATATTGATGGGTGGATTAATATCTTTGTACTAATCTCGGTGTCTGAAGGTTGTAAGCTTGTACCTACTCCTACAGTGTAGGGCAGAATCCTAGTCAGCACCACGGTTGTGGCTAGAAGAAGTGTGCAGGGACAGCTGGTACACCTCCGACACTTTAGGAAGCGAGGCATAGGAATTCTTCCGAAAGCAAGCTTTTCTAATACTACCAGTTCGTTCACGACTCCCGGTGGTTCCTTATTTGTGAAAATAGGGACAAATGCTGTAAAACATTTGGTGATTTATTAATTTTGTTGTATATGAATATAGTTTAAACATCAAGTTTAAATGGATATCTGTGAATTTACACCACACTTAAGAAGTAGAGCACAATCAACATTTATCTGTGCTTCCCTTGAACTCACCACTCAGGTTCTCCTTTGGAAGTCATCACGTTCAAATTCCGTGCTTATTTCCTTGTTTCTACAAATAGTTTAAACAGATATGTATGTACTTTTAAACATAGTTTACTTTTAATTTTTTAAAGATATATTTAAATTATAGTGTGCATAGTCTTATACCTGGTATTGTTTCATCTATGTTATTATTGCATGTTATTTGTTTGTTGGTTTTTAGAGAGAGGAAGGGAGAGGGAGTGATAGAAACATCGATGTGAGAGAGAAACATCAATCAGTTGCCTCTTGCATAGCCCCCACCAGGAATCAAACCTGTGACCCTTAGGTGTATGGGACGATGCTCCAACCAACTGATCCACATTGGCCGGGGCGGCATTTTTGTTGTTTGTTGTTGTTGTTAATCCTCACCTGAAGTTTTTTTTTTCTAGAGAGAGAATGGAAGGGAGGCAGGGAGGGGAGAAAGGGAGAGAGAGAAACATCCATGTGAGAGAGACACATCCATTGGTTGCCTCCCCCACGAGATCTGACGGGGCCAGAATTGAACCACTGGCAACCCAGATACCTGCTCTTGAATGGTAATCAAACCCGGGACCCTTCAGTGCATGGTGGAAGCTTTAATCGCTGAACCACACCAGCCAGGGCTGCAAGTCCTAATTTTGGTTCACTTCTTCCGACTACAACATTCAATGGTGTGACTAAACCATAATTGACTTATTTATCTTACTGTAACTGAAATTTGAGTTGTTTTCAGATTTTTTCCTATTAGGAAAATTGCTACTAGGAACATTCGTGTATATGTTTGCTGTTACATCAGAACTATACTGTTTTTTCTTTATGATTTAAATTATACACATATGTATTTCTATAAAACAGGAGCTCCATTAAATATTTTGTGTTTCTCATTTATCTGAGACTAGATTACCAACAGCTAGGGCATGAACATGTTAAATTTTCCAGATAATGCCAAAAATTTTCCAGCAATATGAGTTTCCATTACTTCACATCGGCCAACATTTGATGTTTCCAGGCCTAGAGATTTCTGCTAATTTAGTGGATATAATATGATTATCTCTGCATGGGCTTAATTTTCATATCCCTAATTACTAATGAAGTTAAACATTTTTTCATATATTTTATTGCCATTTATTTTCTATGAAACACCTACTCAAGACTTTTTTTCTATGTATTATAGGAGTTTTAGATATATATGTATGTGTATGTATATATAGGATTAATCCTTATTGTATGATTAGAATTACTTTTTTTTTTTACTTTATGGTATTTTCTGGTGACTTGAATTGAATTTTTGTTCTCATGAACTAAAGTTTTAATTTTAATGTAATCAATGTTATCAATCATTTTATGGTTAGTTCTTTTGTGTAGTGCTTAGGAAATTCTTCCTAAATCTCATTAAATGTATTTAATATTTCTTCTGAATTTTATAATTTGGTCTTTCATATTTGTACCTTTAATCCACCTAGAATAGATTTTCTGTGTGTGTAAGAGTTTGAGTTAGGGATTTAATTTCATTCTTTCATGTGAACAACCAGTTGTCCCAGGACCGTTACCGAGGAATCCCCCTCCTTTCTCTAACGATCGGCGATGCCACCTTTGTAATGTAGGAGTTTCCTATATGCCTGGGAATTTGTTTTGTCTGGCATTAACTGTTTCTCAAAAACAGTGCAGCAAACCTTTCTGGTTTATTTTCTATTGCCCTTTCAGGTACCCTCCACTCAACTGGACTCACATCTCTGTGTCCTTGTTCATGCCCCTTGTTCAACAGAACTGTTTTTATGGACCACAATCCACGAATCTTCCCCACTCCTACAGATTACTTTCTTCTTATTGAATGATACTAGAGGCCCGATGCATGAATTTGTGCACTGGTGGGGTCCAGTCGGCCCGCCCCATGTGGGCCGATCGGGGACAGGGCCGGCCGGAGTGAGGGGCCGCAGTTGTCCTGGTCGTTCCAGTCATTCTGTCATTCGGTTGCTGGACTTTTATTATATAGGATATTTGCATCCCTTGGCATCACTTTTGTTACTACACCAATCAGACCACATTTTAGCTTTTTTATAAGTTTCTCTCACTCTTGATTTTTACCACTTGAGGTCAGAGATACTTTTTTTTGTATTGTGTCTCCTCAATACCAAGCACAGAGCGATGTTTGCTGTAAGTTAGGTTTCCACAATATTCTAAATACAAATAACAAACAAAAAACCAACACCTTCAAGTGAGCTTATAAATATGTTCTGTTATTCCACCATTTAGATGTTAATTTGTTTGGATGAATTCATTGTGCTGCTCCCACCTACTAAAATACAAAAGCCATGAAAATGATAACATACTTCCACAGTATTAGCGGCTATCACAGTCTAAATTAGCTAAAGAAATTGGTACATGTATTTAAAGGTTTCATGTCTGAGAAAAAAGCATGCTAGGTTTCCAATCGAATGAGCTGTAGAGTTGGGAATTTGTGAAATCAGAAGAGTACTAAAGGGTCCTGGGTATTTGGATTTAGAGTCCAAAAAGGGTAATAGTTTTAGGAAAAGGAATGGAGATAAGAGGGTTCCAGCTACCATTAACCTTGTAGCCTAATGAATGACCCTGGAAAACACATAATGAGATGATTACAACTTTGGAGTGAGCATTGTGAAGAAGTAGCATGGGATCTCTTAGATATAATCACCGAACCAGCAGGGCATACAGCAAGATTTGGGGGAGCTGACATCCTCTTCTCTACTCTGTAAATCATGCGTAGGCTAAATGGTTAGATCAGCACAACTAAGGGGATTTCTATTTGCGTCTATTCCAAACAGCTTTTTGAGATAAAAGTGTGTGTGTTTTTTCCCTGAATTGTAAAAACATTATGTGTTCATTGTAAGAAGTTTGAAAATATAGGAAAGTATTCAAGAAAATAGAAATGGCCAATAGATAATCCAAAAGCAACCACCTCAGGGGAGTTCTCCAGATAGAAGCCACGTTCCTTATGGTGCCTCTGTTAGTCTGCAGATGTCTGCTGGTCCTTTTTTCCCACCACCTTTGGGAAAGAGGAGCAACCAACCAGTTTCCCAAGTACTAAACCAAACACTTTAGTTCTGCTGTTCTTAGCTTTTTGGAATGTTTATGTCTTGGTAGCAGATTCTGAGTATCTCTGTTATATATCTTCAGTGCTTTGGGTAGTGTGAAGAAATCACATATTGTTTATTTTTAAACAATTGGCCAGAGCTACTGGACACACCCTTTCAGTGTCTGCGGCCACTGGCAGCAACCTGCTCAGAAGAGCATAGAGCAGTGCTTTGTGTTCACTGAGCTAACTGCAGAAGACACCCAGTCATTTTTTACCTCTCAGTATTAGGATGGCAATGAGTGGATTACTGCTTTGATATTCAGAGCAGAGGTGTTTTTATTGTTTGTAACCCTCCCAAGACAACTTTGAAGGGTGGTTTTCCTATTCCTGGTGTGTTTCCATATACAGCGGATCCTGGATCCTCGATTAACAGTATTCTGTTCAACCTCATTTCCTTATAATGTTGATGAGATGCCTTAGGAACTTAACTCTTGCTTATATCAATTAGCCTGTGTTAAAATTGGGTTCATTATACATCGTTTTGATTAATGTCTCAGAACTTATGGGTGACGTTAAGTGAGGACTTACTTTACTGATTTTATCTCAATGAATAAATAAGACCTTGGCTAATAGGAGCTTTCTTGACTATTGTAGACTTAGATAAATAGGGATACATTTACTTAAAATATTTATTACTTTTATTTGTACAGAGACTGTCTCCGTTGTGGTAAATCTTTGTGTAGCCAAGAGCAATGACATCATTACATATGCTCAAATTATATTCTGTATTTTTTTGAGTTGGATAGAAACAAACAATTACATGGATTTTTCTTAGACAATTAGATTAATTAGTCTTTGTCAAGTCTCCTTTCCACCTTCTCCTTACACCGATTTATTAATAAAATGAATCTGAAGTAAGATGTAGAAAAAATATGAAGACCACATTTTTTGGCAAGTTGGGACTTACTGGGTTTTCAATTCATCCATCTCTCCATCACCACCATCCCTCCTAGCCAGAGTACTCACCTCCAAAATGAAAGCTTCTGCAACTTCTCACTACAAAAGTGTTTCCCTTTTGAGTGTAGATATGTAATGATATCAGAGTTTTATAGCTGGTAGTCATCTGTGTAGGGAGTTGAATGTTTGTCTATGTTTTCTCATAAAGCACCTTAATGACAGAAACTTTATGTTTTCTGAATTTTTGTATATTTGTTGTTTGCTACTTTTTAGTAATTCAAAGAATAAGTGAATAGATGAATGAATGAGGAATTACCTTCTTGCAATGAATATCTGTGTGTTAGCTGAGCTCTGTTGGATAATTATACATGAAAATGTGAATGTCTGCTATGTGCCACTCATTCTGTTAGAGGCTGATCATCTATACATTTTAATTCCTACCACAACCCTACAAGGTAGGCATTATTATCTATTTTATAAATAAGGAAATTAAAACTCAAATATACTTTCTTAAATCCATACCTCCATTAAGTGGGAGAGTAAGTATTTGAGCACAGGTGAGTTTAGTTGCAAAACCTGTATTCCTTTTTAATATCACATCTGGGTGCCTTCCAGCCTTATAAAAAAAGATACAAAGATTCACACAAGTGTCCAGGATTCTTTGGGTATAATACTCCTTTTAGACCCAGCTCTAGTTGGGTCCAAAGTAGCTTCCTCAGCCCTTTTTTAGTCACCAGGTATGTTAGGAGTTCCCTAAGCAAAAGTGAGTTGAATCCATCTTTTTGGGTTCTGCCTTTGACTCTTGTCTCTGGTATCAGCAGTTTATAGATTACAATTTATCCTCATATGTAAATGACCTTGAACACCAATCCTGGTTTCCCATTGGAACAGTGAGTGCAGAAATGATGGAATCTGGCTCTCTGGGGCTCTGGCAGGCTCACTCTGCTGGCTGGTGACTGGGCCCTCGCTTGCATGTTCCTTGGTTTCAGGGCGTGTGTGTACATCCAGAGGAAAATTGCAACAGTAAGCCTTCTGCCATGGAGTTGCTATATGACTGACAGACCTTGCTTTGGGCAAAGATTGTGCATGTGTCGATGTACAAATAATAGTTGGAAATATTAATTATAGGTCAAATGATCACCTCAGGTAAAATTAGTAACCTCCATTTGTTACTGGGATTTTATTGCTTGAGACTCATTAAGAGAATTAACCTCATTGGTGGCTGTTTGGGCAGGGGAATTAACACATATTTAACACATCCATGATAGTGCTAGCCAGATATCAGGGCCTTTTCTATTTAGTCCTCAAAGGGGGTGCAGAGAAGGAAATAAAATTGGCAAGCATTTAACTTTTCCTGGGTCACATGGATTGTAGGTGTTGGATCTGGATATTTAAAAATATTCTTCCAAAAACATGTAATGGGTGTATTTAATGTATACATATATTTGAAAGAGGCACTGTAGAATAGTTGTAAAGAACACAGTCTCTACAATCAGATTATTTGAGTTAGAATTGCGTTTTTAGCACTTATTAGTTTTGTGGCCTCCCTGTGTTTTAGTCTCCTTATTTGTCAACTGGGAATATGTAATGTTACCTCCAATATAGTGGTATTGTGAGGATTAAGTAAATTATACATGTAAAGTACTTAAAATAATTCTCATACATAATTTTTTGTCTATTACTACTACTCATGTGTTTGAGTGGCTGTGCTGGAAACTGGTCTAGAAGTAAAAGCTGCTGCCCCTGTCACCAAGGACCTCACAGTCTAGTGAGGGAGCTGCTAGAATAAACTTTATAAGGCGCCCTGGGAAACTCAGGGAGTGGGAGATCAGGCTGCTCTGGAAGCACAGCCAAGAGCCCCCCCAAATCTTGGAAGTCGGCCTTCACCCAGAGGAACCGATGACCAAGCTAGCTGAGTGATCGATTCTGAGTAGGAAGGTCTGGGAGTCAGAGGACACCCCAGGCAGCATAAGTTAAGGGCAAGCAAGACTCCGTCTCCTAGGAAATGCTCTTCCCCGGGCTGACTCTGCATTTTATAGAAGACAAAACTTTGTATCCCATGGAGAAAGGAAAAATACAAATGTCCTTAGGAGAGGTAACCGCTGGATTGCTCTGAGGTTTTAAGTTCTGAAATGCAATGCTTTCTGGAGTGTTCTTGCCAATAGTGGGACGGGGAGGTGGAGAGAAGCAGCAGCTGAGACTGTGGGCTTAAATACAAAACTGTGTACTTCTGCAAAAAAGGGGACCCGCACACCGAGGACAAGTTTCCGACAGGGCCAGCAGGTGTACCGGGGACTGGCTGCAGGAAAGGATGGGAGGGGTAGGGGAATGGACACGGGTTTCCCTACTTTCCCATACGGTCCAGAGTGGAAGTTCGCACCTGCTAGATGGGCATCAGCATGAGTAGTAGTTTGGAGAGGAGCCGGTTCCACTGGAAACAGACACCACCAGGATGTGAGCAGACGCCGATGCCTTGCATTTTGTTTTCCAGCCCTGGACTCCAGGGGCTGCAGATATAAATCTAGGTGCTGTAGCAACTCCACCCGACACTGGTAGTTCATTTTTACCTTTACCGAGTGAACACTTGAGGCAGGCTGATTTACTTCTTTTCCTCCTCCCTGAAATAGAGAAGTGCTCTTTAGCACTTTTACCCTTTGAAAATATAAAAATCACTCAAGGGCGTTCATATTTTCAAAGGGCAGAAGCAACTTTAGCACAAGAGAGGAGTGCAAAAAGCTGACTGATCTTTTTTTTTTAAAGTGATATAATGAAAATAAGTATCAGACATACCCTCCAGGCCTGTGTGAGTGGATGCTGGGAAAAACGTAGGTGAGGTGAGGAGGAGAGAAGGCAGAGAGGGATGCATATGTGGAGAATCAGAAGACTTTATCTGATGCTAGGGACTGACTTGATTTTTTTCCTTTTTAACTTACTGGAGAAGAAACAATCTTTATCATGTTCCCCCAGCCTAAGCTAAGGCACAAATAAGTGGTGTCTCTCAAGATTTTAATTGAGACAATGATCGCTTCCTTCTTTGGCATTGATTTGCCAAATCACTGACCCCGAGAATGCAATCCGAAGCATCAGGAACTCGGCAGTGTTATTCCTGGGTGAGTTTTGCCTTTGGAGTGACAGGTATAGTTATGTCTTCTCGGAAATACAGAGAGAACAGTTCACCTGTCAGGTGAGAAACAAATAACGGAGCTACCAGCCAGGCCTATTATCTGCCCCTTGCACCGCACCTGCGCATAGCAGACACCTCCGGAGCGGTCCATCATCCGAAAGGGCCATATTTTACCCAATGAGGTGCTTACTACGAGCAGCTATAGAAATGATCTACTAACTCGAACCTCGTTGGCAGTACAGATGATGGCCCTCTGTGTGAGATGGGCTGTTTGCCTCCTCCCCAAAGCACATACAAGAAAGACTTATCTGCAGGTGGGATTTTACTTATTTATGTTTATTATTAAATATAAACGTGAACAATGGCATAGGGAGCTTTGTGGCAGTTGTGATTCTTAAATGCCATTTCCCAGAAATGGTGTCTTCTTTTGGCTACTCCAGGGATTACAGCATTAATCACCAGGCTGGGGAATGTCCCCAGACCTTGTTCCAAGAAGGCATGCAGGGCACTGCTGGTTGTGTCCAGAGGAGTTAGGCTGGGGTTTGAATCAGGGGTGGGCAAACTTTTTGACTCGAGGGCCACAATGGGTTCTTAAACTGGACCGGAGGGCCGGAACAAAAGCATGGATGGAGTGTTTGTGTGAACTAATATAAATTCAAAGTAAACATCATTACATAAAAGGGTACGGTCTTTTTTTTTTTAGTTTTATTCATTTCAAACGGGCCGGATTCGGCCCGCGGGCTGTAGTTTGCCCACGGCTGGGTTTGATAGTAGAAAATAAAGCCAATAAAGAACATCCTTGGCTATTTCATGACTCAGTGGCATAATAATGACTCTCCCTTTCTCTTTCTCTCTCTCTTTTCCTTTTTCTAAGGTAGTGCACTGCTCTGGTCCGGAGACAGGGAACATTTTCCGAGTGCTAAACTTACACTCTTCCTCGCATTTACGGCAGAGAAGTGATTAATTGTGAAACTACTGGAAGAGTTTATCATGATGCTTCAGATGGACATGCCCATCAAAGGCCCACTTAAAATTCATGCACAGTAGCAACAGGGAAAGAATACCCAAGACTCATAAATAAAGCAAACCTACCTTAATTTATTGCCAGTCCCTTCTCTACCCATTGAGCTATTCTGAACCCTGCACAATTGATGTTTCTTTCCTCCAGTTATTTCAGTAAAAAATGAAGTCTATTTTATGCCACACAAGCATACTAATAAACCAGTGTTTTGCTGCTTATAAAGGCAAACTGTCACCCGTTAAAATATGTAACTGTCATAGAAAGATAAAAAAGGATCATTTAATAATGATGAACAATGTGCATGTGGCATAAATAGAACCCTAAAAGTAAACAGCACTTTGTTATGCGAGAGCCAGCCAGAGCTATTCCTCAATGAAGGGCTCCCAGTGCTCATCTTTGCACTCTTCCTCTGAAGGGAAATCCAACTTGGCTTACAGTGATGTGTGTGTGTGTGTGTGTGTGTGTGTGTGTGTGTGTGTGTGCGCGCGCGCGTGTGCGCGTGCCATGGAGGCTCATTACTGGTTCAGAATATGAACTGTTGCTCTTATTAGGGAGGGAAAATTTTTCAGACATCTTTTCTTAACTGATGAGGACAACCCTAAGTTCTCTATGTAACTGTTTTCTAAAGCACTATAATAGGGAGTGTTTAGAAGTTTGTTGTGCTGGTAGATTTGGGAAGGAGGTTGTTTTAATTAAGCCCTTCGGCTGCGTGTGTGTGTGTGTGTGTGTGTGTGTGTGTGTGTGTATGTGTTGGAAACCAAATATATCTCCACAAAGAGTATATCTGATGCTGCAAAATAAAGCCTGTGCTAGCAAGAAATAATCATATTGTAGTTTCCTGGCTTTCTTAATCTCTTCTTATTAACTTACTAGAGGCCCAGTGCACGAATCCGTGCACCAGTGGGGTCCCTCAGCCTGGCCTGGGGGATCTGGCTGAAATCAGCTCTCTGACAACCCACAAGGGGTCCCGGATTGCGAGAGGGTGCAGGCCAGGCCGAGGGACCCCACTAGTGCATGATTGGAGCCGGGGAGGGACATGGGACGTTGGCCAGCCAGGAAGGTACCACGTGAAGGCTACAGGGCATGTCTGGCCCATCTCGTTCAGTCCCAATTGGCTGGACCCCAGCAGCAAGCTAACTTATTGGTCGGAGCGTCTGCCCCCTGGTGGTCAGTGCACATCATAGCTACTGGTTGGCCAGTTGACTGCCTGCCCCCCTGGTGGTTAGTGCACATCATAGTGACTGGTTGACCAGTCAGTTGTCTGCCCCCAGTGGTCAGTACACATCATAGCTACTGGTTGACTGGTCAACTGTCTGCTCCCTGGTGGTCAGTGCACGCCATTGTGAGCGGTTGAGTGATCTTAGCATATCAGAGCATATTACACTTTGGTTGAATGGCCAACTGGTCGACTGGACACAGCATATTAGACTTTTATTATATAGGATTATATAGAATACTAAGGCCTGGTGCATGAAATTCATGAACTTGAGGGATCCCTCAGCCTGGCCTGTGCCCTCTCACAATCTGGGAGCCCTCGGAGGATGTCCAACTGATGGCTTAGGCCTGCTCCCCCCAACCCCCCCGGGAGAGGTGCTTCCCCTGTGGGAGCACACTGACCACCAGGGAGCAGCTCCTGCATTGAGTGTCTGCCCCCTGCTGGTCAGTGCATGTCATAGTGACCAGTCCTTCTGCTGTTTGGTCTATTTGCATACAGTGGGGCCTTGACTTATGAGTGTCCTGACTAATGAGTTTTTCGAGATACGAGCCGTCTCTCGGCCGATTTTTTGCTTTGAGTTGCGAGCTAAAATTCGGGTTACGAGCCAGCTTCAGATACCCCACCGCTAGTTGGCGCAGCGAACGTCACAGTGAATGCCACAACATCAGCCCAGCATCACGTGTCTCACTCGTTCACTTTTTGATTTGACATACGAGTAATTTGAGTTACGAGCTCCATCATGGAACGAATTAAACTCGTAAGTCAAGGCCCCACTATATTAGCCTTTTATTATATGGGATAACTAACACCTCCAAGGTTTCCTTCATGATGTAAGGGGAGAATTATAGGCAGTGGGACAAGGTTAAATTTGTGTACCTGCACACAAAATTTTAATGGTCATTTGGGACCTCTTTGGTTTTGGTGCAAATAATAGGAGATTATAATGAAACTTTTTAAAAATAAATACTTCATTTGTAGCATGTTAAATTTCAGGGAATTAGAAACCTGGATAGTTACCACAACGAGAGCTTCTTCTCTTCTAGGGTCATTTCCTCCTCCTGTTTTCAGTCAGCATGTATTTACATTGACTAATGTCCTGGAAATGACAAATTATGGCCAATGGAGTCAATATTGAATGTTTTAAAGATTGTGTGAATATTTGCCCAATAGACCACCCTGGTTTCTGAAACATTTGGGCTTTTATATTAAGTTCCATTTGACACGATTTAAAAGCTTACTTAACAATGGAAAGAGGCATACCAGCTTTACAAAATCCTTTCTAAGCATAGTTAAATTTAAAGCATTGTATTCTGTAGGAAATGGATTTTCACCCAATAAGAGGAGCTAAGATTGTATTGAAAGCATTAAGAAGGGCTTCATTGGAAAAACATAGTGAGCTGGTTTCTGGGACTGAGGATCGCAGTTGCTTCTGTCCCAGTTCCAGCCCAGAATGTCCCCCTCACAGTGAAGATTTTTGATCTGGAAATTTCATTTCTCAGCAAAATGCTTACAATCATTATGTTGTTTGTCAAAGTGATTTATAGACATTGAAAAACAATCACTTTATAAATTCAAGATGGAATCCTGTAATATTCGGTACTAGAGCACGATTTGGCTGCCTTCCTATATCCCCTAGTAATTCATTTTCAGTACCAGAAATCTATTTCTAAAACCCTCATTTTTATTATTCCCCCAAATCGACAGCCGTTCTCTGTTGCCTTTAAGATGAAGTACCAGCTGCTTGCTAATGTAATTTGACCTCTCTCTACTCTTCGTTTCATTCCTCACCACAGTCCACCATGTGCTTTACACTCCAGCCACAGAAATGCATCATGAGCTTTTCACAGCTCTGCACCTTTGCAGATGCTTCTGTCCAAGATACAGATTTGCCTGACATGCCACCAGGCTGATGAACTCCTCCTTAGTCTTCTAAGCCCATTTCAAAGGTGTGTTCCAGTGGAAATTCTTTTGGTAAGTCCACTGAGTAGAATAAATCATTGCTCTCTGAAGCCAGTATTTAAAAGCTGGCACTTGTATTAATTTGCAGTTCATGGATTGCCTATTTCTGTAAGTGTGTACTAAACTTTAAGGGATTGTGTTTTATTTATCAGTATGTAGCACATTCTAGACACTTAATAAATTAATATTTTTAAAATTAATAAATGGACTTTTTCATTCATCCTAGTGGTGCTGAAATGTCACATCTGTGGCTTTGTATTAAAAAATTAATGACTTTAGGTTTTAAAATTGTATTTGAATAATAAGCCTTGATAATGGTAGTAGATTTAAGAATACAAACCACACAAGTCAACTCACCTTAGGGTTAAGAATTAGGTGGTTGTTTTTTTTAGTTCCTCACATCCTCCTGCATCATCCTCATTTGACCACTGATGTACCTGTGGCTGTCAACAAATTTTCTAGTTTGGAACTTTCTTATTTGACAAATGAGAGTAAATACTATTCTTTCCTACTGTGCTGGATGCAAACCCCAATGGTATGAATTTGCCACAGGTTTATCTGAAAATAATGTCCACGTGTTTTTATCTATTTTTTTGCTTTTTCTTATGACTAGCTTTAATAATAACAATAATAATAAGCCTAACAGGCTGTCTTACTTAATTAGTTATTATGACAAATTAACAGACTGTGTATAATTATTGCATAGTAGTGGTTAGTGTGGTTTGGTATATTCTTCAAATTAAAAGTAAAACATTGTATCTGTCCACTCTTAAATTGTAAGATCTTGAGACAGAGCTCACTGTTCATTTATATTTTTATGAACCTCTTAGCTTTGTACAAATCTCCAGCAGACACCTGCCTCATGGCCATTTAAAACAGTGGCTCATAACATACAGTAAATTTATAGGCAGTCATTGCTTACAGTTGCCAATTTGTGGGACTGTACTTGTGGCTGCAATTAAAAAAATCTCTATTTATCTCTTAACATTGGAATGTGCCTCTAAGGTACATTTTGGATATATTACTCTATTACTGGGAATGGCCTCCTGCCATTCCTCATCAGCAGAACACATCTGTTTGGGCTTGCTTTGTTTTTTAAAAATATATACATATTAAAGAACTTGTATGCGTATGTGCATAACACATGGACATGGAAAATAGGGTGGTGAAGGCCTGGGGCAGGGGAGGACTAGAAGGGGTCAATGGGAGAAAAAGGGAGATATATGTAATACTTTCAACAATAAAGGTTAAAAAATATATATCCTATATAATAAAAGCCTAATAGGCTAAGTTTCAGGTCATCTGGTCATCCATTCAACCAATCAAAGCATAATATGCTAATGATATGCTAAGGCTGCTCAACCGCTCACTATGATGTGCACTTATCACCAGGGGGCAGACAGCTGACTATTCAAGTAGTCACTATGATGTGCACTGACCACCAGGGGGCAGACGCTCCAACTGGTAGGCTAGCTTGCTGCTGGGGTCCGGCTAATCAAGACTGGGCGGGAGGGGCCGGACACACCCTGGAGCCCTCCCATGGTCCCTCCTCAGCTGGCCAACCTCCCGCATCCCTCCCCAGCCCTGATGGTGCACTAGTGGGGTCCCTCGACCTGGCCTGCACCCTCTCACAATCCGGGACCCCTCAGGGGATGTCAGCGAGCCAGTTTCAGCCCGATCCCGCAGGCCAAGCCGAGGGACCCCACTGGTGCATGGATTCGTGCACCAGTCCTCTATTATATATACACAATAAACACAACTGACCTTTTAAGGGACATTAATGAATTCTGACTTGCACTTGTATTTCAGGAAAGTAACCATCCTTAAAGAGAGTGTGAAAACAGGATTTCAAAGATTCTTTCATTCAACATATAACTGTATCCAGCATCTATAATTGGCTAGACATTGGTATAGGCACTGGGATAAGATGGACAAGTGTCTCCCTTCATGGGCCTTCCCTTTGAATGGATATGTTTAAAGTAAGTTATGAGTCTAAGAATAGCTTTATAGATGTTTTTGTGTAACAGTACTGTGCATAAAAATACTGTGGCAAGCACAATAAGGATAAGGATGGAAGCTCTTTTCAGCTGCATGTGCAGTGTAGCCTTGGTAGGTGTAACACGTGGTCCGTCTACCCAACCCTGAAATAAAACTCCAGAACGCACAGCAGGAATGGCATGGAGTTAATGCTACGCTGTTTTTGAAATGGTTGGATTTTCAGAAGGAAAGTGCGTTTGAATTGCTGAGTGTTTCTGTAGCCCAAAACAAAACTGAAAAAAAAAAGTTTAAAACGTAAATATTACTTAAAGTACAAATTCAGTGATCTTCCTGGAGAATATAATGTTTACTTCAATTTCTAAATGTTTTATTTTAAGTGACCGTCATAGGTCAGGGATGCAGGCCACATGCAGGACGTTGATTGTGGAGCGCACCGGGAATCAGCTCTGGGGGACGTGCAGGGAGCAGGACTGGGTGAGGGAGACATTGAAAGGCAGCCCACCTGCATCAGAGGCCTAAGATGATTCCACTGTAGCTATGAAACTAGAATGGCCCTTTAGAGTGGTTCCAAATCGAGGCAAGTGCTTATGACTTTAAAAATACCCCATTGTTTTATTTTCTGCCCCCAGCAGTCACCACACCTGGCTTCCATGGGGAGGGGGTGTTACTTTGAGTGAGAAATTAGCCCAGGGCCGGTGTCCAAACTGTACACCTGCATGCCTCCTAGCTCCCTCGTGGATGCACAGGGCCTCTGAAGGAAGTACTAGCTCAAGATAGTTCAGTTTCTGCATGTGATTGCTTTTTTCCTTTCAAAGCCAGGTTTTCAGTAGGAGAAAAAGCAAGTACCATGTGAAAATCAATTGAAAACAGAAAATGAGGGTGGGGTAGCATCTCATCTTCCAAGGCTTAAAATTGTAGTGCCCGGTGGGTGCTAAGTGATGAAGACTTGAACACTTATTAAGTTGTTTGCCCTACTTATATAAATGGTGGGTTAGGTGTATCTCTTTAATTTAAAGAGTGCATGCAAGGCTCCAAGAAGTGACCAAGTTTGAGGAACTCTGGCCTAGAGCGATTGTTGAAAGACAAGTGCTCGGCTAAAAGCTGTCAGTCATCACTGCTCCCAGCAGCTGCGGGGCATGCGCTCTTGTCCTGAAGATGGATCTGGATGCAGATGTGGACCCCGAGGAACCTGCCGAGAAGGGCTCCTGGTGCCTTAAAGGGCTCACATTTTAAAAAACAGAGCCTAGCAGCCATTTCTTTTTCTTTGGCAAAATGACTTAGTATATTGTTAAAAGTGTTTTAAATGTATCAATTCTCAAAGTCTCTTTTTAAATTAAAACACAATGAAATGGGACAATAAATCTGTAGTCCTTCTCTGTCACTATTCTCCCTCATTTTGCTTTCTGCATTTCCACCAAAGTTCTCTTCCTCTGTGTCCTGGTTTTGCTACCACCCCTTTTTTCAAAGAACCTTGGGTAGAAGTAATCTAATATTTTGGAATAAAAGTTCAAAACGTAAGTGACCATCTGTTACAAACGAATTGGTGTTTCCTAATTTCAGACAAAGTGTATTGGAAAAAAGTTGCATAAATACAAAATAATCTCATGACAAATCAGTGTGGCAGATCTTGTCTTTCATATAAAAGAATGTGAACTGCTTTTCTTTTCTCTGGAGCAATATAATTGAAAATTGGTATCTGTTCAGGGCAGTGATGAGGTGTAGAAGGGTAGAAGGGAAATAAATGGTGATGGATGGATACTGGACTTGGGGTGCTCAACACATGATACCATGTGCAGATGATGTGTTGTAGAATTGGGCACCTGAAACCTGTATAATTTTGTTAACCAGTGTCAATATAAAGCAAAAACAAAAAAATAGAAAATCGGTAAATTAGATTTGTTTCTTTTTATTTTTTTCACATTTCAGCTCTGTGAAGTGATGCTTATTTAATTTGTTTTCATTACTTTTGGAGTCCCTATGATATTTTGACAAGAAACATGCACTTTGATATCTAATCTCTTTTTCACCAATTACTGTCTCTGATCTTGAGGAAATCACTGTGCCACGGTTCCTCATCTGTACAATGGGCATCATGAGACTTAAAATTGTATATAACAATTTGATTTGTCTCTAACTGCAGTTTTGTTTGCATGCCTTAAGTTTTATATATCTATACCTATCAGTCTATTTATATTCTAAGTAATTTGCATTTGTGGTTTTGAATTTTTTTTATAGCATCAAGTCCTTTTGTAAATGAAATAGTTTAAGATTTATAGGGGATTATGGAGGAGTGTATGGCCAAAGAAATAAGATCTGTGTGAATTCTGATTATATTTTTGGAAGGTGAGGTAAATAGAGATATAATAAGATTTTCTTTGTTGTTTAATATAGGATCTTTTTTTTTCGTGAATGATTTATGGGAATTTAAAATAAAATGCTTATTTTTAAAAAAATGTATTTGCAGGCTATAAAGGCTTTAATGTATATCTATTTAATCACCCTCTCAATAAAGTTTTCAAAATTTCTGAATAAGTTGTCAGTATAGGGGATTATAGTGATTTGTACCATAACAACATGGTGATGAGGGTAGTAAGTTTGCCCTCTGAGTGTTGAATATTTACATGTAATAGATCAAATGTGAGATATATGGAAGGTATTTTTGTTTGCTTATTTTTTTGGGGGGGGGCAGGTAAGAATTGTTTGGGGCCAGCAATATTTAAGTGGAACCTGACTGGTTATATTAGCATAGCTGATCAATAACCCCTCAGCCCGTCCACAGACAAGTGATGCCAAGGAGCCCCACGTGACCTGGCAGTGCAAGCGCTTTCCAAGCCAGGGTGAACCTTTGCTGGTGGATTCAAACATTGTAAGCCATTGGTATGGCTGTACCCGGCTACTTTATGATGGTGTCCTGAAAGTTCTGATGTATCCATCTTTCCACTTTTTAAATTTCATGCTCACGAAGAGTCTTCTGAGTTATGGTATCATTTTCCATGTAGATCTGTATACAAGGAGAAGTGTGGTGAATTTTGCATGATATAGTGCTATTGACAGTTACCTATCACTGTTAATTCAACATTGCATCTGGCCAGAGTGGCTCAGTTGGCTGAGTGTCATCCGGTGTACCGAAAGGTCGCTGGTTTGATTCCAGTTAGGGTACATGCCCAGATTAGGGGCTTGATCCCAGGTAGTGGATGTGTGGGAGGCAGCTGATTAATGTTTCTCTCTCACATCAATGTTTCTCTCTCCCTTACTCTCTCTCTAAAAAAAATGAATGAACATATATGTCCACAAAAGGACTTTTAAAAAATAAATAAATTAGCGTTGTAACTATTAGTTTGTCTATTGGCAGGAATATATTTTTAGGTTAGTGTTTTACTGGCCGGTAAATGGATTGCATGTTTTTAGAGCATTTTCTCACTTAAGGAGAGTTTTCAATTATTTTTTCCTTTGATAATTCTTTTTTCCTATCTACTCTGGTCTCTGTTTGATGTTCCTATAATGCAGACTGTCCATCCTTTGCCTGCATTCATTGTCAGTTAGCTTTTCTTTTTTAATCTTTATCTCTTTATCCTTTTTTTGAGTCTTGGAGAAGCTTCTTTCTCAAGCTTTTTATTTTACTGATTTGATTTTTTTTTTCACACTGCTGACTGCTCCTCTCTGCTTTTATTGTAGACTCTAATTATGTAGGCTGGGCTTTTCATTCCCCCCCTGTTCTTGACTGCTTCTTTTCAGAGATGCAGTGACCCTTTGAGTTTTACTAAAAGAAAAATTTTAAAATAAATTCCCCTATATCTTGTCATAGTGATTTTTCTTAGGAAAAAAATCACTTTGTTTCTTCAAAATTTTGCTTATGTATGAAAAACCTCTCTATGCTTCTCTAAGATTGGCAATTGCAATGCGTTCTTTCAGAGATGGTATGGAATACTGTTCAAATTTGTTAGTCGTTAATGAGAGGAGAGGGGAGCATTTTAGAGATTCAGCAGCTTGAGCAGGAGTGACCAGAACCAAAAGAAGTATTGCAGGTGGCTTGCCCTATTTGCCAGATTCTTCCTATAGACTGTGGTTTTCAGGAAATAGTTGGACTACTGCCTCATTCCTTCACCTGGTTTGGATCTTCTAATTCGCAGCCAGGTGAGGCCATGCTCCATTCTTCATGCCCAATGGAAGCCAGGTTTAAACTAGCAGAATTCTGATGTCAGATCCCTGCTCAGAGTGCCCTCCAGCCCCTCATTTCCCACAGATACACCAGGAAAGTCACACATGCCTCACAACACACCCACACTCACCACTAGCCCTATTGCTGTTGCCTAATAGGTGTTAGCAAACTTAAGTTCCTGGGATCATTTCTACAATCTTCCCAGGTATATACTTCCTTCACATTAAGATGTCTCCACCAGGCCATGCTTTCCTTAATTTGATTCTATCTGCATTATACCTAGCAAAAAATCCTTGAAGTATGGTGTGAATAATATAGGGTGTCCCCAAAAATGTATACATACTTTGATCAATTATTAATTCCAATGGGTTAAGTCTGAAAAGAAAGAAACATCAATTGAGCTGTCAGCTGTTAAAGTGTGTATACATTTTTGGGGACCCCCTTATAAGCAGATTATTTCTTACTTTAAAATATCTAGTTGTCAGTCATTTCAGTGGGTATCTGAATTAGGAGATGGAGTTTCAAATGTTCAAGTCTGTGAAGTAGTACCTAGAAAACTGTCTTCTAAAAAAAAAATCCACTAATTGTTAAGTTTTGTGAAGTATGGTAAATCCCAGTTATTATCACCAGTAGTGAATGATTATCTGTCCTGAGAAAGATGCAGGATTTGTAGCCTTGACGAAGTTCAATTTCTGCGCTACCCCAGGCTCTCTGCTATGAACCCAGCCCAGGAGACTATGTAGAGCTCTAACAAAATCTTGCCCTACTCAGGTACACTGAGGAAGACAGGGTGTATGTTCTGAATCTAATGACGCTGTGTTGACTCAATGCCTATGTGCTCAGTTGTTTTGTCAATAGTGTCTGGTGTTCACACCGGTGAGTTAAGGCATCATTCATATTCTGGGTGTTTATGAAAAAGGAAGGTAAATAAAAAAATAAATAGTTGAAACTTCACTCAGTTGTCCACCTATAACTTGGTGTGTTTGTATTTACAGTGGGCAGAGATGATGCTAGGAATAAGAAGCTATATAATGCTGAACTTGTAAACTATTCAAGAACACAAACATAATATAAATTTTATGTGGGTAGCAAATTGCTCCCAGGCTGACCGACCCTTTGCAATGAAGAGAAACATTGTCAGCATTGTGTTTTTGTTGTAGGTCACACTGGTGATTAATGAACACATCCCAAATGTAAAATAAGGAGGAATTAGTCCTCCATGGCCAGTTAATAAACGAGTCTGCTTACCAGAGTAAGCATCAGGGATGATGGTGACTCTTCCCACCTTCATCTCTCCTACCTCCAAGCACTTATATAAATGCTCTGAAGTGACCTTGCTTTGCTTCGGAAAGACATTGGGGTGGAGAGCAACTCAGGCTATCCTTGCCGTTGGCTCTCCCATGAGGAAAAGATCCCCAGCTTCCCATTACCTAAGAGAAAATTTGAGCCAAAACAGAAACAGAAGATAGAATCTATACACTTGGCCTTGTATAATCAAATTCAGGATTCTGGGTACAGTTATGCTGGAAATCGAGCATCATATTTTCAATCATGTAGTTACTATGTATATAGCTAATATGTATGAAGAAGTGCTACCTTTTCTTTATGAATGATTAAAAATTTATAAATGATCTCTAATTACTCCACAAAATGCCTGTGATAGAGTATCTTTTTGAAAAGATAGTAGTGAGGTCTTGGTATTTATGATTCAATATTTAGTGAGAGAGTCCATTGTGTCCTGTGTTGTGTATCAGATCCAGAGTTGACCTTCTTAATAATGTTTTTCCTGCATCTGCATTGATCTGTGAAATTCCCAGTCTGTTGGGGTGGGGGTTGGGGGAGGGTTGTTAATATGAGGACACTGGGCTGACTCACCTGGAACACATCCTCTGTTTGGTGACTCTCTTTACCAGCTGTCAACCAGAATGAAGATCATACAGGCTTGGCGATATTTGCAATGCTCCTCGGCACTTCTTATAACAAACTAGAGGCCCAGTGCACAAATTCGTGCATGGGTGGGGTCCCTTTGCCTGGCAGGTGATCGAGGCTGATCAGGCCTATCAGGGCATGCCTGCTGGGGGGAGGGACTGTGGGCCAGCCATGGGAGGTTGGCTGTGGGAGCACACTGGCCACCAAGGGGCAGCTCCTGTGTTGAGCATCTGCTCCCTCGTGGTCAGTGATCATCATAGCTACTGGCTGGTCATCTGGTCATAATGGTTGCTTAGGGTTTTATATATATAGATTATATCTTTAGAAATCTGCAAATTCTAATTTAGTACCACTCCTTCTTGCCATTCTCATTGCCACCTAGTTTTCTCCGGCCTATAAGACTGCATTGACTAGTACATGGACTTCTATCCTGGGTGCCTTCTCCCATCCATCCATTCTGTCCTCCATCATCAGATTAATCTCCCTAATGCTCCAGCCAAATATTGTCTCTCCCTTCTCAGGTCCCCTCTCTGCTTCCTCATTGCCTAACAAAGTTCCAAAATGATATTTATTTAAAGCACATGTGTGCCTGTCTGCCAGCTCGTTATATGTCTCAGCTTGATTCTTTCTACTGTCAGTCCAAGCACAAAGTCTTCTCTCTCTGCTCACCTTGCCTGAACTCACTCAGCTGCTCACTCGCTCACCAGGCCTTCGCTGTGCCTCAGATCTCCGTTCTGTGATCACATTTCTGTGTATCTTCTCCCTGTGGGCAAACTTCTCTCTATAAAGAAACCCTTTTTTCAAATAGTCTTTCTAAGTCCTTGCCCTGCTGAAAATTTACCTGTTTCCTGGCAGTGCTGGGCTTCCTCGTTTCCTCTTTGCTCTCACTGCCCTCCTTCAAAGAAGAAGAGATGTTTTCATGGCCAGCCCCTAGCTGAGTGGGGTCCAGTCAGTACAGCATTTATCAAAGGTCACCGCTTGGTCACTGTGTGTGAATGATTCTCTCACTAAATGAGTAATTGCAACTCTTTCCCACTAGTATTTTTTGCCAAAGTTCTCGTCATTTTGAAACTCTAATGTTGCTATTCTACTGCCCAGAAGACACTCTTCTAGGCCACATAAAGGGTTCTTGTAGAATGTTCCCCTGTGAACATGCCTTAGAGCTGAGGTCTAGGACAGCCTCACTCAACTGTCCCCAGGGCCTGCGTCTTCAGGAAATACATCTTGCTGTGCTTTTGATGCTTCTTAGTGGATATCATTCTCTCTAGCCCATTTTCCTCATTTTGTTTGGGGAATGGTGTTATGATAATATCCTAAGTCAAGGTACCCATCTCACTTTTACATTCTCTGTATTGTGAATTACTTTCATGTCATTTTTTGAGTGTCCGTTTTTGATGACCTCTCCCTTCACATGAACTCAGTTATTGTTTTAGGTACTAAAATATTGTGTTATTTTCCATCATTTAGTATCCACCTGAGCAGGATTCTATAGAGCAGTTCTAAATCTTCAAAGGTTCAAAGCATTGGGCAGAGGCAGGAATTTGGTGTGAAAGCATTTTGCTTCTCTTGAAATATAAGTGGTGGTGGTGGTGGGGGAGGAACCCAGTTATAGTTGGCTTCCTTTTTAATATCTGGTGAAACAGTGGCCACTCTGTGAATATTCCTGTCTCTGTTACCACATATCTGAGGCCACAAGACAGCACTATCTGGCCTCCCTGGCTGCTAGCCCTTTTGCCCAACTTCACTGCGTTATTTTTTCTTTTCTTTACACCTGTTAACTGCTAAAATTTAGTTGCAAATTATGTAAATGTAGCAAAGTAGCCTCCTGTCCTTGTAGAGGGAACAACAAACCGAACTTACACTATAAACTATATTTACCATTTTAATCACTTCCATAAATGGGTTATTGGAATTTTTTGTCACTTATGAGGTCTCCTCAGCAAAGGAGGAGGAGTTGTCAGGGAGAAAGGATTTCTGTGATTTTGTCCCATGTGTGTATATAACTTTCCATAGACACCTGTGTGTTCCTGAAGTTGATGATACACAAGGGACTTTATAAAACTTTACTCAGTACTATAATTTCTGGGGTTAAAATGCTCCCCATTTCTTTAAAATGTGTTATTTCAGGCTCTGGCCAGGTAGCTCAGTTGGTTGGAGCATCATCCTGTACACCAAAAAGGTTGTGGGTTTGATCCCAGGTCAGGACACGTGCAGGAGCCAACTGATCAATGTTTCTCACATCAGTGTTTCTCTCTCTCTCTCTCCCTCCCTCCCTCCCTCTCCCATCCTCTCTCTAAAATCAAGAAAAACATATCCTTGGGAGAGGATTTTAAAAAGTGGTATTTTTTTCTGTACTGAACTTTACGTTGCTATTCAAACAGGTCAGATATCACAACAAATTTTCTTCTTGGTGTCCCATCCTGGAGCAACAACATTTATCAGCTAGCATAAAATCAACTACAGTAGGTCCTCGGGATACGTCGGAGATCCGTTCCTAGGGTGTGACGTAAAGCGATTTTCGCTGTAAGTCGAAACCCACCTACATAAGCACCTACGTCACTCACATAGAGTACATACACAGCAGTAATGAAGTAAAACAGTAAAAAAAAGATAACAATTCCTGACCTTTACTTGTGGTAAATAAATAATAAAAACCATAAAGCACATATGTACATACATCAAAATGATGGAATTTTTTTAAAATAAATAAATGGGAGATGGCAACATAACCACAAAACAACGTACATGGAGTCCAACATAACTCAAGGATTGCCTGTAATTGAAATAATACTAATGGAACTTTATACATTTTTTTATTATGGATATTTATTTTTAAAATTCAGAGTGAATCACCTTATAAAGAATTACCTATTTTATTGGCAAATCTTTTACTATATGAAAACATCAGTATTTTTTTTACGTATTTATTTATCTAAATAGACTTTCAATCTTGACAAACCCTTTCAATGTTTCATGAACTCCCAGGAAGGCTAAAACCAATACTATCAGTTTACATATGGTCTATGGTTTGGACATTATTCATTTGACAATTTAATGCTCTTGGGAGATTATTTGGGGAAGGATTCACTCTTGAGATTGTCACTGGTAGAGAATAAGAAAATGTTTTTCATGAGGGAAAGGAATAGCCTGCAGGTAAGCAAAGATTGAGTAAGACAGAGTGTATAAAATCAATTCGTGAGTTTCTATTAAATAAAAAAACTGATTTACAAACAAAATTGCATTTCTAAATATGAGTTCAAAATATTTTTGTAACCCTGGACAGTGTTGGCCTGAACACCAAAGGGTCTTGGGTTTGATTCTCAGTCAAGGGTGTGTACTTGGGTTGCAGGTTCTTTCCCAGGCCCTGGTTGGGGCACCTGCTGGAGGCAACCAATCGATGTGTCTCTCCCACATCAATGTTTCCGTCTGTTTCTCTCCTCCTCCCTCCCTTCCACTGTCTCTAAATCAATGGGAAAATATCCTCCGGTGAGGATTAACAAAACACACAGAAAGTATTTTTGTAAAAATATTTATGAAGATAGTTTCAATTTAACACATTAAATCACAATTACCTTGTCATGTACCTTTTAGTTTGAGAAAATTTTCTCATGCAATTTTTTTTCTTTTTTAATAGAGTATTATCTATTGAGATCTCTTTGAAGCCCTTTGTCCCCTATATACAGGTGGGGTCCCTCTGCCTCGTCTGCGCCCTCTTTTAATCTGCAACCCCTCGGGGAATGTTGGAGAACTGGTGGTTTTGGCCCAATCCCCGCAGGCCAGGTGGAGGGACCCCACTGGTGCACAAATCCATGCACCAGGCCTCTAGTTGTACATTTAAAACAGGTACAGACTCACAGAGGGTATGAGTGGCTTTTATTAAACATAGGAAATATTTTGTAACATACAGGTTACAAAATCTTCTTTTAACTAATTAAAAAAAATTCACTACTTTGGGTGAAATTTTCTTTGCATAAGAATGGCAAAAATATCACCTTCTTTGCCACCCCTAGCACCACCCATCTAAACCCCAGTTTAATGCAACAAGTTGGAGATATATTATCTCCTGACAATTTACTTAACTGTATCAGTTGTCACTGGTAAATAAACCACATCTATGTTTGATAGAGCAACAGAAAAAATATTTTAAAATATCATTTGTATTTTCTATAAGTAAAACATTTCTCGCTCTCTATTATTTACTCTATAATACAGTTATTTTAATTGGTTTTCCTCCTTTGACCTGGAGTGCACTTTTCCTTTTTATACTTTTCTGACCAATGATTTTTAACATAGTGTCATCTACTTGGCTTTGAGTTAGTTATCAACATTCACTGAATGGTGGCACTTGTGTTTCTGGTGTTTTATAAGATTATACTGTCATGCAATATAACTAATTGTATAATCATAAAACTTTCATGTGGCCCACAAATCCAAAATGGTAGCTAGATGTATCTTAAACTATTAGGCAATGTTGCTAGCCTCATTGTTAGGTTCATGGATGAGGAAATAGCCTGTGGATTTCCCTAGCCCATTTTCTACAGAATGAGACCAATTTATCTTCATTGAACATCTTTCCCTGGGCCTCCCTAGGAGAATTATGACATTCATTCTAGGACATTCTGTATCATGGAGAAGCTAACCATTATCCTTTATGTTCGCCCATAGTTTTGTTTAGAAGTAGTAACTTGATTCAGATGAAGATTCAAATAAGTTTGATTTCTAGAATTCTATGAATCTGTAAAAACATTTAAATGTTCCCCATAGGAGATTGATAGATGAATTTTACTGACCCTGTGGGTAGCATTCACTCTCACTCACTCTTTATATGAGGTAAAGGGGAAAAAAATTAAGTTAATTGGTCCATTACATTTATTCAGGGATCTGGAGTAAACAATTTGTTCTTTTGATCCAGAGTGCAGAATTACAAAGAAAATCACCGTTTCATATCAAGTTAAGCTTCTTGTTGAGGAAACCTTCCCTGGTGAGGCCAGTGAAAGGTGTTTCCCCTGGAGAAAAGTTGGCCTTCCCCACAGAGGGTTGGGGAATTCACAGATCTATCCCCTCATCCATGAACCCAACAAAGAGCCTATCAGTATTATCCAGCAGTTTCACGCCTGTCTACCTACAGTTTAGAGTTTGTAGACCACAGAAGTGAGGTCTTGTGATTATACAGTTAGTAACTTTTCTATGACACTTTAAACTTAAAAAAATATTAGAAACAGAAATATAGGGTGTCTCAAAAATGTGTACACATTTTAACAGCTGATAGCTGTTAAATGAAAATGAAATGTATTTTAATAAACACTGTCTTTATAATTATTCAAAGGGTGTGTATACAATTTTGGGGTGACACTATATTAGAAACGTAAGTTAAAATTTAGCGTGTCATTTTTAAGGAAAAAAATTCAAAATGATAACTATTCATAGGACTCCAAAGTTTTAAATAAAGATAAGAAAGCTGTTTGGGAGCTATGAATTACTGTAGCCTTCTGTTAAATCTTTCTTGGCAACTGTTAAAAGGCATTATCATCAGAAAGAAGGCTGTATTTTATTTTCTGTCAAACATAACCAACATATAGGACTTGGAAAAACTGTGACTAGAAAGTGTGTCAAAGTTAAGTGGAAGGAATAACCAAACATCAGCTACTTTTGGCTACTGTTGGGGAAAGGCTTTAGAATAAAACTCCCAAACCAATGCCCTAAGAAAACTGAGCTTTCAGAATTAGCATTCATAAACTGAGAGAAAATAGAGTGATGGGATTTTAAAACACTTCTTGATTGTTGTACGAGTCAACCAACCATTATAAAAATAAGTACCATAAAGGAATGTCTGTACGAGTTCATGCAACATCCTTGGTAGTCTGAGGATCATTTGTGGCCATAATCTACCATGTTCAGATGCCTCTGGAGATGCTTGTGGGGTAGCACACTGGCGTTTGCAGTGGAAACAACATTGAGCTGGGAAATGGCAGAGTTTTTTCTGCACCCAACCTTACCTGCCCATGAGGTTGTTCCTTAGATACTTGGGTTACTTCTTTTTTTTTTTTTAATATATTTTCATTCATTTCAGAGAGGAAGGGAGAGTAAGAGAGAGAGAGAGTAACATCAATGATGAGAGAGAATCATTGATCAGCTGCCTCTTACAGTCCCCTTACCAGGAGCTCCAGCCTGCAATCCGGCCCTGTGCCCTGACTGGGAATTGAACTGAGACCTCCTAGTTTATAGGTCAAGGTTCACCCACTGAGCACACAGGCCAGGCTGGGTCATTTCTTAAATGAGGTGGGAGGTGGATTGTATGACCTTGAAGGCCATTCCTCCTCTGATAAATCTTCATTTTAAATTTAGTTTCGTCCATTCCATTCTTCCATTTCTGCCACTTGTGTTGCTGAATTTCAGCTAACCAGATACAGATGCAGCTCAGAGTGATACATTTGCTGTAATGATGAAGTTCAGTTTGAAGTCTAACTGGTTACTCCTATTGTATACTTAACTATTATAATGTTTGTACATATTTATATTAAATATAGCTACATATGAGTAATATAAATATATGCTCTCTTTTTGTGTGTATGAATACACACACATACACACACAGAGTGAATACACAATTAGACTTCAAACTGAACCTCCTCATTATAACAAATGTGTCTCTTTGATTTGTAACATCTGTATCTGGTCAGCTGAAGCTCAGCAACACAAGAGGTATATATTTAATGTATTATAATATTGTAAATATATACTGTATTATATAAATATTATAATTATGTTATTAAATATGTAATATATAATATATAGTAATATACAAATATAAGAGATAATACATATTATATGTAATAACCAACTTTATTTTTTATGTACAAGTAGAAATATATTCTTACTTGAAGTGATTGCTGTCAGTTATGGAAAGATTTGTGCAGTCATGTGAAAAAGCACACATGTTTTCTAAAACATTCACTCATTGGTTTTCTTTAATTCCTGAGACCATCAGTTGTCTTCCCCCGTTTTGGCAACCTAACTGAAGTTATACTATTTCTAGGGAACGATTCCTTAATTGTAAGTTGGCTAGTTTCTTGGGAGATTTCGAAAAGTCAAAATAGCTAGAAGGGTTTCAACAGCTCGAAAGCCCCAAATCCCTTTGTGATGGATACAGTTCGATTTTCCTTTTTCCTTTCCTGATTTGTTGTATTTCCTACCACCTAGTTTCCCCTTTCCGAAGAAGGAACTAGTTTCTAAATTGTATGCAAGGCGTTTAAAAAAATTTTTTTCTGCATCTCTAATTATCTTTATCTACTACGTTAGAATTTTACTCACTTTGCCAAATTGCATTGCTACAAAGCCCATTAGGGATTTTAAAAACCAGAATTAGTGCATACTGCATAGTCAGACTTTAGTTATTAATTAATTTTTGTGGAAAATTTTTGTTCTAATTATTGTAGCATTGCAATTTGGACATTGGTTAAAGTTTCCAGAGATGGTTATGAAGCAACTTGAATTTATTTTAAATAAATTAGTTGATTTTATTCTGGAATCAAAACTAAGAATACCACCCCACTCCCTTATATACCACACTGTATACTGTAATACCCATATTTTTAAGTCTAAGGACTTTCAGCAAATGATATCATTCCAATTTGTGATAGCCATTGTCAACTACATACTAATATTAATATTAGTGGGTTCTTTAGAGTTGAAACTCATATATGAAATTAGTTCAGTTAAAAACACTTACAAAACCAATTTTTAAGTCATGGGAGGAGAAGATGTCTAAATAATGACCATTAATGGGAAGCTTCTGTTTGTCTCCATTTATTTGAATCAACAGGGTTGATCCAGGCAAACTAGTGAAGCATATTAGTAACCAGTTCTATCTGACCACATTTTTAAATGCCTCCCACAAAAGTGAATGTTTCATACCACTCGCTTTTCTTCTGAGAAAAATTTCTCATAACTAGTCATACAATTAGTTTTTGGCTCTTGGATTTGTTTTTAAGAAAATTTATTCTAAATTATAGCTTAACTAGCTTTTCCATTTTTTAATAAATTCTAGGAATCTAGGTATCAGAAATAACTTGAGTAAGATGGTGGAGTTGTCTCCGAAATGATGTTGTGTTCAATTACTTGGTCCTTCCCTTCCAATGATGTGAGTAGCAGCAGATGAAAGTATTTAAATGATGGCATCACATCCCTTCAGGGGAGTGTTCCCCTTAATAGGTTGGCTGAGTCCACTTTGGGAAGTTAAAGAGCCAGAGGACCCTAGAATTCATGCCAGCAGGTCTCTTGTCCTCCCACTGGGACACTGTCCTTCACCGGACCTAATCTCAACTCCCTTCTTAACTACTATAGAGGACTTAGTGGTGAGGGTGCATAGGAAAGTTCCAATCCTTGTTTCTTTAGCATTCATTAGAATACAGTTGTGATAGGTGAGAATTATGTTCCTTAATACCCTCAGTGAAATGTCTTACAAAATTAGTAAGTCAAATAAGGCTCAGTGTCTATACTCAGCGGGATGCTATGAATACTAAGACCACATGCTCAAGTTTGGCTGGTACCTTGACTGTCATTGAGTGGGTTCAAAAATTGGGGGTCTTCTTTGATGTTTGGAACAGATGGTAGGAGCCTGGTCTTTAGTCAGTGAGCTTCCCCCTTAGCTTCACAGTCAGCTGTGGTGCTCTTTCTAGTCAGTCTCAGAGATGCTGCCCACAGGGCTGCCTTCCATGGTGGTTCTCTCTACAGACCACGGGCTCAATCACAGGGGCCTCTTCTCTGTTCTGCAAAGTGTGGCTCTAGGGCAGTGATGGCGAACCTTTTGAGCTCGGCGTGTCAGCATTTTGAAAAACCCTAACTTAACTCTGGTGCTGTGTCACATATAGACATTTTTTGATATTTGCAACCATAGTAAAACAAAGACTTATATTTTTGATATTTATTTTATATATTTCAATGCCATTTAACAAGAAAAATCAACCAAAAAAATGAGTTCACGTGTCACCTCTGACACGCGTGTCATAGGTTCGCCATCACTGCCCTAGGGAGAAGCATTTGCTGACTGTTTAGAGCCCTTTCCCATGGATCTGGGTTTTGCACACAACAAGAAACACCCCCTCATCCCCTGAATTCCTTGAAACCCAAATCCCCTGGTTCCTTCCTAGTCTCGTGAAAGCCAGTCTTTTTTCCCCACTTGAGCCTCTTTGGCCTTTTCCCACAATTGGACAGTTCCCATCCACCTCACCCCTAAATTAGCTCCACGGCCTCTTTCCTAAAGGTAGAAAGAATGAGGGAAATAGAAAATCACATAGGGCAAACAAAACAGTTGTTTCGATACAGATCAGATTCGATGATGGAAGCTAAAATTGTGGATGAAAATTTGTGCAGATACAGGATATTTGCAAAGTCTCAAAGCATTTCCTCCCAGGTACTTATTACATTACAGAGGGAAAAGGAGAGAATATACAGTGGAGAAATCCTGAAGGCACAACTTTCAAAAGTGGATCAAATTAATATCAGCTGTACTAAGGCATTAGCATCATGTATCCCTTAACATAGTGCTCCGAGAAGGGCTGATATCACTTTTATGTTATTCTTGCCAAATGTGCATAACCTCAAATCTAATCTTGAGAAGCATCATAGAAACCCAAATGGATTGACTTTCACAAAATTACTAACCAGTTGATCTCCCCGTCACCACCAAAAAGAAAAAAAAAAAGTCAAGGTAATGAACAACAGAACTGCCATAGACTGAAGGTGACTGAGAGACTAGGGAGTTATGACCATGCCAAGCAAGGTGGACTTATCCTTTGGATCCTAGAACAAGTAAAAAGACATCTGTGGGGGAAACTTGTGAAATTTTAATAAGATCTGTAGTTTAGTAAACAGTGATGTACCAATGTTAATTTCCTGGTTTTCATAATTACAGAATGATTTAATAAGATATTAACACCTGGGCAAGATGAGTGAAGAGTGTAAAGGAACTCTTGGTCCAATGTAAACCTAAAATGATCAGGAGAAAGAGACACAGAGGAATATGGAGGCTGGATGACTTGAGAAATTCAGCAATGGTGGGAAAGCCATTGGTTTGAGAAACAAAACATGTTATGCCTGATTAAATTGGGTGAGAGATAGCAGAGGCTGTGGGGAGGGAGAAAGGGTAGAATTTGACTCTATAATCCAGCTGGGATAAATTCAACAACTCACCCTTCTATCTGAAATATTCATTTGGCATTGAGCAGTTCAGTGGTGCCATTGGATTTCAAGGAATGAGAGAAGCTCTGAATCTCCAAATGGAGATGGGCTGAGAGCCAAATCTGGAAAATCCTTTCATGGGAGAAATTCTATCTCTCCACCATTTCCTTTTCTTAGGATCGTGGCTGTTTCCTGCATCATAAAAGGGGAAAGCGGAACCCAATGCAACTGAAATGTGATGACACAAAATGACCTTGTTACCCAATGGAAGAATTGTAGGGTTCTCTCTGTTTTCTTTTCCTTGGATGCTGTGCAACATTAAGGCTTTTAGGGGATTTATAAAAACTGCTTTAAAGAACCTTATTTTCATGACCAGATATAAAAGTGTTAACTGTGTGTGTGTGTGTGTGTGTGTGTGTGTGTGTGTGAGAGAGAGAGAGAGAGAGAGAGAGAGAGAGAGAGAGAGAGAATGAGAACAAAGAGAGTAGGAATTTTGAAGGGATGCTATCTCAAGACAGGATGGAAGATGAGATATATTTCTTTAATTCCTTATTTCCTAGAACACATATTAAGCATTCATTAAGATCTTGTATTGCAAAGTACTAAAGAGAAAAAAAATGTTCATCTAGGAAGTTCAGGTAGTTTATTAGGATTTCAAGGTATTGAATGTTGTTCAAGAGAAGTAAGCCATTCTCTGTACTGGGGAGTCTAATTCATAGAAATTGCCATTTTTTGAGTGGTATGTTAGACACTAAAGGATATGTTTTTATATATGCATTTTAATTTTTCCAAAACCCTACAGTGTAGTTATTATCTTTCCATCTTAAAGATAAGGAATCTAAGGTTTGGAACAACATCACCTAATGTAAACATAACACAAGCCACATATGTAATTTTTAATTTTTAGTAGCCATATGAAAAAAGGTAAAAAGAAACGTGAAATAAATTTTAATAATGTTTATTATTTAACTCAATTATGCAAAATATTATTTCAATAGTAACCAATATAAAACATTTTTAAGAAGATTGTTTACATTTTGTATGCTGCCTTTAAATCAGTTCTCGTTTATACATAGAAAACATCTCAATTTGGATGCTAAATTTTCATTGGAAATACTTTATCTATGTTTAGATTTCATAAAATGTATACCAACTTGTTCTAATGTGCTTAGAAGTTGTTCCAATGATTGAATAGAGTACCTGCTTTTACATTTAAATTTAAATTAAAATTAAATAAAATTCAGCTTCTCAGTCACACTTGCCACATTTCAAGTGCTCAGTAGCCTATGGTTAGCATATGGGACAGTGCAAATTTAGAGAATTAAAATAAATTACCCAAGGCCCAGGGAGTTCACAAATGGAACTGACATTTAAATCTGTGTTAACATGACTCAGGATCACATGATCTGAACGCTAACTTCCAGTATGAACCTTTTGTTGCCTAACAGAAATGCTCCTAACAGGAGCATTCACTTAGTTGAATATATTCTCTCTTCTGTTTTTAGATAATGGTGCTCAAGTTCATGGGCCTGAATGCCTAAAATCAATTGTCCACTGTGAGAACCTTGTCTATCCACAGGAGGAGGCTGGACTTCAGAGAGCAGCCAGCAAACACACTCACAGGCAAAGATGCTGTGTGTCTTAGTTAATCTCAGTCACTGTCGATGAACTGAGAACCCAAATGCAAATGGTCCACTGAACGCATTGTACTCTGCAGGCTGGTCCTCTGACCAGGGTTTCCTAGTTGTACTTCATTGGCAGTCTGAGTTGTGTGACCTTTTCCTAATGCTTTTAGTTTTGTTTTGTACATTGCAGGGCTCTCTCATGTTAAAACAAAAGCTATTAGACTGCATTTCTCAAGGGACTCAAATTCCCAACTAGGCCTTTTGGATTCCAAAGCAAGGGAAATCTAGACAAAATTCTTTGATTGTCAGGGGAAATTGCCATGGACTTGATTTTTTCCCCTAGCATCACTAGACAATTATTTTGATGCTTCATATTTTTTAGTAATAATAATATTTTAAAAACCCACAAAAACATTGGCATCATTTCTTAAAGCTGGTCTCTCTGTTACACAGTTTCCAGGAAGGCACTTGTTGGTGATTTGCAGTTTTGACAGCAGGTTTTCTTCTGCTTAGAAAAAGGAAACGTGCTGGGCAGTACTCTTGATGAAAGTAGAAAACCCTGTGTCTTGACTTGGACTGTTCTTCACATAGTCATAATTGTTTTGGTAGAGAGGGAAAGGAAAGAGGAAAAGAAGAGCAATTGAATGACATGCCAGCAATTTTAGTTAATTTATAATAAATTAATCTATGTCAGACAAAGTAAAATGAATCACAACCTAAAAGGAAATGGCTCTTTAATGAAAATTGTTCAGGCATGTCATTTACACTGTGTGTATGTGTTTCTATTTGAGACAGAAAAACCATTAAACAGAAAAAAAGAGTGAATATTAAAAAGCTGTAGTAATTTTGTAAGCCAGTGTTTTGTTTTTCTTTTTAGTTTTCTATATGAAATGTTGGATGCAAATTATATGGGATAAAATAATTGTTCTCTCCCTGAACTATAGTCACAGTGTGACCTATTGGGTTTGCTCTATTTACTGTGTCTGCAGCATAATTATGAAGACTTAGCTGCTCTCCCAAATAGTTACAGATGTGAGAGAAAAATAAATTACTTTTGCATGCTAGCCCTGGAAGTCGTGATGTTGTAATATAATGTAATCGGCCATGAACAAAAGGAAGTTATTATATTCATTTATATTAGTTTGAAAGCCGCAGAAATGTACTATATTATTTTAGGCTGAATAATTGAAGCAGTGCCATTGATAATTCTGCTCCTCCCTTCCCAATTGTAAAGCTTTCCTCTGAAGGTCATTTTCATGAAATGTGATAATTTCAGGCTTTTTATTTTACTTAAGATATAAACAAATTATAGTTGTCATCAAATATTTGAAGGCATAGGAAAGAGAGGTTATATTTGTTCTGTATGACTTCAGGTGAAGAAAGATAAGGATCAGCAGATAGAAGTGACAAGACAAATTTTAATTGAGTGTAAGGAGAAAATAAAGTGGACATACACAAGGCCAAGAGACATGAAACAATACTCAAAATCACTAATCATCTGAGAGATGCAGATTAAAATGACAATGAGGCATCACCTCACACCTGTTAGAATGCCTACCATCAACAAATCAACAAACATCAAATGTTGGTGAGGATGTGGAGAAAAGGGAACCCTAGTTCACTGCTGGTAGGAATGCAGACTGGTGCAGCCACTGTGAAAAACAGTATAGAGTTTCCTCATAAAATTAAAAATAGAACTCCCATTCAACCCAGTGATCCCACTTCTAGGAATATATCCTAAGAAATCAGAAACACCAATCAGAAAGAATATATGCAACCCTATGTTCATAGCAGCACAATTTACAATAGCTAAGATTTGGAAACAGCCTAAGTGCCCATTAGCAGATGAGTGGATAAAAAAGCTGTAGTACATTTACACAATGGAATACTATGCAGCTGTAAAAAGGAAAGAAATCTTACCATTTGCAGCAGCATGGATGGACCTGGAAAGTATTATGCTAAGCAAGTTAAGCCAGTCAGAGAAAGATAAGTATCACATGATCTCACTCATATGTGGAATCTAATGAACAAAATAAACTGATGAATAAAATAGAACCAGAGATATCATAGCATGGAATAGACTGACAAATTTCAGAGGGAAGGCGGGGGTTAGGGGCCGGGAGGGGAGTGATTAACCAGGGAACTTCTATGCGTATATACATAACCCATGGACACAGACAATAGAGAGATGATATTACAGAATTTATCAGGTGACTGGAAAATACACACAGGAGTATTCGGAGATACAGGAAAAACCCATTTATTTCCAGATGTACTAGTACCGTGACTCAAGGGAGCCTGTTGCCAAATCCTGAGCAAGCCAATATGGAGGAAGCTTTCTCTTTATACCCTTTTGTTTCTTTGTCCCCCAAATGTGAATCAGACTTTCAGACCTTTTGCAGGCTTTGCAAAAAGCCCCATGTGTTGGGATGGGGGACGTGAGACCACACCTGAAGTCCTGGCCTGGCGTCAGCACTGATAACCCCCTCCGGGGGTTATATATTGTTCATGGTTTATGGCTTCTATAAAATGGGAATATTTAGGTAAACAGGTCTTACAAGACCAGATAATTAAGGAAGGGACAGTGACTAAACTATAGGCTAACAGGAATGTCCATTAGGGATACTGATTAAATAGGTACAGAGTGAGGCTGCTAGTCTCCTACAAAAATGTATTTTTATGTTCCCCATCAGTGAGGGCCTGGGAGGGATGGGTATGGGGTGGAGAGAGACAATTGGAAAAAAACAAAACACAAATAATGGGGATATCTGTAATACTTTCAACAATAAACATAAAAATTTATTATGGTCAGAATTATCTAATGGTAAAATGGAATTTGGGAGCTGGTGAGTTAGTTCCCAGTGTCTTATGTCTTACTGGCGCAATCCCTTTCCCTTTAAGTCCAGAAATTCTCCAAAGTTAGAGAGGTGATTAAAAAAAAAATCTACCTAAATTCCATTTTCCTCCAACCCAGGGACCCATGAAATCAGACCTCTAGAGGGAGCATGGGCTTGTAGCAAATATTGAAGAATTATGAGTAAACCACCTGGATATCATGACTTGGGAAAAATTCCTCCAAATTTATATATAGATATATTGCAGAGAGGATAATGACACTTTTTTCCTTTATATCTAGAAATGTGATTAAGTTAATAGGGCTCTCTGTGAGATCTATTGTTATTGATCAATTTGCTAAACTTTAAGTTGACGTGAATGCAACATAAAGATAATTGTGTTTCATTCTTCACATAAAATGATAAAAGAATAATGGTAAGTTGATTTAAACTACCAGAATAGTGAATAAGTGATACAAGGTAGGACAAAAAAATATGAACTTTGGATCTGGTGAAATTTTTTGCATATTTTCTTTTTCTTTCTCTTATGAGATGGCTTAAATATATTCCTACCTAATGATTACCCCACTATGCCTTATCTGCGTAAAAATATCCACTGAATTTTTCTCAGTTTCTCAAGGTTATTAGTTATATTTTCAGGTTTAAAATACAATTTTATAAGCATAATTTTAGTTTTTTTAAAGGGAGAGATATTGTAAGTGATTTTACCTGAATACCATGAAATATATTTATTCAAACATACTTACATATGTGCCTGGCCTTGCATGCACACACACACACACACACACACACACACACACACACACTAACACACACACTCACAGCAGTAAGGAGGAGAGGGGGAGAGAGAGAGAGCCCACCCTGGAAGGGAATTCTTTAGATATATTTAAGGCAGTGATGGCGAACCTTTTGAGCTCGGCGTGTCAACATTTTGAAAAACCCTAACTTAACTCTGGTGCTGTGTCACATATAGAAATTTTTTGATCTTTGCAACCATAGTAAAACAAAGATTTATATTTTTGATATTTATTTTATATATTTAAATCCCATTTAACAAAGAAAAATCAACCAAAAAAATGAATTCAGTGTCACCTCTGACACGTGTGTCATAGGTTCGCCATCACTGAAAGGGGTTTGGAGGAAGAAGACCCTGTGTAATGAATTATCACCATAATGAATTATCTCTGAAATTTGACATCGAGAATTTCTTACAGAGAACATTTTCCTAAATTGGAATACACTTCTGGGACAAATGGACATTTTTTTTAAGTCTAAAGTTCCACCTATGTTTGGAATTGTTTAAAATTGTTTAACTTTGAATTTGAAACATTGGTCACATTCAGTCTGTTGTCATTTTTGTTGATTTCAGTTAGTCATTTGAAATTTTCAGTTGAAAGACAACTTGGCAAATCTAAAATTGTGTTAGTAAAGGTTATTCACAGTTGGGAAACTAAAAATGATCATCAACACTGTAGCTTAGACTTCCAGCACAGGACTTGTTTTGAGGTAAATGCTGTACTTTGCATTGACTGCTTACTGCTAACTGGTCACAGGCTATCTGGACAGTGTTCCTTATCCACCTGGTATTCTCTAATCTAGATTTGGCTCTTTCCCAACAGACTTGGGTAAGGAGGCCTCATTCATCTAAGCAGCAGGTCTTCTACAGATGATTGTGACTCTCTCATTGCCTGGTGCTAGTTACTAAGAGGACAGTGGGAAGACCTAAAAGTTATTCTTTGGGTTAAGTGAGGAGAGGTTCCAGAGAGAGTTAGAACAAAAGATGAGTAGGGGAAAAGGAAGTCCCAGTTAATATAAAATCGTTTAAATCACTTCAGATTTAAATGATGGAGTTTGAAATAGAAAGAAAAGGCAATACATCATCATTTGCAGTGTACTTGGTTTAATTAACCTTGCATTTCCTCTTGTGCAGTCTTATGGGTGGGTGAGGAGTGAATGCTTTGGGATAAAATTGACCTTGCTTTCCTACACATGCATATGGAAATTCCATGCAGGGACTTTACAATTAATATTGATTCAATGTCAGAAGCACAACATTGATTGCAATGGAAAACACTGTAGGGGGGCACCTCCTGAAATTTTCATTTGGAGTGTATGAAAGTGCAGGCCCTAATTATTGATTGATGTGGAGCTATTGAGGGTATGTGCTGAGGCCTGTGGTAATCCACTTCTCATTTGCTATAGAGGCAGTTTTTTCATTCCACTTTGATTATGCCTTACATATTTCTTACTAAAAAGAAGAAAATGTTTGCAGTAGAAGCAATAGAGTTACTTATTTTATGATGATATATATGCATCTATAAATATAAGTTTAGAGAGAGGGCAGCTTTTATTCTGGCACGTAATTTTTGTGTATCCTGGGTCTCCATCCAAAGGGCATTCTGTCAGCAAGTAATTAACAAAGACTTCCATTGATTAGACACAATCAAATTCCTATTGGTTAATATAATGCTCCAGTCTCACCTGGGGCACCATTTTGTGACATGAATCCAAGGACATTCTAACAATGAAACTACAGACACATGAACATGTTTTATGACCAAACAGTCCTGGGTTAACAACTACCACAGGGAAGGCCTATTAGCAGATTTATTCATTTGGGCCCTATTTACACTTCTGCTGTCAACTCTAATTACTATTTTTGAAATAAAAACTTTGGCCTTCACTACGGTCTCCAGTGCCTGTCAGTGAATGATAATCTGTTTGAATCATCTAAGCTATATTAGAATTTCACAGGTCTGCCATCTGCTAGTAGGAACCCAAGCTCAATCAATATTTATACATACAAAATGACAATATCTGAGAAGGGATGGTTTTGACTTAAGTGAAGGCATGGCTAATGTTTACACTCGAATTACAAGCAGAGCCATGATCTGTGAATCAATAATGATTATTCCATGCCATGGATGTTTTAGACTTTAACAGGGAAGAGCCATTATGCTGTAAAAATTATGGGACATGAAACCTGTGCTTTCACTGCTTGAAGGGAGGAGAGGAGGGGGGAAGACAGCCAAGTTGGTGAATAACAGCCTTGAGCGACACTGCGGGTATAGCTATGGCAAGACAGCCATGCCTGCTTATAGTTTGCTTTATATTTAGTGCCTTCCAGGAAAAAAATGCATTCCAAAAGAACACTGGCTAAGAGCTGATCCCTGCTCATCTGGACTCTTATTCTTCAACAGTAAACAATTTGGGGACCTTCAAATGCTTGGGAAATACCCCACAATTGTTGGTATCAACATGAAATAATGTTTGCCAACCATCAGTGCTCAGTTTCAACCTATATATTTAGAGACTGTAGCATGACTCAGATGAATGACCTTGCCACCCAGAGTCATGCATTCGAAGGACGCATAGTAACAAGCCCTGCACAGTCCTGCTGCAGATGTGACACTGAGGAGCAGAGGAGTTAGATTGAACATTAGATGGTGGGGTCTCTGCTTCATTTGTCCAGGGACAACGCCTGGAATCACTGGGTATCCAGTCCTTTCCTCAGAGCTCATTCAAGTTCTTCTGAGTTTTTGTGGGTCTTTGTTAAATGGAAAATATGTGTGTGGAAAAATAAATTTTCTTTGTCAATATAAATATGAAGTATGAGTCAGCTTTATAACAAACCAAGACCATTAAAACATAAATATTAATCCAAAAGGTTAATGGTAGATAGTTATTACTAGTAGTGGGTTTCAGAATTATTCCTTCTTGGCTAAAATACCAGAATTCCTCTGAGTCATTTTTCTCACATTTTTGTCACTTAAGTTATTGTTTTTACTTAACCATGTTGGAATGTTCTCAAATTTCAAAAGACATAAGCTTCTCCTAGGGAGCTTAGTTAAGGTGCAGATTCCAAGGTTGTAGCCCCTAGAGATTGCTATTGAGTGGTTCTGGGGTAGGAACCCAGAAATTACATGCTCAACACACCTGCCAGGTGTTCTGCTACAAATAATCAACAGACATTTTGGGAATCATCAACCAAGTATGCTGATTTTGAATTCTGATTAATTTTAAATTTTAGTCATTTTTTGAGAAATTATGAATTATAGTACACATGTGTACTTAAATGAAATACACATGTGTTTGTGTAGTTGGTACTATTTAAGATTCTTCATGGCTCGTCTCAGCCTCTATTCTGATAACTGGATATTTATACTTAGATACTTTATTCAAATATTCTTTGAAAGTTACAAGTGCCCGTTTTAGAAAAACCACAATGCCTTAGCAATTGAAACTTAACTATTTTGTTTTATGTCTTAGTATATAATTCAATGTGTATGTGAAATTGTTTGCTTTCATATATTTTAAAGAAATCTCTCAGTAAGTAAATAAAATAAATGAAAGATAAAGCATAGAGGGGAAGCTATACTTTCATTACCTAAAATTATTAGGCATTCAAGAATTTACAGCTAATTTACAAAGCTCTCTAGGGCAATAAGTTATATATATATATATATATATATATATATTAGAACAACATTCTTCAAAAAGTTTTAATAATGATTTAGAAAAATGGGGAATAAAGGACAAAGGAATGAGAAAAATGGAAAAGAAGGAAAAAAGTATTGAATGATTATGTACTATAAATTATTTGCATAGAAACTTGGCTCTTGTTATACATGAAGTATATAACAAATTCATTTCTAAGTGTTTTTAAGTATCTACTGTGTATGGACAAACTGCTGTAGATGTATTAGTTTATTAGGGCTGCCATAACAACAAATAAAAAAAAACACAAAAAACTCAGCCTGGGTGATTTAAGCAACAGAAATTTATTTTCTTAAAGTTTGGGAGGCTGGAAGTTCAAGATCAAGATGCCTGTAGGGTGGGTTTCTCCTGAGGCCTCTGTCCTTGGCTTGCAGATGGATGTCTTCTCACTGTGCTCACATGGCCTTTCTTCTGTGGACACATACCTCTAGGATCTCCCTGTGCCTTCTAATCTCTTCTTATATGGTCCAGTCAGGTTCGATTAGGATTTCACCCCTATGATCTCATTTAACCTTAACTTCCTTAACTTTCTCCTTAAAGGCCTCATCTCCAAAGCAGTTATATTGGGAGTTAGGAATTCAACATATGAATTTGGGGGGAGGGATACCCAATTCTCTCTATAGGGATGGATAAAAAGGTGAGATTAAGAGTTACAAGTCTCAATATCTAATTGGACTAAAGATAATGTCTACTCTAATGCAACAATTACTGTGGTCCATTTAAAGAGGGCTTCGGAAAGCCTGGAGAAGAACAAAGCTGCCACAGGACCCTGTGGGGAAAGCGTCGTGAGGATTATATCCGAAACAGGCCTATGGAGCTGAATACAATTACATGAAAGGAGAGAATATGTTGGGGAACTGAGGCAGGGTGCATGGCATAGGAGCTGCTAATTTGCGCACCTAAAAAGAGAAGGGGTAGAAGTGAGAATGTGTATGGGAAACAGTGGGTCATAAAGCTGAGAAGGTTATTTCAGAAACTATTAGAAAAGGATACTGTGCCACAGAGTTTGGACCACGGATGTGAGGCATTCATTTGGTGCAGAGGGGTCATGTGATCACTGGGATCTTGAAGATCAGGTAGGCATAGTCCAATGTGCAGACTCAGATGCTGGGCTTCCTACAGTCTTGGTTGGGCAAATTACTTAACCTCAGAGAATCTTTGATTTCTCATGCTAATATAAGGATAACCATCTCCCCCTTTTCCTCAAGCTGTTGTGAGATTATGTATGTAAAATGCTTGCCATACAGCAAGCCCTCAACATATGGTATAGTGGAGATCATTTGTTTCATTCAGCAAATGTATATGATGGGCATGGCGTCCCAGCTGTGGTTCAGTAACATTACAGTTGTATAGAATTTAAAATACATTGTTATACCCGCATCACCAGCAAGCAAGGCAAGTAGGTGGAGGAGTTGGATGGAGAAAAGAGTAGGGCGGGCCCTGGTGGCAAAGACAACTGATCAAAGCTACTAGAACAAAATAAACGGATGAACAAAACAGGTCCAGAGACATAGAAACATGGGACAGACTGATGAATCTCAGAGGAAGGCAAGAGTGGGTGCGTAGGTGGGAAGAGATTAACCATCGAATTTATATGCATATATGCATAATCCAAGGACACAGACAATAGTGTGGTGAAGGCCTGGAGTGGGGAGAGGGGGTGGGCTAGAAGGGGTCAATGGGGGGAAAAGGAGGATATCTGTAATACTTCCAACAATAAAAATAAAATTTTAAAAAAGTATAAGGAAGAGAACCTTATGTTAGGTTCTGGAGAATTAGTGGGATATGTTTTAATCTGCATGTCTACAATCCTTGTATCAACACGCCTGACTTCACTTTGGCATAATACATTTCCATCTGTTTCTTAGATTAATGAAAAACAAAACAAAACAGCTTTTTAAAAAATTTCCTCATTCTTTTTAAAATTCCGGGCTGTTATGCTACTGCTGTATTCCATTCAATCAGTATTTCATTCTCAGAGGTACAGTCATGTTTCCCAAACTAACATTGTTTTTCAATTAATTAAAATCAGTTAAGAACAATTTAATTGAATGCTGTCACAAGCGCCATGAATCATTGTGATGCCTTGCTGTCATCACCCAGCTTCTGAAAACACCTCTTGCGGCAAGATCCGACACAGCGTATAGCAATATCCAAACTGTTTAACCAGGATGACATAATTGTCAAATATGTAATTGTGCTTTTACTGCCTGTAGCTTTCACTACCACTTGAAAATGTCAGAAATTACTACCGTAGGCAAGTTGAACATTTAAAAATATGTCCGGAATACATTCTCCGCCTAGATGAAAAGGCGTCAGATCTCCTTGGTGACTTTAAAGTTTAATGCCCTGTGTATCAATAAGCGTCTTCCTTTGTGTTCACACAACATTTCAAGTTTGGGAAAAATGCAGTATAGTCTAACCCCATCTGTGCGAATAAGAACCATTAGGCGTAGAAATTGGATACAAGGACCTTTTGAAGGGAATGAGGATAGTTTTGTCATACTGGGTGGTATTCTAAAATGAATTTTGACATGTTCAGTAGGCTTCTTAACAAATGATTAGCATCTCAGAATACTAATGGACTCCATGACACCAGCTGTCTTAAGAGAGACGTCAGATCATAGCACCGATTCCTGAATCAAAGGAAGTGTGGAATTGGTGTTGAATTTTCCCTTCTGTTTTAGCACTTAGTCTTTCAACTTAGGACAGTATTTCATAATAGAAACTCTCACTAAATTATCACCATTGTCAGAAGTTTATTTACTCTTTTGCTTTCTAACCTAAATTGCCAAATTAATACCCCTTGGCAATCCCCTCCCACCCCCCATTGGCAGAGTACCTGGCTTTACCAATATGCACTCATTTGACAATTTTATGTCATATGGTAAGAGAGGTCTGTCAGACAACTGTGTAACCACTTTAAAATAATTTAGCAGGTCCTTTGAAAGGAATAATCAGTTCAAATTCAATGGAAATTTCTACTTAAAGGGGAGGATAATGGTCACTGCTGGACTAGATATGCGTCCACATTTGTTTTGTTAGAGCTCACCTATGATATGTCATTAGTATGGATTGTGCTTTTCTTAAAAACACAAGATGTACAAGTTCATGTAAATTGCGAATATGCGTCCATTCAAATATTTATCTAGAAGGATATAGTTCATGGGAATCTTTTCTTTGTCACTGAGTGCAATCATGCTCTTTGATATGGCGCTTTGTTCCTGTGATCCTGCCTTTGTGCTAAACTGCAGTGCAGGAAACATGTGAGCATATTGTAGGCTGCTCATCAAATTTTCTCTTCCACAAAATGAAATAGAGCCATGTCCTAAGTGATAGAAAATTACTATGATTAGCCCATTCCACATGGAAGTTTTATGATTATTTGCAGAATGAAAACCCAACACCCTTTTTAGCCAGAGATGGGCAGACTTTTTTTTGATGGTCTTTCACTGACTTTTCTTCTGAAGACAACAGTCATCAGAGACTTATTCCAGTTGTTTCTTTTTGTTGCCCCCATGATAGTTAAGAGGATGGACACAGGATAAGGCTGCCCAGGTCCGAATCCTGGCCCTGCCACATAGGAGCTATGTGACTTTGGCAGGTTACAACCTTTTTATAAGTATTCCGTCATCTGTTACAAAGACATAACAGTACAACCCTCATAGGATTGTTTTGAAGATTGAACGAGTTTATGTACCACATAAGCTTCAAGCACTGCCTGACACATAGTAAGAGCTCACCACATTCAGCCATTATTTTTATTATTCTAATTTTTGTTCATGTGAATTGATGTGGTGAAATTAAGTACAGTTCAATGTTTTGATGCTTCATTGAGCATGAGAAAGGTGTCAGGAGAACAGAAATAGTGTTCTAATTCTCTAAATTGATGGAATATTTCTATTCTGAAAATAATAGATTTTTACAGTATCTCCCTTAAAAATTTCTAGTCAGAATTACTAAACAGATGGCTTTTGAGCACTCAGAAAAAACTGTGGTGGTCACTAACCATCATAATGTGTTAATTAAAAGCAAGCCATTTCACACTAGTCTAATCTCATTTTTGGAAAGAGTTCCTGGATTGTTGAAATAAGAGATGCCCTATCTGAATTTCCGAAAATATGTGGATTCTTTCATGACATATTTTGATTGAAAGGAAGAAACATAAGCTTGATCAAGTAGAATTACTTTTCATGAGTAGGATACCACAAGAGTGACTGTTATTCTCAATGGATATCTCTCATAGTTTAAAAAAGTAGTCATTTTGCCCATTTTCATTCAGCAATTGTATCCATGGTTTCTGTGAGAACTGGAAAACATGCACATTGTTTGATACACACTTCGGAGAGGTATCTCATGTTGATGACAATTGTAAGTCTCCAAAAAAATAAATTAGTTGGAACACTGGTTGAAACAAATGAGGTAACATTTAATAGTAATATATGTAAAGTCATATTAATTTATTTTTTTAAAAAATAGTAAATCAGCTAGGCTTAATAGAATTTCATTTAACACCATTTTAAACCTTTAAATGCAAATAATTTTCTTTTGGAGAGTCAACTCCTGTTGGTTAAAGGTTGAATTAAGCACCATGTTAAAGAGGTATTGAAAGTAAACGGTATCTAATGCCCATTAGTGACATAGCCCCTACCCTTAAGGAACTTGTAAATAGTGTGGGTGACAAATATACAAGTACTAGTGGCCTGGTGCACAAAATTTGTGCACATTAAAAGGGGATTAATTAGAGGAAATACTTTAACATTGCTATTAGCCCTTTCTCTAAAATAGAAGTGTCAGAGATGAAAGAAAATTAGTAAAATGTATATGAAAATCTTCCTCCTGTCAGAGTCTGGGGTGCACCATGGGACCCAGAGTCAAGTCTCGACCCACCCACGTGCGCCTCAAAATCATGCGAGACCCAGACCTGACCAGCCCCCCCTTATTGGTCTAGATCAGGGGTGGGCAAACTTTTTGACTCGAGGGCCACAATGGGTTTTTAAACTGGACCGGAGGGCCGGAACAAAAGCATGGATGGAGTGTTTGTGTGAACTAATATAAATTCAAAGTAAACATCATTACATAAAAGGGTACGGTCTTTTTTTTTTTTAGTTTTATTCATTTCAAACGGGCCGGATCCGGCCCGCGGGCCATAGTTTGCCCACGGCTGGTCTAGATCCCACCTTTGTCAAGCCCCGCCGGGTGGGGGGGTGCTTCCTGAGGTCCCCCGGCCTGGCACTGGGGTGGGGGGCATACCTTGAGGTCCCCCGTCAAGTCCCACTGGGTGGGGGGCGTGGCCTCAGGTCCCCTGGTCTGGCGCCGGGGTGGGAGGCACACCCTCAGGTCCCCTGGCCCAGTGCTGGGGGGGTGCGGCCTGAGGTCCCCCGGCCTGGCACCAGGGCAGGGGGCGCAGCGTAAGTTCCTCCGGCCTGGTGCTGGGGTTGGGGGAGCAGCTTGAGGTCCCCTGTCAAGCTCTGCTGGGTGGGGGGTACAGCCTCAGGTCCCCCGGCCAGGCACAAGGTGGGGGGCATGGCCTGAGGTCCTCTGTCAAGCCCCATGTGGGGGGGTGGCAGCCTCAGGTCCCTGCTGATTGCTCCTTAAGGCTTGTTATGGGAACTCGGCCTCAGCTGTGGGTGCAGCCATCTTTGTGGTGGAGTGATGGTCAATTTGCATATCCCCTCTTTATTATATAGGATTGCATTACAGTATGGAAATACTAAATTGGGAAAAGATAAACATAGTGTGCTTGAGAATTCACAGAAAGGACAATTGACATGACTAATGATAATGGTGTCAGGACATAATCCTCAAAAGAGGATATAATTAAGCAAAGAGAATTGGAAGTTTGCCAAGTGAGGGTAAGGACAATGGTATTCTAGGTTGATAAACTCTAGAAAGGCCTAGAGATGTGAGCATATGTGTATTCCAGAATTTTAAGTACCATTAATAATAGAAAGCATGCCAATAATAGAAATATTATTATTTCTATTAATAATAGAAAGCAAGGTCCAAGTAATAATATAAAGTGAGGTATAGACCACTGAGTTATAATAGCTTATATTCATATGTGCCTGAAACTTTCAAAAGTGCTTTGCATATATTAACACATTTAATTGTGTTGTTATCTGTTAGCTTTTGCTGTGTAACAAACCCATAACTTAATTATGTAAAACAATAATTTCTTGTTACTTGTGAGTCTAGGAATCAGCAGAATAATTCTGCTGGTATGGGCCAGGCTTGGGTCATCTTGGCTAGAGTTGCCAATTCATCTCTGCTCACCTGGCAGTTTATCTGGTCTGGATGATCTAGGATGGTCTCATTCACATGCCTGGTGGTTGTTTTGCTTTTGATTGGGGCAATGGAGATGACTTGGCCCTGTGTCTCTGGTCAATCAGTGGGTAAACCATATGTGTTCACAAGACAGTCAGAAGGTTCCAAGATCAACAAGATAACAAACCTCAGTGTTCAAGTATGTTACAAGCCTCTGTTAATGTCCAAAATAACCCAGATTGAAGAATGTGAGAAATGACTACATCATGAAAAAAAATAAAAAAATACGTATGACCAAATTTGTAATCTATTCCAATTTAAAAATCACAATGAAGTAGGTAGGTAGGTATTGTCAACCCCAGTTATCTCTGAGGTACAGGCAGATATAAGTTGGTCAAGGTCACATGGCTAGTAAGTGGCAGATCTGGGATTTGGAGGCAGTCTGATTCTGGGTCTGATTTTTACCACCTTATGTCAGACTGTGAAGAACATTGTAAGAAGTTGGGATTTTAAGCTGAGGGTATACACAACCATTGAAAAATGGTGATCAGAAGACTGACTGGCATGATCAGCTTCACAGCTCATAAAAAATCAGTTGAGCTGTAGGAAGGGGAATGAATTGTAGGAAAGCAAGATTGGGAATTGACCAACCAACTAGTCATTACATTAATCTAGTAGGATGCTGATGGAAGACTGACCCAACTTGGTGATAGTTGAATTACTGTATAGTTTCATCTGAATTCAAGAAATATCATGTTAAAAAACTTTCATATAAATATGACACTATTGAATGAGTCTAAGTAGCTTGGGGAAACTACAGTTGTGAGTTTGTAATACATTTAAGGAGGTACACTTTATCATTTGTTAGTCAGTAATAAGTAATTAAGGCATAAGATTTTAGTTGATATAAATGATTGGAGTTGATAGCGGAGGTGTGAAAAAGGCTTTAACAAATACGTTTACTAATTGTCCTTGTATAGATGCCAGTCCTCATCTGTCTCTATAAGTGAAACACATAGATGGTATATTCAATGAATACAAAACTCCTTTGTGGTTGTCGATCTGCCAAACTAACTCACAAGATGTGAAAATACATGCTTATAGAATACTGACTTAGCATCTTAGAATAATCAGATGCATTGCCCTAACTATTCAAGAATGAAAGGTATTTTGTTTTGTTTTTATCTTATTTGATATAGCAACTCCTAGCTTCTTGATTTCTGGGATGGATCATGTGAGCCTAAGTGAAAATGATTACAGATTTAATCGAGAGCATAATTATTAGGTTAAATTTTTATCGAGCCTGCATTTTGGTGTGATGAGTAAGTAAGGTCACAGATAATGCAGAGACTACAGAGATTAGTTTTCTCATTGCTTATTGCCTTTTCAGGAAATATACTGTCAGATGGGTTGCCGATATTAGAGGCCACCAGAAGACATTCATTTAATCACCAAGAGCAGCTCTGACAGCCAAAGAGCCAATATTTGAGAGAAAATGAAGTCATTGAGCATAAAATAAATGTTCTGACTTTCAGATGATAAGCTAACATCTCATCTTAAAGTGAGAGATTGTTAGAGCTTCCGAAGGTCCTTAGACAGCATATACTAGTATTTCAATTTCTTCATTTTATGGATGAAGATATTGAGGCTCAGAACAGTTAAATAACATTTCCAAGCTTATGTAGCTAATTAGCAGCGGAGTTAGAAAAATAGCCCAACGTTTTGGTTCTCATTCAATACATCGTCGGTCATCGTTTGCTATTTCAATGGCTCATAAAACTTATGATTAATTTTTCCCCCAATATTATGTGTCAGAAGAGGATTGGTATACCTGTTACTGAAAATCAGGAACTCTGTTCATTTGCTGAGAGAGAACTTCTGTTCTTGGATAGTTAAATGGGTCCTGAACCTGTCTAAAAGAAGGCAGTTTGGTTTTTCTGGTTACCTGGTTTCACCGGCTACAAAGGATGTTGTAACAGTATCTTGGTAAATTTGTCATGGCCAAAGGTATGATTTTTAGCTTATCAGTTCAGAAATTAAATGCTAACAGTATATCAGGATGAGCTCCACTAAGGATGCTGAATCACATTAACAAATACTTGAAAGAGATTAACTGATAGAAAACAGACTAACCATCTGCTCAATGTATTACAATGAGAAACATAACTGTCAGTCAGAGTAGACATTTCTTTCAACCTATAATGTGCACTTTTCTAATTCCATTGACCTGGGAAGCCAGACTGCTTGGTGATGTCAGAGATAGGCTGAGAGAAGCTTGATGATTGTCAGATATTTCATGATTCCAAGCAAACATTGTCCATTATATCCATTGTAGGACTGCCTTTGCTGGGACAGACAGCTTAGTTATTGGGGCTGCATAACACACCTTCTGGTCAGTTGGAGGACGACACTGCTAAACCTTGTTTTAGTGACTAACCTCTTTTACTCAAGTTCTGATATCCTCTCTTCTGGTTAATACTCCTTCCCCAGCCATCCACCAAGTATGTTAATACATTTTTCAAGCTAACGAGATAGTATCTCTGAAAGGAGACTTTACACATTTCTGCTCTGTTTTTACTATTTAATTATCCAAAGGCAACTTAATTTCCTTTCTTCCCCAATTCTTGGAAGATACCACATGACCTCACTGTCATTTCAGTGTCCTGCCTGCAGTACTGCCTAAGTAGGAGTCCAAATCTACATAAATGCCAAAATACTTTGATAGACTAATATACAAGGAGCATTTATCTTCCTGGTCTTCAGAAAGTCCTAAGTGCTAGTTCACGTTCACTCACTAGTAGTAATAAAACCGACAGATGATGTCTCTTATAAGCTTTATAAACAATAGCCTGGCCTACGTGGCTCAGTGGCTTAGTGTTGACCTATGAAACAGGTCAAGGTTTGATTCTCAGTCAGGACACATGCCTGGATTGTAGGCTTGATTCCCAGTAGGGGGCATGCTGGAGGAAGCAGGTCAGTGATTCTCTCTCATCATTGATGTTTCTGTCTCTCTCTTCCTCTCCTCTTCTCTAAAAATATATAAACATTTAAATTAAAACAAAACAGTAAGCACATAATGTATGCATGATGCCCTAAGGCAGGTACAAAAAGAGGCTTAGAATCAGACACAGGGATTAAAGCAGGCCTCAGTTCCTACTGGCTATGTGACCTGGGACAGGTATCTTTGTGTCTGATCCTTTTATCACCCATAGCATTTTAACAATACCTATCTTTTAAGGTTGTTTTAGGATTAAAATTAGTTCTGTATATTTAATGATTGAATGCTTTATTAGTGTGAATACCACATTGGTGTTTAGTAATTGTGTTATTTTCCATCTGAGAACTATAGATTGTTGCTATCTAAAGACAGAGAAATTAACTTCCCATTTGATAAAACTTTCTTTATTATCCTAAGCACAGTCAATACAGCCTGCACTATATCAGGGTGTGCCCCTGTGGGACACATTCTCAGTAAGAATACAAATTTCCACCAAAGACCTTTGGATAACTAAACCGCAAATGTGTGGGTTTATGGAACAGCTGTAACTTAATCATTCAGAGTGATCCCAGTGTGTATCCTTATACTACACAAAAATTAATATTCACTTAGGAGTTTCAGATAACAGAAGATCTGGCCAAGTCCCTAGAGCCTTAGAGAAGGACCTTATCAACATTCCTCAAACCGGTAATCTATTCTTCTAGATTTTTTAGAAAATAGAAAGGATTCTGTGATCTGCCATGGTAGCATTTTATAATCATATGTTGTCTATGTTCAGTTCTGTAAGTTCACAAAGCATCTTGATCTGAGCTGCAGAAGTATGGTGATAAAATGTGGACTCTCCCACCTTTATCAGGTGTACAGCCCCATTAGAACTTCCTATAAGTGCCCCATAGTATATGAGTGGATAAAAAAGCTATGGTACATTTACACAATGGAATACTATGCAGCTATAAAAAAGAAGGATCTCTTAACCTTTTGACAGCAAGGATGGACCAAGAGAATATTATGCTAAGTGAAATAAGGCAGTTCAGAGAAAGACAAATATCACATGATCTCACTTCTATGCGGAATCTAATAAAGTGAACTTACCAACAAAATAGGCCTAGAAGCATTGGATGCATGGAACAGACTGATAGAGCTCAGAGAAGAGGAGGGGGAGGACTGGAAGAAGTTAACCCAAGAACATATATGCATAGCCCCTGAACACAGAAAATAGTGTGGGGCAGGGGCTGGGTGGAGGGGGGAAATGGGGAGTATTGGGGAGACATCTGTAGTACTGTCAGCAATAAAAAATAAATTTTAGAAAATAAATAAAATACATCCTTCAGTCCAGCCTAACATCTCATTTATGGAAACATGACCATATCTTCCTCTCTGCTCCACTGGCCTTGCCACTGTTGACTTGCTACCATTTTCAGACTGCATTCATAATTTGGTCAGTAATAGACCACATTTTTTTTGGTTGTTGTTTAAGAAATAGCTAAGAACCTTGAAGGGCTGCACACGAAGCTGTCTGAATCCTTGATGCAATGTGCACTTGGATAAAGGTCAGGTTAATCTGTATTCCTTAATAGGATTGCCTGTTTCCCTGTGATATAATAGTTCTTGTCTTTTTGAAATGTGGATTTCCATGAAGACCACTCCACTGTCACTTATGTTGCATGAGATCCTGCCTTTTTCTCTTTTAAAATGGTGGTTCGCTAAGACAATCACGCCACTGAGATAAATTGATTTCAATTTACATAGTGAGGAAGCCAGAAAACAAGACTGCATTTTGGCCATAAGCTTCTGATGTGATTGAAACTTTGTAAAGTGACCAAATATAATATGTTCCTCTGCAATTGTCATGTTTCTTTGGAAAATATCAGTCGTATTTGGACACCAAAGAGAATTGAAGTGGAGATTATATATTCCTTGCACCATGACTTGCTTTTGGCAGCGGGCTATAATAATAGCGGGCCTAATACCAAATTCTTTCAACACAAACGTTTGTTAGTAGGCAGCTGTCACAGAGCCCTTCTGCAAGCTCATGTAGGACCTGATTCTGTCCTTCTGACTACAACAAGCATTGGCACGGAGGGCTAACTGTGGAGCTGAGTCAATAGCATTATGATAACAGGACCAGCCAAATGAACAGGCAGATCAAGGGCCAGGTTCCTGGGTCACCAGGGCTCCTAGTGGAGTGCTGCCTGCCTATGAGACAGGAGGAGGCTCCTGGCTTTCTGTGTCTTGATAACCTGTCATTTCACTATCTCTTACACTAATTAACAAACACTCTGGTGCAAACACTCTGGTGAACCTCTAAGTGGATATTTTTATACCCATTTTGTAGGCAGGAAACTAAAGCCCACAGTACCTATTTCACAGGCCTCTTATGAGGAATGCATTAGAAACACACACACACACACACACACACACACACACACGGAATGCTCAGCTCTGTGCCTTAAAGAAAGTAGACATTAGCTTTTACTGTTATCTACATAACCAAGAAGTGGTTGAAGGAGGAAAATATTTTTAATACTTTAAAAATATGAAATGAAAATTATTTTTAATAAAATACATAATGTCATTATATCAGCAGATTCGGGTGTTCAGAGTTAGCCTTATTAAAGGGGTTATTTACTTACTTGCTCACGGAATTTTTTTTTCTTCTACATATGGTACTTGCTTATATGTATTACCTGCTTATTTCTCAGACATGTTAATTCCAAATATTTAACAGTTCCTATTCCTTGTGTAAATAATTAAAAACAAATGAAGGTTTCTCTCTTTTTCCCCCCTGTTTTCTTGGTTCCTTTAGATTAAACACACACACACACACACCACACACACACACACACACACACACAGTAAAACAGTGTTTCTTTTACAGGAGTACCTCATAAATTGAGTAAGACAAAACATGTAAAGCATTTTACATGCTCACGTTCTGAGCTTGTTGGAATTAGCATCTGCTTTGGGTACATTCATTTAGTTGTGGTCTCACACTCCAGGACTCAAATTGTTGCTTTCGCATAATACAGTTTTAGATTCCCCCAAGGGACTGACTAGGTGAAACTGCTTTAATCCCCTCCCCCACCCCTGCCTTCTCAGGAGAGCTTAATCATGATGTAAATAGGGAATAAGTGTATTCCAGTACCCCTCATTTGCAATGCATGTTATGTCTGCCTCTTTAAATAAACTAAAGGTTAATATGTTGATTTCCTATTTATAGGTAACTTAATGCTTCTAATTTTTTCTAATTATGGCACAAAGTTTTGGCTCAGTCTATGATTTCTTAAATGATCTTTCTAAATCATTATAATGATTTGATGCGTTTACTACTCTCCTAAGAGGTCAGATTGACAGGTTTAAAGAGACAAATCGTACAGTACTTCTTTTTGCCACATAATATCTAGTTACAGTGGCAAGTTCTTCCATTAAGCAAGCTGTATTTCTGGATGATAGATGCCTAGCCTTTTTATTTTAGTCCCGGCATCTCTGCCTTGACAATCCAGTTTTAACAGCGGGGCTAATATGACCTTCACGTGGATCAGAATAGAATCAGACAATATTTAATCAAAAAGCTGAACTAATACTACCCAGCAGAGTGAGTAGATGTTAATCCATTACATCATTTTCATTCCTGACATTAGCTCGCACACGTGCACACACACACACACACACACACCCCTTGACATTTTACTCTTTTTCTACTTTCCTTTTTTATAAAAATTAAACTTTAGCATATGAGCATAACCAATGGACACAGACAGTAGGGGGGTGAGGGCATGTTCTGGGGGATGGGAGCAGCTGGGAAAAGGTCAATGCAGGAAAAAGGAGACTTACATAATACTTTAAACAATAAAGAATTAAAAAATTAATTCGCAAAAATTGCAATAAAACATCTATTGCTTTAAAAAAATTAAACTTCAAAAAGCCTTTCTTCAGTCAGTATTAGACCTGTGACCATCTTGAGGAAGTGATGTAGGATAAACAGACATGAGAAGAGTAAGAGTAAGAAGGTACAGAAGGTCATCAGGGTGGAAAGCTCAGGTGCCTAGTGACAGGCAAAACTGGGAAAAGTACTATTATAGGGTGGGACCTCGCCCCCCAGGCTGGTCTTTCCTCCTCCAGCATATCACTGGTTATGTGATTTAGACCCCCTGACATTTCATATCACTAGTCATGCGGTTCAGACCTCCCCTGATCTTTCCTTCCCTGGCAAGTTGCTAGTCATGTGATAGATCCCCTTAGAGAAGGAACAAGGGGACTGGAGAATAGCTTCATAGGACTCCTGTACAAGACCTGTACACCGCTCCCTTAAGCATTAAGTCCTCAGGACAATGAAATTCTGACCTGCATTAAATAATCTTAAGAACAAAGTCTTAGGTCTGTTGACCACAAAGACAGAGTTCTGGTCAAACTAGACATGCCATCTAGGCTTCAGTTGTGTTTCAGCTCCAGGCCCAGATAAGAAGCAAGACCAGGTTAAGAGATGCTGTGGCTAACATCAGGACCAGACATAATGACTAATGACCCTCTCCCCTAGTACTGACCAATCAGTAGAGACCATGACTCTGAAAGGACACACCTGGAAAACTGATGAGTCTTCTATTAAGATTCTCCTCTGAGATTTTCCTTAAAACCCGCACCTTTGGAAAGCATATAAAAACCTCCAGACATTCAAGGCACCTACCTTTGCTTTCTTTCTTCTAAGCTCTAAGGGCCCTTCTTTTGCTTCTGTAACTTGCTTTCTGAGCCCACGCAACCTAAGTGGCTCACTTCTTCTACCTCTGTAACTTTCTAAATAAACTTATTTGTTAGAGTTCTTGGCTCTGAATTCTTTTCCAGCAGAACTCAAGGACTGAGGTCTAACTTCTAACTTCTCTGGTAACATCTGATGCTGTCTGCTGTTAACAGAAGTAATTAGTATTAAACTTGCCTCAACAAACTAGTGTATACTCCCTGAAAATGAATGGGCTACCTAATTGGTATTGTTAAGTTTTACTGAGTATGTGTGACACAACCTTTCCTCTATGCACATGGCTTCTAAGAAAATGCAGTGTACTATTTTTAATGAGCTGCAAAAATTCCCTGTCTGCTGCTTTCCAGTCTGTCCTTTACCATATTTGAGTGGTTTGAGAACATGTAAGTTATGGAAAATACACATTTCTTCCAAGTAGAAACAAGTCTGAAGGTTCAATCAGTTATTCAATAAATATCACTTTAGAACTATTTGTGGCAAGCATTGTGTCAGATACTGGAAATATTACTAAGTCCAAACACATGTATCATGCTTATAGTGTGTGAAGCTTTATTTTAAGCATTTTTACATACAGTAATCTAGTTTTCTTGTGAACATCCTGTAGGGTAGGTACTCTTCTTATTTCTATTTTAATGATGAATCAGTTGGAGCACAGAAAGTTTAAGTTACTTGCCTAAGATTCTTCTAGGTGGTGGAGCTGAATCTGTACCCAAGCAGTGTGTTTGCAGTATATGTTTAACCGCTTGTGCAAAGACAATTGATAGCAAAGACACTGCTTTTCTCAGCTCTCAGGTTGGCAAGTTGTCCATGCTTTTGTTAGGAAAAGTCCCCGTTCAGTGCTCTTGAGAGCATGCCCTGTGTATACAGGTTCTGGGCAAATGTAAGAGTAATGATGAGTCATTCTCTCGTCTGTTCATTAAATGGGTGTTTATTGAGTACTTACCTAGTACACCTAGTACAGTGTAAGGCACTTGGGAGACAAAAAGAGGAATAGTAAATATCCTTTCCCTAATTTCATATGCAATTTAGGTTACATTTCCATCTTTTGTTTTCCTGCTGTTTTAAAGTATTTAAAATGTCTAACGTACATATTAAGAAAGCACTTCGTATCTAAACTGCCGTGTAAATATTACGTTTTACTTTTATCATTGCTGGTTTTATTAAACAACTTTTCATGAGCCCTACTCATAGGTTCCCTCAGTCATTTCTTTTTCATTTACATTCTCTCTTAATGATTAAACTTGGTGTTTGTGGTTACTGAGTAAAAGAAACACGTCAATTAAAATTTCAAAGCTACTATTCAGTACGAGAGGGCTGTGTTGCTAAATGAAAATAAATATCATATGACGAAAGGAATCTGCAGTTTTTCTTATCAAATTAGCAACTTGCTTGTTATAGACAATAAATGCTAATTGGTTCTCTGTCCTGGTGAAGGCATCCTATACCTGTTCCAGGACAGTGTTTGTAAAGCAGTCTCATTTCTTAAGGACTATTCTTAGCCTCCGTTTATTCTATTTTTATTTTTTGGCACCGACATGAGAAGAGGGCAGGAGAGGATCATTATCCTGTGCCAGGACCCCTGTTGAGTGATACCACTCATCACCTCATTTACCAGCAGGACTGAATCTGAGATAGCCATGTTTCTCAAAGTAGAAGCAAATCTTGGAAAGACTGGAAGTTCCAAATGAAGTGGGTTATTCCTAGCCAATAAAAAATTTAAACTGATGAAGGCCAAGAGAGGAGAGACCATGGAAATCAAGGCTAAGGCAGGTAAGTAGAATTCAGTAGGAACATGACAAAGCAGTCTCTATGAATGAAAAAAAAGAATTTTAGGCTTTGGGGTTAATGGTTATCCAGCTACTTGTCAAAACAGATTTTGAGATACATACATTAAGAGGCCTGGGGTTGCAGATAAAACAAATTCTGGTGATTATTTTTAAAAGGGACTTAAGTTAATGCTCCTTAAAAACTTCTTGGTTGAAAATCTTGAGATCACTAGTCAAAGTTCAAGAAGGTCATACATGGTTTTCTAACAAAGGTGGATAGATGCAAGTGTCAGGTCAAGAAAAGCAGGAAGAAAAGTAAGATTGAGAAAACTTAGAATAACTTGGCAAGTGAGTGGAAGTAAAGGGAGGATTAGGTGGAGTCTGGGTGAAATGACCAGGTATGGGATACATGAGTCAACAGAGGGAACGAAGAGTGTTGTTGTTAGAAAAATAGCATCCGTGTTGAAGATAGTCACAATTCCTCTACATACTGGCCTGAACACACGTTAGGTAGTGCTTTCCATGCTGGGTAGCATAAAAATATAGTAAACTAGAACATGTTCAAGGGAGAGGCTTGCAGATAGAGTCTGGGTGTTATGCAGAAACTTACACAGTAAAGTGTTTTCATGATCCCAACTGGGGTCTTTTGCCTTCAAAGCCCATATTTCTTATTTTGTTCTGTCTGAAGGGTTAGAAATGGGACCCATGGGTAGAAACTTTAACAATGATTTTGGTTCCATATAATGAACAGTTTTTTGCCAAATTTGAATGAGGAAGGGAACATTTCATTGTGGATTTAGTCAGGACTCATCAGGTTGTCCCCTTGACGGGAATGTTGTAGGGGCAGTGGTGGGTGGACCCCTTCCTACCCTGGAAGTGTGTGCTTCCTGACTTTATGAATGAACCCTGGTTGAGCATCAGGGTGAGTAGCAGATCAGGAAGGAAACTCTTTAGGAGAGAAGGGGCAGGTCAAGGCAGATAGGTGGTCAGAAACCAGAAGACATTTAGAAGGCAAGGCAGGAAGGCTCAGCTGGTAGCTAAGAAGCAGGAAGAGCCACAGGAGCCCAGAGGGCAGGTTTCAAGAGGAAAAGAAATTAGATACAAGCCATCAGCGCCCTGAGAACATGGGTCCTGAGGTGAAGCTTTGCAGAGTCAGCAATCCCCAGTGACACAGCCATACCAGAGTGTGGGTGTCACAGGGCCCCCGGCTGGTGGCAGATATGTAAATGGGTTTGACTCCCAGAAGTAGTGTCATTCTATTTTGTCTTAAGGTTCAGCTGTGGTGGAATTGTAAGGAACATTGCTCCCAACCGGATTGACTAGTCGAGGGGGAAATTTGTCTGGATTAATGGAAATGGGCAGCTGTGCATTTCTAAGAAGGGCAAAGCACGGAATGGCAGAAAGACGAACAGGAGGAATCACCTGTTAAAATTAGACACCCACTGATTCCTGACACATAACCGCAATGATATTTTCTACGCCATGTTTCCCAAAGGATATTTCAGTGATGAGCGTAGAGCTCACTCACTCGAAACTGTGTAAACTATATCCATTGATTTGAACATGGACTAAATGGTCTTTACAAATGATTATAGTGATGCTCTTTGCTCAGGAGTGCTTTTTCTGTGTGTGTGCTTCCCACGTGGGGTATATCCTGGCAGCAACCTGTGCACACAACTGTCCATTCATCCCAACAGCCCAAGATCTAAGAGAGTTCCCAATTCAGGGAAAAGGCCACGTGGTCTGTATGAGGCAGGAAGACCATGTTCTGTCCTCGAGACTTCCATGCCTGCAAGGGAGGCTTGACAGGGCTCCTCTTCCAGGGCAAGTGTCTGAACGCTCTCCCCCTCATTTACCGCTGAAATGTCTCCTTGGAACAAGATGCGTATCTGCTGTAGGAGGAGCACGGGAAGTGAATTCCTAAACGACTGAATTGACTGCAACTGTGCTTTCTAAGGTTGGCACGGCCTGCGGTTGTAGAACTATGACTCTCTTCACATCCGCAGTGATGGATTGAAGGTGACAGCCTGACTTGGAGTTCTGAGCTCCAAGCTGGTCAGTTGATTTCACAAGTACAATGTTGCAAGAGTCATTTATCAGAAGTGCGAACCCAGAGATTTGGATGTTTGAGGTGACAGCTGTTCCAGACATTACTTAGAGAAATAACTCACAGAAGATTAGGATAAGCTCTTTGATAGGTAACAGTGGGCTCCTTTGTTAATTTTTGGAGTGTGTGACTGGGGTGATGAAAAGTTTCCATGGACATTTCTATAATTTAAATGCCGGGATGGTTTTTCTTTTGACTGCAATAACACCAGAAAAGATTAGAGTGGCCCCAAATTTCAGTTGATGCAACCCTTATTTAATGTTTGTGTATGGATTTGTAAAGAAAATTAAAACCCTAAAGCAAAGATACCCTGGGAATCGTTTTTTAAAAAATGTATTTATTTATTGATTTCAGAGAAGAAGGGAGAAAGAGAGAGAAACATCAATGATGAGAGAGAACCACCGATTGGCTGCCTCCTGCACCCCTCCTGGGGATCAAGCCCACAACCCGGGCATGTGCCCCTGGCCAGAATCAAACCCGGGACCCTTCAGTCCACAGGCTGACGCTCTATCCACTGAGACAAACCGGCTAGGGCCCTGGGAATCATTTTTTAACAAAGAATGATTTTTTGTGTGTGTGCCTAATGCTGTATTAGTGGTGTGTAGATAATCCCTTTGAAAAGACACAGTATTGGGTCAAATCCTTTTAATCACAGACTATGGAGTCTGTGAAAATTGTGCTCTTTAGACACTGAGCACTTTTTACCTCCACAGGAAAGTAAAATTAAGTCATCAACTGTGATGCTGTTTGTTCTTTTATTGTCAAGTCTAAACATTGGCTTGGAGCAAGACTTTTGACATTCATTTCCTAGCAAGGACCCAGGCTCAGTTTATTTCGTGAACTAATATCTGCATTCGCAACGTCGGCTCAAACTCTTTTTTTTTTTATTCCTGCTGTAATAATTACCCAAGTTACACTTCAATATATATCTGCGGGTCTCCTTTCTTATCAACTTTAGTTGGTATTGAGCCTTCCGATGCAACATAGCAGTTCCCAAGGCAGGGCAGACTTGAGTTGGAGAGAAAATTTTAATACACCAGCTCAGACATTACATATAAACTTAATAAAGTCGGATTGGCCCAATGTGTAAACTTCTTCCACGGCAGTCAGTCTGTATCAGGAGCTGCATTTAGTCTCTGAGGCCCAGGGGTACCATTCAGCATATTACCACCGAGGTGAGTTGGTTCTTTCCTAATACATTTTGGAAGTACTCTATTTTGTTTCTTCCCCAATCACACACACACACATTACCTTCTCTATGTGTCTTTTCCTCTGTCTTTCTTACATCCTCTTGCCCCAAATCCCTGCTTTAAAACACATATTCCTGCATTAGTCTGTCATCTCAATTGTATTTTCTGAGATACTGATGAGTGAGTTTGTAGATTTCTTCTTCTTTTTTTTTTTGAGATGACTCATAGTCATCTTTTTCCTCCAGGTTTTCTTTTTCTATTTTGTAGAGTTTGGCCCTTTTTTTTCTTCCTTTTGGACTGCTTAACTCCTATGTGTATTAAATCTCTAATCATCACTGGCACCCATAAAGTAGATATGATTTCTCTCATACAGGAAATTGTTTTCAGAGAGGTTAAATCATTTGCTTGCTCAAAGTCAGCCAAAATTTGATTTTGGAACTGTCCACTTTCTAAGTCCTATGTTTTAGTCCTATGCTGTAGTCTCTATTCCTTTTCTGTCATATAGAAAGATTATGTATAACACTCAAGTGGAGATTCCCAGTAAGGAGTTGAAAGGGTGGTCTAGAGTTATAAAAGGGATAGGAACTGGAAAGTGATTTGAGAATCATCCACTCTTAGGAGGTAGCTGAAGCTGTAAGAGTGACTGAGGTCATCCATGGAGAATGTTTAGTGTGAGGGCTCCCAGTTCAGTTGAAATACATTTTCAATGAATCAGGAGCAGTCTAGTAAGGTCAGCTTTCTTAGAGACCATTTCAGCATTTGTGTGGTGATAGCAGGGCAGTTCTCTCTCATATATATATATATATATATACACACATATATATATATATATATATACACACACACACACATATATATCTCTATATCTATCTATATATATGTATAAACATATAGACAGATAGATAGATAGGCATATTTCAGTACATACAAGTAGTGTGGTAGATAATATTCCCAATTTCCTGGTTTTTTTATTGGGGTGAATTATACCTGAAAAAAAAGATGAAGAAAATCAGACATCAATCCCGAAAGCAATAAATTAGATTGGAGTTCTGATGAGACCAGAGAATAGAAAAGCACCAGAAAAAAAAATGCTAAACATAATTATCACTTTCTGTTAATAATAGCTAAAGTTTCACTCATGATTTCAGTTGCATTTTGATATTTCTTCCTCCTAGACTCCTTTCCATATATTAAGCCATGACAAGGTTTGCTAAAATGGTGAACAAGTAAAAAAATAATAAAATAAAAAAAGTCTGTAACTGTGGCCTAGCCCAGTTTGCCTGAGGTAGCCTCATTCTAAACAGAATCAAAGGCTTCTGTGCCCTTTGCACATGCCACGTGGATCAGACTCCATTATTATCCTTGGTTTCTCTGCTTGTTTCTAGACTTGGGTCTTCTGGAACTTAAGCAGGTATGGACAAGACTTGAGTGTGTAATAATAACAATAGCTAACATTTAATGAATCCTTAATAAATTCCAGGCACTGTGCTGAGCTCTGTATTTGCATTATCTCATTTAATTGTGCACACTTACAGAAAGGAGATAACTAAATACATTTGGAAATTTAATAACTTGTCTGTGATTTCACAGCTGCTAAGTAATTTGTCCAAAGTCACAGAGATAGTAAGTAGTGAAGCCAGATTCAAAGTCTTAATTTTTCTGACTCCATAGCCCAAGCCCTTAACCCTCGTTCATACAAGATTTCCATTATCTAACGCAGTGTTCACACATATTAATTGCTCAAAAAGTGCTTCTTGGATTGAAAAATAAGAGAGAGACTGTATTCTATTAAAACAAACACTAGACATAATTAGAAGATAAAGGCTTGAATTACATTTATGCTGCTTTTAGCTTTGTGGCATCAATAATTCATGTCACTCTTTGGATTCCCATTTTCTTCATCTGTAAAATGAAGGGAAGAGGGTTAAATGAGCTCTGAAGTCTCTTTAAACTCTGGCAAATAAACCCAGAAGTGGTGACTAGAAAAATAATTCAAAACCGCTAGCTGATGCCCCAATATTGGGCAAATAGCTATTGCATTATTCTAGTGGATCTTCAGTTCAGCTGTGGTGGCATAATTCCATTTAGATCCAATCTAGATACGTTTTTGCTAGGTCCTCTATCATTTTTCAGAATGTTTGAAAAACAAAATACATTTAGGCTTCTCACCCTGAGTTTGGGAATCTGAAATATACATAAGCTGATATGAGCAGAGGCTGACTTTGATTACCATATAGTGGCATAGCCGGGGGCTGCAATAAAAAACCTATAAAATTGAACCTGATATGAACCATGACAGGCCTCCTTAATGTGTGGATGCTTTGGCTTTCAAGTGTATTCTTTCACTGTATTATACAAAATGTGGATAAAGTGATAAGTGAGTTTAAAACTGATTGTATGAGAGAAATGCACTGTCGCACTATAAAGCTCTTTGCGCTATAAAGCTCTTTGCCCCGGGGAGATCAGAAATGTAAGGCAGCCTCATTTCCTTTCTTTTAAGTGCTTTCTGGGTTGCTTAGGGTTGCCTACAATGGCTTGGTTGGTTTGTTGTTTGCTAAATTAAGGTAATCTCGATCTTGATTCCTTTTTTTTTTTTTTTTTTTTGAGGAATTGCTGTCCAAAGGAGATTGTTTTGAGAGGCTTAAAAAAATAAAGGCAGGGAGATTGAGAAAGAGAAAAGCTGGAAAAAGAAGAACCAGAGGAAAAGGAAGAAGATGAGAGAAATATTCATTCATAAGCCTATATGAAATTTAAAACAGTCTAAGGCACAGGGGGAGGCCACTGGGCTTGCTTTAAGTCCAATGATCCAAAAAAATATTCAAGCACCAAAGTTGATGACCACTGCAGCTGCCTTCGCTATAGACCCCTGAGTACCCACATTGCCTCTCCCCAGCTTCAGTGACATGAATATTCAGCACAGATTTCTTTGCCCCCTGGGTATGGCAGACGGATACATCCAGGCAGCTGGCAGTGGCCACACAGCTTCCAGTGGACCTGCAGACTGATGGCGCAGTGAGCCGAGTCCACTTGTCTTGTCCTTACCTCTTACACCCTTTGCACTGTTTCTCTGCTGGTTCTCTGGTTGACCAGAGAGGAAACAACTTGAGCTTACCTTGCCCGTCAGTTTCTCAGTCTCTGGAAATGGATCGGCCTTTGCAGTCTGGCCTGACTCACATACACATTTCTGTCCTGTTTCCTTTGCATTGTGAACCAGTTTTCTCACGAGGAAGGGTAATGAATGTGAAATGAACACAGGCGAACCGCCTGATATACCATAAGAATGGGCTTTGGATTCAGCCCTCCGACATGCCTCCGTTACTACTACCTGCAGGACTTTGCCGAGTCTTCTACCTCACTGTTCCTCATCTGAAAAAGGGAAAACATTTCTTTCCCCAGATCTCGGGGCAGGTGACGATAATACACAGGAGGCATAGTTCCTAGCATGTGGCAGGTGTTTTGTATTTGGTAGTCATGATTATGATTTTGATTGCACTTGTTTTCCCTCTGGCCTAAAGGTAGACAACACGCCTTCTCACGTACAGATAGCTTGAAGCTTCCAGTGTGTGGTCAGGCTTCACGCTGACCTGGCAAGAGCCCTCTATTTGGGGGTGAACCGTGAGCTTTCTGATTCAGGCCTAAACATGCTAAAGTTGGGGACGACGTGATGCTAGGTTTATACTCACTTAGCAGTTTCAAAACCATAATGATGTTATATGGAGGGTTAGCTTTAGTCTGCATTCTTTTTGGAGGCTTTTGCTGTTTTACTCTCATGCCCAGGGGCAGGTTTATTACAAGCTCAATTTCGAAGTTCTTGGTCTAATATTCTCAAACACAAATCATCTAGGTTCTAGGGAGGATTGTGGCAATAACAACAAAAGATGCAAGTATCTAGCTTTTATATCACAGTAATCTCTTGTGAAGTATTGTTTGAAGTGCAAAGATTTCATGTTTGTGAGCTCATTGAATTTAGGCAGATCTTTTGTTTTAGTTGCTTACAGTGACATGTTGAGTTTTGATGGCCAGCGCATTGTTATAAAAATATGTGGTTTTAAAACATAAAATATTGGTAATTAAGCAGTATAATTAGACACAATCAACTGTCAACTCTATGGGGGCATACCAGTCAAACAAGTTCTAGACACTTCATTTCTTGGCCAAGAAATTTGATAATCAGGCCATCACTAATTAGTGCTAATTGCTGACCTCTGCCCACCCTCTCACATTAACTGCAGTTGGTCAGAAGGAGGAGCAGGCCTAGTTGGAGGTCTGGGCAGCTGGAGTGTGGAGACCAAGCAGAGAAGGCACTGGTCCTCACTCCAGCAGTAACTGAGCTGACATAGGCACCAAATTAGAACTCCAAGTCTTGATTGCTCTTCTAAGTGGGGTTAACATACCATTCTAATCAAGTACTTACTGTCTCATTTTTCTCTTCCATCTGGGGAGAGGAGTAGGTCCCAGGTACCTGATGCCCTTATGAATAAGCTGCTCTGAGATCAGATGTGGATTTCCCATGTAGCTAATGAAAGTTAAGCTTTAAACCCCTTACTTGAATGGGCTATTTTCAAATCCTGATTTAATTTTGTATAACTTTTAGATCTCTCAGAAGCTGGAGATTTAGTATTTGTTTCAATCATGCTTTGGGGGTAAATCTCTTACTACAAAGTTATGTTTAGAACATAGGGTGCTGCACTACAATATTTTAAAATCCTATATAATAAAGCCCTAATATGCAAATTGACTGAACAGCAGAACGATCGGTTGCTATGATGCGCACTGACCACCAGGGGGCAGACACTCAACGTAGGAGCTGCCCCCTGGTGGTCAGTGTGCTCCCACAGGGGGAGCGCTGCCCAGCCAGAAGCTAGGCTCCTGGCTGGTGAGCGCAGCGGCGGTGGCAGGAGCCTCTCCTGCCTCCTTGGGAGTCAGACATCCCCCAAGGGCTTCCAGACTGCAAGAGGGCTCAGGCCGGGCTGAGAGACACCCCCCTTCCCCAAGTGCATGAATTTCGTGCACTGAGCCTCTAGTGTTAAAATAATACTGTAACTTGCATCAGTAACTTAGCAGTTACCTAGTGTCCAGATCTTAGATACTTTGGAGTGATGCAAATTCAACCCTAAGTCTTCTAAGTGAATTAATCATTAATGCCAATAAAATTCCTCTAACAGACATTTCACTCTGCACGAAAGGTGTGGCAGAGGCCTCTTTCAGCGCAGAACCTTTATACTAATTTTTTTTATTTGATTTGATATGTGGTATATGCTTGCCATCTTTATGAAACTTCACAACTGAAGGTATAAGAATCATTGACAGTGAAGGAAATAGATGAAAAGAATACGTTAAAAAAAAGTTCCACATGGAAAGGCAAAAAGTAACTGTGGAGATCAGAGACAGCCAGGAAAGACAGGAGCACCTTCAATGAAAATAGCAGCAGTTTGGGGGCCATTCTGTGTAGGGACAGATTCATCAAAACCAAAATTGCCCCCAAGGATTTCACTTGCAGGGAGGTGACAAAATTACTAATTAGAACAAGGGCATCAATTAAGACTTTATATCTTTTAGACTAAAACAAGTGATCTTACACTAAAGTAAAACTGAATTAAAATCAATATGCTTTTTCTAGGTAGGACTTTTTATAATATTTGAAGCTATATACTCTGGTGGTTAAGGGCACTAGCTTTGAAGTTGGACTGCCTAGATTTCTTATTGAGGTGTAAGTAATGTATAATAAATTACTCATATTTAAACTTCCTGATTTGATGAATTTTGACCTGTATAGTCAAGTGTAAAACCATCATGATAATTAAAATAATAAACCTGTCCATCACTCCTAAATGTTTTCTCGTACCCCTTATAAATACTTCCCTCCATATTCTACTCTACCCTCCCAAGCAATCAGTGATGTACTCTGTTTTACTGTAGATTCGTTTGCATTTTCTAGAAATTCATATAAATGGGATTATTCCATATATGCTCTTTTTGGTCAAATTTCTATCACTTAGCTTAATTGTTTTGAGATCCATCCTGTTGTGTGTATCAGTAGTCTGTTGTTTTTTATTGCTGAGTAGTATTCCTAAGTATATCTATGCGACAATGTTTATCCATTCACTATTGGTGGACATTTGGGTTGTTTCCACTTTTTACTGTTACAAACATCATGTCATGTTAAGTCTTTGTATGGATGTGTTTTCAATCTCTTGGATATCTCATTTAGGACTGGAATGGCTGGGCCATATGTAGGTGTATATTGACTACCTGTATTTAAATCTATGCTTTATCAACTACTAGCTTATGACATTTTGTTAGTCAATTAACCAGTTAGTATGTAAGGTACAAGTTTGTTAGAAGACTTACATTATATGATTCATGTAAAGCAGGGGTAGGGAAACTTTTTTATTCCAAGAGCAATATTTTGATGTTTATAAAATCATTCACAGGCCATATAAAATTATCAACTTAAAAATTAGCCTGTTATATTTAGGCAAACATTTAATTAATTCACCCTGAATGCCTTGGCAGGCCCAGACCAAATGACTTTGCCAACCTTATATGGCTTATGGGCCAGATGTTCCCACCCCTGATATACAGCATTTAGTACCACGACTAGCTTATAGTAAGCATTTGCAATTTTAACTATAATTGTTTTTTCAAAGCTTAAAAACTTTAGGAAATTTCAGTGTTGAAATTTCTTAGCTTAACTTCTCAGGAAAATTCATTCATGTGAAAAGTGATTATTCCATCATGCTGCATAATAGTGGGTCTAAAAATATCTGTTTAAAAGACATATTTACTTGTAACATGAGGATGTGCATGGTTTTTAGCTAATGAAATTCATAGAATGATAGGAAGTCAACCTTTGAAATGATAGATTGCATAAGATTTCACTTTCTAAAAGGCTATTCATATATTAAAATGCATGGGGTGTGTAATCAATTTAATAAGAGTTAGTAATA
>NW_005356870.1:554210-556917 GCF_000412655.1 Myotis brandtii | reverse complement strand
TAAAAGAGCTAAGCTTCTCCTTTAGTTAGTGTGTGGTAATGAGGAAAGATCTTGAGATTGAGGGCTGAAACCACCTTCCTTATTAGCTGTGTTGCTTTGGGACATCATTTAACCTCCCTGCCACTTAGAAGAATTAGCCCCCAGCTCAAAATTCTAGGCTCTGTGCTGCATTCTATGACAAGCTACTTCCTTAACCATCCTGGCAGTCCCTAAAATCTAAACATTGAGTTAAATCCTGGTTAATTATGCCCACGGAGAGTTTCATGATTGCCTAAGGAGAGGTGTAGTACTTTAATGCATTTATGCAGGAGTCTTCATGGGTGTCCAGATTCAGTGCTGTTACCTTTTGGTTGAAATGATGAAAACCAGGCAGTATCACAGGAGACATAGCTGGGCTCTCAGGTTATCATCACTGACAGAGAGTCAGAGTGGAGCCGCCACCCTCCCTCCCTGTCTGCTTGAAAGTAGCCTGTACATGGGTAATAAGCACACGTTTTTCTTTCCTCCCAACTGTAGAATAGTAAGTACTTGGAGAAAGGGCCCTCTCCTGAGGATGTAGATTTTCAAATACAAAGCCCAGATAGACGTAAGGATATTGTGATTTTTCTTCTACATCTTATTTTTAAATATATATCATTGACTTCAGAGAGGAAGAGAGATAGAAATATCAATGATGAGAGAGAATCATTGATTGGCTGCCTCCTGCACGCCCTCACTGGGGATTGAGCCTACAACCCGGGCATGTGCCCTTGACTGGAATCGAACCTGGGACCCTTCAGTCTGCAGGCCGACTCTCCGTCCACTGAGCCAAACCGGCTAGGGCTCTACATCTTATTTTTAGCTTTACTGTTGTTTTGGATATTCTTCTCTTCTCAGCACTGCCTTATATGAAATGAACTATAACGCTGCACTTAAATTGGCACCTGCTTTCTGTCTTCTCAACTCACAGCTGGATGAACAGATGCCAGTGAGCAATCGCTGTCCAATAACTCCCCTCAACTGTTTTGTCAAGGCGATCACTTGCATTTTTCATATTTATTTATTTATGTGTGTAGCTCCTTTTCCCTGAGTAATATTCAAAATGATGACCCCATCATAGGAGAGTAATGATTTAGAAATACTGCAGTGGTTATAAATTCTGTATAATACATCTTAGACTTCAACTGCTGAATGATCTTAATGGGGTCTTTTCCAGATGTACACTTGAGGAGGCGTCAGTGTCCTTAATACATTTAAATCCCTCCCCGCCCCCAACTCAACATCATCGCCTAGCAGTGTGCAGGGGAGGATTCTGGATAGGCGTTGCCATGGTTGTTGCTAATATCTCTGCAATTAAGAATTAGTTCTTTTCTTGAGGAATCCTTAGAGACAGGAAAGTTATTTGGCAGGGCCTTATTTAAATCTTGCTTTTAAACAAAATGCTTTCCCCCTCCCCATTCTGATATAAAGAAGCCATGTGTTGGGTCACTACTGACATTTTATTTATACATTTAGCCTATTCAGGGGGTCTTTCTGGGCTTCTGCTCCAGTCATCAAGAAAGCAGGCAGCTGTTCGTACTGAGTTAAGAGTTAAGAGAACATGCCCACTGTGTGGTCAGGTCCTCTGAGCATTCTGGTATGATATCCAGTGTACATTGAATTTTGCTTCCTTCGGTAAGTAAGTTGCTAGACTGTTTTCTCTCAAACAAACTCAACTTCTGATCATCTGTTTTGGAAAAACTATAAAAGCCTCATTTTGTGCAACTATGGAAAAAACTATTACCCTTTCCTAGTCTGGAAAAAGAAAGCAAATCAGATAACCAAGAAAGTCAATTGTTGGTTTAATTTCCACATTTCCAAACTGGTAATTATATTTTTAGTTATTACTGTCAAAGTATAAATTATTAAATGTTTGTGTTTGTGATATTTTTCACTGCTGAATTATCCAAATTGATTGGCATGTGCTAAAAATTTAATTTGCCTTTTGCTTTCTCATTGCTTCAACATGTTTGCAGAATGCAAATGATTATATTAAATTTTTTGTGCATTATTCATAATCAGAGTGCTAGTTCAAAGTTTTAAAAGGAAATTCAAGGTTAAACCTTCCAACATTCATCCCTTGGTCTTCTTGAATGTCTTTATTTTTTCTACCTAATTTCTGGGGAGTTAAATGATCATTTAAAGCAAAGATAACATATTCTCCTTTAGGATGCAGAAATTTCACTAGAACATATTTTTACAGGGTAGACTGCCAAATGCCAGTTTTCTAAAAGGGAAATTTTTCCAAATTTTAAAATATGCTATTTCTTTAAGTTTTTGTGGTTTTTTTTGTGTGTGTGTGTGTGTGTGTCAATTTTTTCATTCTGAGCAACTAATAACAATGGGTCTAAATTTGAGTGAATTTGAGTCTAAAATTCAGTGATGCCTGCCTGGCCGATGTGGCTCAGTGGTTGAGCGTTGACCTGTAAACCAGGAGGTCATTTGATTCCTGGTTAGGGCGCATGCCCAGGTTGTGGGCTTGGTCCCCAATGTGGGGCGTGCAGGAGGCAGCCGATCAATGATTCTTTCTCATCATTGGGGTTTCTATTTCTCTCTCCCTCTCCCTTCCTTTCTGAAATCAATAAAAAAGATATATTTATAAATAAATAAAATTCAGTGATGCCTTCAGCAATATTCATTTTAACCAAGTTTAACTTCTCCGAGGTGTGTAGTGTGTGCCTTTGTGTGT
>NW_005356870.1:502682-553766 GCF_000412655.1 Myotis brandtii | reverse complement strand
CCCCCCCCCCCCCCCAGGGCATTTGACAGAATGCCATTTTGTATGGCAGAGTTCCTTCTACACTATTCTTTTATGCCTAAAATGGTTTTCTGATAACCTCGTTTGAAAAGAAAAGAAAGAGAACCTAGGAAGAGACATGATCCATCTAATAGCTTCATGTAGTAAAAAGTGTGTTTCCGTCAGTTCAGCATCATGGAAGGCAAAGTGCCACCCATTTCTCCTCCCTTCCTTCCTTTCTCTTTTCCTTCCTTCAGTCGTTATTCAGAGTCAGCTGTGTGCGGTCCAGGGATAAAAAGACAAGAAAACACTTACTTTCTCACATACACTGCTTAGAGTTAACAGAATGGTGGAAGAGAAAGAGAAAGAAGCAAATCAACACTGTACACTGTGACCAGTTTTAATATTACGGGGCTGCCATTTACATGATGGTGCTTTCTGTCACGGTCAGGACATGGTGGGACCCGGTTTCCTCACTGCTTCCATGTCTGCTGCTGACCCTCCTCCCCAACCTGTGCCATCCGTTCTCTCCATGCACCAGCGTGCCTGCCCTGGTGAGTGCACTCTGACCTACTTCTGATCTGAATCCCATCCTCCTCCTCCATCCCAGGCCCAGGCCTTGGCAAGTGACCAGACAGGAACTCCACTCCAGGCTCCCTTGGCATGGGTGAGTATGGGCCCTGGGGCTGCTTCCTTCATTCCCAACCCCCCCCCCCGGGGCATTTGACAGAATGCCATTTTGTACGGCAGAGTTCCTTCTACACTATTCTTTTATGTCTAAAATGGTTTTCTGATAACCTCATTTGAAGAGAAAAGAAAGAGAACCTAGGAAGAGACACCAACCATCTAATAGCTTCATGTAGTAAAAAGTGTGTTGCCATCAGTTCAGCATCCTGGAAGAGCAAAGTGCCACCCATTTCTCCTTCCTTCCTTCCTTTCTCTTTTCCTTCCTTCACTAGTTATTCATAGTCAGCTGTGTGTGGTCCAGGGATAAAAAGACAAGAAAACACTTATTTTCTCACATACACTGCTTAGAGTTAACAAAATAGTGGAAGAGAAAGAGAAAGAAGCAAATCAACACTGTACACTGTGACCAGTTTTAATATTACGGGGCTGCCATTTACATGATGGTGCTTTCTGTCACGGTCAGGACATGGTGGGACTGCTTCCTCTCCTTCTGTTTATTACCTTGCTGACAGTGGCATCTTCACAGAGGAAATGAGGTTTGCTTTGGAATTTGCAGGATGACTGGGAATTCTGCGGGGCATTTAGGGGTGGAAGGAAATTCCAGGAAGAAGGAACAACATGTGCAGAGGCATGAAGGCATCTGGGAGTGTGGAGGGTTCAGGACACTGGGGCCAGCTGTGTGCTGCTGGAGCAGAGAGTGGGTGGCAGAGTGGAAGAGCCTATCTAACCTGGAAAACACGTATCAGCTGATGGGGAGAAAATTTTCAAAAACACTTTTGCCCACCCCCACCCAACCCCCACAAAAATACACAAAAAGCACTTTATCGCAATAGGACAGGACACTTCTCTGACAGCAGGGATGTACTTGTCTAAATAGAATTATCCTTGGGAATGCCTTGGCATTGGACACCCGGTACAGGATCATGGAAGAACACGACAGACTGTCGAATGACAGATAAAGCAACATGGCTAATGATTGTGCATAGACCAGAGTTATTTCTACTCCGAGAGTTTTTATTTAGTAACTAATTGCTTTACTTGCAATATGCTCCCTAGTTTGGTGTGTCTAGGGGTTTACATAGTTGTTCTGAAGTGTGGATGAAAACAGTGAGACAGCAGATGGGGCTGGAGAGAGAATACCACTGCATGGGTAATGGGATGATATGGGGTCTTCCATTTGCAATGTACAGAGGATTTCTCTCTCCTTTGTCTCTAGAAACCAGGTCATAAATTCATTGCTCCCCGCTTCAGAATGTGTTTGGTCATTTGGGATGTACAATTGGGAGAAAAACTAAATATGTATCAGTATACTAGGATGCAGAGCATGGGTAATAAATGAGACTCTGATTTGATTATTCTAGTTTGAAATTTACATAATAGCTACACTAGAGGAGATAAAGATTTATTGATTTCTTACCAACCTTGAAGCTTAGGGGCCAAAAATTTCCCGTCAGATGTTAGGTAGGCAAAAAGTATTTTGGTTAAAATTTATTCTTTTGACACCCACCTTCCTAAGAGTGAAAGATATTTTCAGGAGAATAGAATGATTTTCTTAATCTAATGTTCAATAGTTTAAAAATGGTTGATATCAGAACATCGGAACATATCCTGACAATTATAATAGCAGGTGTCTGAGATTATTCACCTATTATATTCTATGTTGACACAACTAAATCATGGAGCTATTAGTTTTCAGGAGCTATAGCACTCAGAGCAAAATCCTAGAAATTTCCAACCATATAAATCATATTGTAACAATTCATATTTTTCCAATATAACCTAGAAGTGATTTAAAAAATATATATTTTTATTGATTTCAGAGAGGAAGGGAGAGGGAGAGAGAAATAGAAACATCAAGGATGAAAAAGAATAATGATCAGCTGCCTCCTGCATGCCCCCTACTGGGATCAAGCTTGCAACCCAGGCATATACCCTGACCAGGAATCAAACCATGATCTCCTGATTCATAGGGTGATGCTCAACCATTGAGCAACACTGGCTGGGCTAGAAGTGATTTTTATAAGAACTCAAAACGATGTCAAATATAAGAAGACATTTGTCAATCGTTTTTTATGTATACGTGGGGGAGGGGGAGGCAGGGCAAACTTAAACAATAATTATTTTTTAGAGAATTCTGCTACTTATATTTTTATTCTCACTTGACCTAATACTCAGATAAGCCTTCTAGCCATAAAGACTGTAAGCAGACCAGCCCGAACCAGAAAGGGCAGTGGGTAGTGGGGTAGGTGAGGGAGGAACTTTTGTTTTTAAACAGGACAGGTTTAAAATTGAATGAACTGATCATTGGATATGCTAACAGTCATTGGATTTACTGCCTCTTCTTTTTTACCATTTTGAAAAACATTTTTAGCCTCTCATCTTAATATGACCTTTGCACAAGTACTCAGAAGAAAGTTGAGATGCTTAACAATTATTTAAATTAGGCAAAACAGAAACATCTTTGACAGGATAAATGAGTAAGCAAACCATGTTATTACCAAGTGGGCAGTGATGTGACAAATATTTTGTACAAATGGGATTAGTAGTGAATCATGCAGCAGTTAATATTGTTTAAATGAGACACTCAGAGTTAACTCATCTTTATGAGCCGAACACCTTTGAAAAGATGTTACATAGGTGGCTTATACAAAAACATGTGGATTTTCCCCCAAGTTTTTTATATTTGGGGAGAATAGGGCAAAATGCCAAACACTGCAATTTTACAGTAGCCCAAATGGGGTACGATACCAATACTGCATGCACATGGGTTTTTCTTTTTCTCTCCCATCTTCAAGACTCTCGGCTCTCAATCTTGTAACAGGCTGAAAAATTTAACTTACCACTGTTTCCTTGAAGTGATTTCTCCCCCAGGTTATTTGCAGTCTAAACAAAGCCCTTATAGAATTTTTAGGGCTCAGGGGGACTTACAGATGATTTTTGTAAATAGTATAAAATTAAACAAGCCAGGTCTACTAGTTCTGATCTTCCCCTGTGACTTCGGAATCTCAAGTAGGTCAGATCTCGTCTTGTGGACAGACAGACGGAAGGAAGGATGCTCTTGTCCCCTGATACTCGTTCTTATTCCTTGTGTGGGACTTGATCTTCTGTTGAGGATCACGTAATGCGTTTCTAAAATTGCTTGCCATGTTTCCTTCTGATTCAAAAGATGTTGAATGTGATCTTCTGTGATAGGAGCAGGAAAATAGGAACCATCAGGAAAGTTGTAGGTCACCCACTCTCTGCAGATAATGGGAGCGTGGGCAAGAGAAACAACCCCACAAAACCAGGCAGAGGTTTGGTCTAGCAAATGTAAGAAGTTGCTTGTATCTTTTGGGGTAGATGATAGTTCTGCCAAATCCATCGTTTACTAAGAACTATGGAAGATGTCTAAAGCAGTGTTTTTAATGTGATGTATGCCATCAGCTTTAAGAAAAGTCTGAGATACTTGGCAACAATCCGCATTCCTGGGCACAGACCTATTTTAACACAACACAACTAGACTATGTGTCAATACGCTCCATTTAGATGACAGAATTGTTAATATTTGCCAAGTTTCCTTTATATCTGTGTATATCTAATATAGAGGGGATGTTGTTGTGTTATTTCAGAGTAAGCTGCAGATAGTATGACACTTCATTTCTGTCTGTTCAGTAGAGGGGCATTTTAAACAAGTACCTCTAGCAAAATTTTATCCAGGCTACGGTTTGAGGCTTATGAATTTCTGGTTCGGATAAATGTCTAGGTGAAAGTGATATTGCTCTCTGGGGACCACACTTTGAGAAGAGAATCACTGTTGTGCGTTGAGACACAAATTGTTGTTTTCAGTGTGGAGTCAAAATACAGTGTTTCTCACCTTGGCCAGTGTTGCTCAGTTGGTTGGGTGTCAATCTGTGCAGGGACTGGTTGCTGGTTCGATTCCCGGACATGGCACATGCCCAGATTTCGGGCTTGATCCCCAGTAGGGGGTGTGCAGGAGGCAGCTGATCTATGTTTCTATCTCTCTCTTCCTCTCCCTTCCACTTTCTATAAAAATTAATAAAATAAAATAGGAAAACCACTGTTTCTTGTCCAGTCTGTCAAGCTTCTTCTTTCTAAAAAAAAATTTGTTTCACATTTCTATAATCGAAGGAGAAGGGGTGCCACTTTAAATTACACATTATGTTTGTATTCCCATCAAATATGTTATTTCTCGGTTGCTTCCTAAGTTCATCAGCCAAGAACCAAGTCTCCTGGATGAGTCCACTGGTCCAGTTCAAGTCCAATGGGAATGCCCCTGTGACAGGTTGTTCTCCAAGGGCCTGCACTCCGAGGGCCTCAGCCTTCAGCCCCAGATGTATTGGGTAAGATTAGTGTCATCTTACAGCGCTTCTTACTCAGTTTGAGTGCTACTCTGGGGAGGGAGTAGGAAAGGAGGGAACTTCCAGAATATTGTATTATCACCCTATAGCTAACACTTCAGTATCTACAAAGAAATAGCGAGACAGCTCCTGGGAGTCTGCCCCTGGGGCCTGTCTCTGGCTGACCACGCTGGTCCTGTGGGCAGGTACGCTGGGAATGGAGATGCAGAGGAATCTGTGCCAGGGACTTGGCCTAAGTACCCTGAGACAGGGACAGCTCTGAGCGTACCTGGTGGCATCTCCCACAGGACCTGGCAGGATGGGTTCCAGTGTCCAGGGTGAGCTTCTCAGATCTGTCCTGTGTAGTGGTCCTTTCCTTCCCTTTGATCAGTCTACAGCAACAGGCGTTATCATTATCCATTCACACCCAGTGAAGCCAACTTTCACTTGAATCATGGTCACATAGGTTGCATTATGGGTGGGGAGTAAGATGACCTGTCCAGCTGAAACTTAAGTAACACTGGGAAACTAACACGAACATATAAAAATCATCCTTTTAATATCTCTCCAGGAAGTATACATATTTTATTAGTAATGAATGCTCATTCCTGAAGAATTAGAAAATTGGGTAACCAAAATGTTTGTCGAGAATCTAGAGGTGCACATAGGGGGAAATCAGGCACCACTCTCCCATCCCCATGACTCCAGGGTCTAGTCTCAGAACAGTGCTGTGTTCAAAAGACACATCTGGCCTGGCCGGTGTGGCTCAGTGGTTGAGCATTGACCCATGAACAAGATGTCTAAAGCAGTGTTTTTAATGTGATGTATGCCATCAGCTTTAAGAAAAGTCTGAGATACTTGGCAACAATCCGCATTCCTGGGCACAGACCTATTTTAACACAACACAACTAGACTATGTGTCAATACGCTCCATTTAGATGACAGAATTGTCAATATTTGCCAAGTTTCCTTTATATCTGTGCATATCTAATATAGAGGGGATGTTGTTATTTCAGAGTAAGCTGCAGACAGTATGACACTTCATTTTGACTGTCCAGTAGAGGGGCATTTTAAACAAGTACCTCTAGCAAAATTTTATCCAGGCTACGGTTTGAGGCTTATGAATTTCTGGTTCGGATAAATGTCTAGGTGAAAGTGATATTGCTCTCTGGGGACCACACTTTGAGAAGAGAATCACTGTTGTGCGTTGAGACACAAATTGTTTTTTTCAGTGTGGAGTCAAAATACACTGTTTCTCACCTTGGCCAGTGTCGCTCAGTTGGTTGGGTGTCATTCTGTGCAGGGACTGGTTGCGGGTTCGATTCCCTGACATGGCACATGCCCAGATTTTGGGCTTGATCCCCAGTAGGGGGCATGCAGGAGGCAGTTGATCTATGTTTCTATCTCTTTCTTCCTCTCCCTTCCACTTTCTATAAAAATTAATAAAATAAAATAGGAAAACTACTGTTTCTTGTCCAGTCTGTCAAGCTTCTTCTTTCTAAAAAAATCTGTTTCACATTTCTATAATCGAAGGAGAAGGGGTGCCACTTTAAATTACACATTATGTTTGTATTCCCATCAAATATGTTATTTCTCGGTTGCTTCCTAAGTTCATCAGCCAAGAACCAAGTCTCCTGGATGAGTCCACTGGTCCAGTTCAAGTCCAATGGGAATGCTCCTGTGACAGGTTGTTCTCCAAGGGCCTGCACTCCGAGGGCCTCAGCCTTAGCCCCAGATGTATTGGGTAAGATTAGTGTCATCTTACAGCACTTCTTACTCAGTTTGAGGGCTACTCTGGGGAGGGAGTAGGAAAGGAGGGAACTTCCAGAATATTGTATTATCACCCTATAGCTGACACTTCAGTATCTACAAAGAAATACCGAGACAGCTCCTGGGAGTCTGCCCCTGGGGCCTTTCTCTGGCTGACCATGCTGGTCTTGTGGGCAGGTACGCTGGGAATGGAGATGCAGAGGAATCTGTGCCAGGGACTTGGCCTAAGTACCCTGAGACAGGGACAGCTCTGAGCGTACCTGGTGGCATCTCCCACAGGACCTGGCAGGATGGGTTCCAGTGTCCAGGGTGAGCTTCTCAGATCTGTCCTGTGTAGTGGTCCTTTCCTTCCCTTTGATCAGTCTACAGCAACAGGCGTTATCATTATCCATTCACACCCAGTGAAGCCAACTTTCACTTGAATCATGGTCACATAGGTTGCATTATGGGTGGGGAGTAAGATGGCCTGTCCAGCTGAAACTTAAGTAACACTGGGAACCTAACACGAACATATAAAAATCAGCCTTTTAATATCTCTCTGGAAAGTATAAGTATTTTATTAGTAATGAATGCTCATCCCTGAAGAATTAGAAAATTGGGTCACCAAAACGTTTATCGAGCATCTAGAGGTGCACGTAGGGGGAAATCAGGCACCACTCCCCCATCCCCATGACTCCAGGGTCTAGTCTCAGAACAGTGCTGTGTTCAAAAGACACATCTGGCCTGGCCGGTGTGGCTCAGTGGTTGAGCATTGACCCATGAACCAGGGTCAGGGCACATGCAGGGTTTAGGGCTCAATTCCAAGTAGGGGGCATGCACGGGGGTGGGGGGCCCCCCCCCCCCCCAGTGCACAAATTTTTGTGCACCGGGCCTCTAGTATATAATATAATTTACATAATTATATTTATAATCTTTTTTTTTAAAAAAGACTACATTCCTCCACTGAGAGGAAATTCCAAGTAGAATTAACACAGATTCTTTTATTTTTTGGAGTATTTAAAGGTTAAATATGTGAAACATGGTAATTCACCTCTAACCCATGCTTTTGTCCTCCTCTCTACACCCATCAAATGCTGTGGCAGCCCCTGTAACTTTAAAAAGATTTTTTTTATACAGTTCTCTCCTGATAAAACTCCCACTAAAAAAACTCCATCCAGTATCAGATTGGTATCACCTATTTTGTACATCCTTCTTTTTTCTTCTTAAATTTGCATGGTATTAAAAAATCTAAGAGAAAATGCCTGCCTAGGATGAAGCAGGGAAGAATGAGGAGGGAAGAAATGCAGAACCTTAACAGGTTAGGGAGGGGGGTATCTGGAGACATTAATTAATAATATGTGTTCTATTATACAGATACTTATAATATGTTTTATTTCTCTGGGACAACATTTTTTTTTCACTCAGCAATGCATTATATACTTTGCTCTTTAATAATTATGTATGCAGAGTCATCACTGTGATTGGGTTTCATAGACTCAATTAAAACTTTAATTTATTGGCCTAGTCTTCTATTACTGGATACATACGGCATTTTTATTTTTCTCTCCTACTATAAGTTGCCCTGCGTACATATTTAACTAACTTGACACTTTCCTTAGGATCATTTGTAGAAGTAGATAACTAGGTTGGCAATTTCCATTTTCAGATCTTCTGATATATGTTGCTAGTTTATCTTTCAGCAATACATATAAGATTATGGAGATTTGGCCATGACCTCAAAACCCAACAGGTCATCATTCTGTTTTAATCTTTGTCAATCAGACAGACAAAAGCAAACAAATAAATAGTATTTTGTAAAGCCTCTGGTTCCTTTGATCACTCTTAATCTCGTTACCTTTTATTGGTATGTTATACAATCTTCTATCATTTTGTAAATTGCTTTTCTCTCTGTAGTTTTCTTTTTCATTGAGGCTTTAGTCTCCATGTTTTCTAAGACTGCTTAATGGATAAAATAAGTTATCCATTTATGTGGGAAATATTTCCCATGTTGGCATTTTCTTTTTAACACATTAAGCTTTTATATTAGCTACTTGAAGAATGGATGTTTTAATGAACAAATTTGAAATCTTCTTTCCTGAATGATTCCCTTTTACCTTGTGGCTGCTACAGGCTTCGTTTCTGCAGTCACAGCACATGTGGTACCACCTCATCTATGGCAGACATCATTTCTCAGAGTCTCGGAAACACTAAGACACTTTACATACGTTGGTATGCTGTATTGAATGTAAATGACATTGTTTGCAAATTTCTCTTAAGGACTGCTTTTATCATTCTCATGACTTAAAGTTGTTAACCTACACAAGAATTATAGGAAGGATTCATTCAGCTGAAAGTTATATGAGATTGCCTAATCAAAATTGGTCTTCCTGACAAAAGCTTGAGAATTTTAGAGATGGCTGTGGCTAGTTTCAGGTGGTCAGTTGCTTTTTGTGGGAGGCAGTGACTTGAAATGGCTCTGTTGGGATTTCAATAGGTAGAGAGGTAAAAAAATAAAGGCATTTCTGGGTCTCATTCTATTTTTTATGAGCAAGGAAGGCCTCTTCCAACACAAAGCGAAAGAAGAAAAACAAATGGCAATGCTAGTACATGGGCCAGCTGCTCATCCATGATTGAGTTGCTCAGTAGCAAGCTTCTGCTACATGCATACAAGCCCTGCTGACCTTAAGGGCAACTCTCTACATGCAAAGCACGCAATGGCCTTGTGTCTTGGGTCACACTTGGCAGTAAAATTCCATGATCTCCATGATTCTGCTTGGAGAGAAACTGTGCTCCTCTTTTGCTTCATTTCAGGTTCACGTGCATTGGCTCAGGTTTCTGTACTGTGTAACTATCGAAGACGGTAAATGATATTCCTTGATATGCTGAATGGCTGTGCAGGAATATAAATGATATTTATGAGGAAGTTGGGAGTGCTTTAAATATTGGGAAAATGCTGACTTTGACACATTGGGGATAATGATGCAGAAACAGTCGGCTCTTTGTAAACTGTTTAATGGCAACAATTTTCTAAATCAAAGCAATCTACACTTCCCCATTTACAATTTCATCTCCAACTAATACAGCCTCATAAGGGGTTTACTACATGGAGTCTTGCTTTTCAGAATGGTTAGCCACTACTCTGATGCTTCAGACCACTTATATTTTATCTCTCAAAAACATAGAGATGTTATGTGAGGGTCGGAGGGGCATGTAATTTTGACAGAAACATGGTGGTATTAATAGATAGGAAATTTATTTAGGAAGGACAAGTTTAAAAAAAATGTGAGATGATTCCCATTAGTGTTTAATATTCTAGATAAATATTAATTCTTACATAAGCGGTTTTTTGTGCTTATATGGAAATAATATAATGGTAATGTACACATAACTCTAGCCCATTGAGTCATGTTTTTGCAGTAGTAAATGTGAAAAGAATTACGCGGTGCAACTCAATTACATTTAATGTTTCAAATATGGCAGTGCTTAATCTATATATTAACTTTTGTATTTGCTAAATTATGGACATTTACCTTAAAATGCACATTTTCTCCATGTGCGAGCTGCAAAGAATTCTTGTAATCTAATTATATTTGATTGTAACCAGTGTTGTTTACATTTCATAATGCCTACATTTATTCCTGACCTGCTATACTCATTGAATGAGTTTCTTCAAGAATTTTCTATAACCATCCTTGCATCACAAGAGAAAATCAGTTAAAATAGCAGAAGTACGAAAGAAAAATGCCTGCTAGAAAATACTTGAACTTTTCCAAGAAAACTGGAAAGAAGTTTCCTACTATGTGGTTGGTCAGAGGGAGCATTTCTAGAAATAAGAATTCTGTTGTACTCCACTTGAGTACATTTGAATAATACATCTCAATGTTAGTATGTTTCCTCTGATTCCATTTAAAGAGAGAGATGTCGCCTTAGCCAGTTTAGCTCAGTGGATTGAGCATCGGCCTGCGGACTGAGGGGTCCCAGGTTTGGTTCCCGGTCAGGGGCACATGCCCGGGTTGTGGGCTCCATCCCCAGTAGGGGGAGTGCAGGAGGCAGCCAGTCAATGATTCCCTTTCATCATTGATGTTTCTATCTTTCTCTCCCTCTCCTCTTTCTCTCTGAAAGCAATAAAAATATATTTAAGAATAATAATAAAGAGAGAGATGTCTTTTACTCAGGAAAGGGATTTTCGTCAACTCTGACAGTATAATGCATGGGAAGCAAAGTAAATATAGCTGCGTACTCAGAAGCACAATGTGCCAGCTTTTTATCTCTGGAACTTTGCTATAAACTTTTATTGTAAATGTTCTTCTGTGCACTCACAAAAATTTAAAGGGTATGAAACACATACTCAATATTTTTTAGCCTCAAATACTGAATAAAAAGCCATGCATGAAAGTACCTAAGAAAATGGATAATGTTCAAAGGAAGGAACAGGGATTTTATGGTTCTAATACAGACCAGACAGAAAAAATTAACTTAAAAAGCAGAGTCCACTCTTTGGGAGAAGTATCACCAACCAGTTGAAAGATAAAGAAGATTTGCACATTTAATTTCTGGTGGTCTTTAGTATATGTGTATAGTCAACCCTGACCTTTTGGGTCATGGTACATATTTTCTCTAGAGCAGTGGTTCTCAACCTTGGCTGCACATTAGAATCACCTGGAACTCTTTTTAAAATCCTGATATCTGGGCCTCATCCTCCGGAAATTCTGTTTCTTTGTTATGGGGTGGGGCCACAACATTAGTAACAAAGAAACAGAATTTCCGGAGAATGAGGCCCAGAAATCAGGATTTTAAAAAGATTCCCAGGTGATTCTAATGTGCAGCCAAGGTTGAGAACCACTGCTCTAGAGGAATTCCAAGTCATTACTATCATGTTGAAATTCTTAAAAAAGAAAAAAAAGTATTCTTGAAGTTAAAAACTCTTTGCTCTTTCTGATGCTCTCTATTTTGTATATTTTCCTAGGGAAGAGGGGAAATGAACTCTGGCTCGGGGTAAGATAGGCAAAATTTGTCAGTTGGAACAATGGTGCTATCATTATTTTTAATTTAATTTTATTTTTATTGATTTCAGAGATAAAGGGAGAGGGAGAGAGAGAGAGAGATAGAAACATCAATGATGAGAGAAAATCATTGATTGGCTGCCTCCTGCACATCCCACACTGGGAACTGAGCCCACAACCCATGCATGTGCGCTGACCAGGAATTGAAGTGTGACCTCCTGATTCATAGGTTGACGCTCAACCACTGAGCCATGCCCTCTGGGCAGTGCTATCATTATTTAGACTAGTAGGACCTGACAAAGGAACTCTGTGGAATTGCAAATCAGATTAGAGACTTTCCATGATAATGACTAATTAAATATAGATTTATGTAGAAAGTAGTGAAAGCTGATTAGGATTGCAAAGATCCTGTCCATGTAGACATTTGAAGAATCAATATAAAACACTGGTAATGTAGAGAATTTCAAGGTGTATTTTCATCCTTAATGATATGTACTAGTTTATTGCATTTTTTCAATATATAGTTGCATAGTGGATATATGGATTATAGTTGGAGCAGGCTTAATTGTTAAAGGAAACTGGCAGGATAAAATAGAAGAGGAGAATTTTCAATGAGCATCTCAACTTCAGAAAAATATAAAGCCATGAAATAAAAATAATCATATACATGAGTATATACAGGGGTGCACAAAAGTAGGCTTATGGTTAGGAACACAGTTTATTCTTGTATTGTTATTTATTAATTATTGTATTTATTATTGTTATTAACATATTTTTGCCCATCTCTCTGTGTATGAATATTTTATTAATATCTTTATAGAACCAATAAATTTAAAGCTTAAATATTAAGTATTTGATGCATACTTAAAAATCAGATCAATAATTTGTATGATGGTCTTGAATGTACAGTAGAATCAGTTGCTCATTTTGACTATAGATAGTGGAGAGCCACTATTCTAAATATTCATCTCTTTATTAGAATTATGAGTGTGACTATTTCGAGAGGGCAATAAGCCTTCTCTCCTCCTCACATGCACATCTTTTTCCCCCCTAATGATTCTGTCACATATTGACACTCACAGAAATGATTTTCTTTCTCTGTTTCTGTAAAACCACATTGGATCTCTTCAGAGTAACACATCAATGTAATGTGAATCAAATATATCAATGCAGACAAGACAATTTATACATTAGAGCACAATAGCCATCATTCTTTAAGCTAATTGAAGCTTGACTGAAGTTGAACTAAAATTAAGCAATTATAAGAGAGGAATGCTCGCCACCGTTAAAAGGATAGTAAAGAACAATTTAATGTTTGGAAAATGCTTTTGAGCCTTATAGTGTGAGTGTGGTCAACAGATCACACCAATTGACAAGTTAAAATTGACTCATTTAGAGCAGAATTAGGTTCTTTGTGGCAAACAGCCCAAACAGAGACTGTTCCCATGAACAGCAGTTGTGTTAGCTCACACAACAATAATCTACCTATGTGGTAGGTGTTGTAGCGTGTATATTTGTATATTTAGCCATTTTCTTTTAGCAGCTTTGTAGAGCAAGCTTCTTTGCATATTGTGAAAAGAAGATTGCTTAAATATGTGATGGGAATATGGCATTCACCAGTCACCTTTGGTCTATACTCACTTCAAAAGTACTGACTTTCATTGCAGCTGGCATGCATTCTTTGGGAGGAAGTGAGAGTTTTCTTATGAATATTGTTGCAAATGTTTTGTTAGAATCATCATAATTAGTGTCATCCCTCATCTCCCCTCCGCCCCCCTGCAGTATGCTTAGAGCTCATTCTCTGACACTTGGGACATGATTTCTTTAGGAATTGGTTGGAAGATACTTGAGTGCCATCTTGCATTGCTCAAACTCTAGCACATTTGTCCTTGTAAGTCGACTCTTATGAGCCTTGACATGATCACAGGTAACAAAGAGAAGAAGTGACTTGGCCCCAGGTGTAGTGTTCCTGCACTTTATGACTGCCTTCCTAGTGTGTAATTTGTATGACGTTTTAACTCTATTGAACTCTGTAGGACTCAATTTAAATTTATACTGTATAGCCAACGTGGCCACATGATGGAAGCCCAGAGTAGTTTACTAAAGACTAATGAAGGTCTAACATAACCAGAGCTACAAATAACCTGTGATTGGGAACTATATGTGAAGTAAATATTCAGTTTTCTTTTGTCTTTCTTCAGATTACAGATTTATTTTTTGATTTTTTTTTATCATTGAAACAAGGTAATGCAAAGATGTATAAAGATGAAGCTGAACATATTTCTTCCCTCTGGTCTTGATCCCCATCTCCCTACCTGATACATATAGTATTGACAACTTGGTGTCTATCCTTATACTTCTTTCAATTAAAACATTTTTTTATTCATTTCAGAGAGGAAAGGAGAGAGGAAGAGAGAGATAGAAACATTAATGATGAGAGAGAATAATTGATTGGCTCCTACATGCCCCTCACTAACTAGGGATCAAGCCCACAACCTGGGCATGTACCCTGACCCGGAACCAAACTGTGACCTCCTGGGTCACAGGTTGATGCTCAACCACTGAGTCATGCCGCCCGGCATATCCTTATACTTTTAGTTGCTTATACAAATATATTAAATTAGATTTAATTCCCATATCATTGGTGATATTATTTTACTAAAAGGAAATTATTCTCTATGCATTAGGATAATTTGCATTTTTCACTAAAAATATATTATGGAATGAACAAGTTGGGAGGACAAGATATAAGAGCAGAAGAGCAAAATTAGGGATGTCTGGAATACTGTTAGGCATAGTTTAATATTCAACACAAGTTCAAGTTCAATGATTACAAAGTCTATTTTATGCTACAGGATAAGATGGATCTATCCAATGTTACTTATTCAGTAAAAAAAAAAAGCTTTTTTATTACTAGTACTCAAATATTTAAAAATTCTGTAGAAGCTTTCGATCTGCCTGTGAAAATCAGTGTAGAGTTACTACACAAGATGCTCTCATCTCGTCATGCGAAAAGGAACTTTATGACAACAATGATATATTACTTCTCTGTGCTCAGAATGATAAACATTAAAAGTTCTTATAATTCCAGAAATTGGAGAGTATGTAGAGAATGAGAACACTTATATGTAAAATTAGTAAGAATTGAAAAATAATTTTTCATTTTCTAATAAAGTTGAAGCTGTATATGTGTATTTTGAACCCAGCATTTCTCTGCTAAAAATGTATCTGAGAACACAGATTCTCCAATACTTTTTCTCAGAACCCCTTCAAAGTTTTAAAAATTATTGAGAACCCCAAAGAACTTTTACTTATGTAGGGTTTTCTATTGATGTTTACAACATTAGACACTAGATTTTAGACAAATTTAAAGGATTATTATATTTAGAATTTTTAAAGAATTTAACCCATTACATATTATCATGAATGGCATATTTTTATGAAAAATGCCTGTTTTCAAAAACAAAACTTTACAAAAAATCATATTATTTTACTTTTGGTATGTGTTTTGTTTGTTTGTTTTTGTTGTTTTTTGCAAATCTTGTAAATGTTTGACTTAATAGGAAACAACAATGACCTCTTCTGGAATCAATGTCTATAGTGATATGTTATTTTGGTTGCAATATATGAAGAAAATCTGGGCCCACACTGATACGTATATACACACATGCACTTCACAAAAGGAGTGTTCTTATAGCTTTTTCATATGATTCTTTCCACACCAAAACACAACAAGTGATAGTTTTCTAAAGTTTGAAATCTGAAACACTATCAAAGAACTTTTATACTCTGTTTTTACACTGTTAGCTTGCATTTAGAATGAGTCTTTACCCTTGCATAATTTTTTAAAATATTTTTTACTGATTTTTAGAGAGAGGAAGGGACAGGGAGAAAGGGGGAGAGAGAGAGAGAGAGAAAGAAAAGAGAGAAACAGATTGGTTGCCTCCTGTTTGACCTCCTGTTCCGCCAGGCGCTGAACCTGCCCTGACCAGGAATCGAACCATCTACCTTTCATTGTGTGGGACGAAGCACAACCAACTGAGCCACACCAGCCAAGGCACATGCATAATATTTTAACATCATGCAACTGTCAATTGAAAATACTGGTTCACTGATTTCTGCAAGAGATCTTCCAAGTGTAGACACACTTCATAAAGCAATATTAAATAAATGTTCATAAATATTTCCACTGAAAAGTCTGAATTTTACGAAGCTGGAAAATTCACAGCGGCCAAAAAAAGTTTTTAAAATCCTAATTTTCAAGTGAAAGGACAATTTTTATTATTGGCTTAAGTTCTGTCAGTTTTCTTTTATTTGAAAATATATTCTCACTGTTTATTTTCATGAAAATTACTACTAAATACCCAGGTCAGAATATATATTTTTTTTCAATCTTTTAAGTAAAACAGGGTATCCCATGGGGAGGGGAGATGCTAGTTTAGGGTATAGCTCAATTATACAAGGGCTTTTCCTTAAGACTACCATTCTACTTCAATATGCAACAGAAGGGCTGTCTGTGTAGTTTTTTTTTTAAATATACTTTTATTGATTTCAGAGTGGAAGGGAAAGAGAGAGAGATAGAAACATCAATAATGAGAGGGAGCCACCAATCAGCTGCCTCCCACACGCCCCCCACTGGGGACTGAGCCTGCAATCCGGGCGTGTGCCCCTGACCTGAATCGAGCCAGGGACTCTTCAGTCCGCAGGCTGATGCTCTTTCCACTGAGCCAAACCAGCCAGGGCCATAGTTTTTGTTCTTAAAAAGACATGTACTCAAGGGTAGAGACCTAATAAAATTAATGACTGTTTTCTGCTTCATCAAGGACCTGAGACAGGCACTTTTTTTCTGCTGCAAGTGTGTGGCAGTGAAAGATAGAGTGATTGCTAGTAGAGGTCGGTGCCACTGTGTCAGTCTTGCTAAGGTGCCCACAGCTTAACCCACCATTGATTTCGCACCATCAGTGCAATGTCAGTACAGTGGTAAGAGAAAATCACATTTTAGTGTTGTTAGTAAAGTATTTTTTTTTCTTTCTGGGTCCCCTGGACAAGTGTTGGGAACTGTCAGGGTTCTGTGGAACACGTTTTAAAAATAACTGCCTCAGAAAACCTTGCATATGTTTACCAGATTACATGTACAAACACATTTACAGTTCAATTGTACATGATAGGAAAATGTTCAGAAATGATCTCAATGACCATTGACTTGAGAATGGGTAAATAAATTGTGGTGTAGTCAGGTAATGGGGTTCTATCTCAAGAGTATAATGTTAGGTGGAATAAAATAGAGGTGAAAATGATTACAGCAGATGATGCCTCTATTAAAATTTGAACTTCATGAGAGGGGATGTCTTTGTCTATTGTATCCATGTTTGTATCTTAACTAAACTGAAGTGCCTAGCACATAATTGTTCCTCAATAAGTATTTTTCTCAGTGAAAGAATAATCCTATATAATAAAAGGCTAATATGCAAATAGACCGAATGATGGAATAACCAGAACAACTGAACAACTGGTGGCTATGATGTGCACTGACCACCAGGGGGCATGTGTGGACATGGCGGGGCGTTGGCCACCGCAGGATGGTGGAGCAGGTGAGCAAGGGCGTCAGACCAAGGCGTGGCGCCGGTTGCTGTTATCAGGGCGAGACTGGTGATTACTGAAAATTCTTTGCTCCTATGTGCTGTGGTCCTGCTTGGTGCTGTGCCTGCTGCCTGCACCGGCCCCACTCACACCTGCAGCCGGCGCTGGAGCCGTTGCTTGCACTCACTGCCAGTTCCTGGCGCCCATCCTGTCACTCGGCACCATCAGAGGGTGCGAGCAGCGGCTACCGGCCCTGATCGCCCCTGAGGGAGTCTCCACCTCCCCCTGCTCCTGAGAGGTGACCTGGATAGCAGCTGCAGCTTGTACCCGCTGCTGGCACAGGCCCCAGTCCCTCTGCACCATCAGCGGGTGCTAGTGGGCCCGGCGCCGGAAGCAGCGGTGAAGGCAGTGCTGAGGCTGCTGGCAGACAGGGGGCCACGTGCAGAGAGGCTGGGTGGGGGTGTGGAAGATGGGCCAAGAACCACCCCTGTGCCTACCAAAGCCTCGTGGCCCACAGTTCCTTTCAAAGTGCACGAATTCGTGCATTGGGTCCCTAGTTTTCATTAATAATATTCAAGAGCATGTAAAACTCAATACCGTATTTAGAGAACACCAAGGAAATAATAAACTCCTTCACCCCTCTCCACTTTTGATTTCAAAACAAATCTTTAAAATCGACCCCAAAATGACTTCACATTTTCCAAGTAATTATTTAGAAACAGTAAAATTTTTCATTCTCCATCTTTCTTCTAAGTCTTTATTAAAGTGAGGTTTATAGTATATTTAATGTAACAAGGACAGGGAAGTTATGTTTGGAAATACATGTAAGAACATGCTGTCTTCTGATTTTGCATTTGTTTTGATTTCCAGTTGATGCACCGTCTTCTTTTGTGACCATCAAGTACTTGCTGATTGTTGCATTTGTTATAGTTTTTGTTGTTTCCAACATAATTTCCCATTTTCATTAAGTAGACCATGTTCAGATCCCATTGAATGGGAACAAAGGATTCTGCAAATTACTCTAAAAAGTTTTGTGTGTTTTTTTAATAGAAGTTTATGTCTTGAGATTCCATGTTATTTTGGTGAGGATATTTCTGCAGGTTTTAGAACAGCGTGTGTGTGTGTGTGTCATTAACTTCATAAGCAGCCAAGTTGGAAACACTGGCATAAGTATGCTTAAGCTTTTGATGGATGAACATTAGTTGCAGGAATTCACGTGTGCAAGAACTTGTATCAGAGGCCCCAATTCCAAAGCCATGAAACATCCTTTTTTTTTTATCAAAAGATCATTGAAAAATCCTTTATTTTTTGGTTGTCTTACTCACTTAGTCTCCTACATGTCTCATAAAATTTTTAAACAGTTATATGGCTTTTAGAAGTTGTCAGTGATCTTATACAGGGATTTATAAAATATTTCTGATAATTAAAGCACTGAACTCAGAATATTAAATGTATTTGTACACTTTAATTACATTTTATAAAGGTGGACATGTTGACATATGCCAGTGTAAATATTTTAAAGTCTCACATATTATGGAATGCTAAATTATAGTGTGTGCTCACACACACCTACCTGAGAATTATTATCCCTTAGGAAGGAAAAAGCTTATAGTATTAAATAACCATCACCTACAAAAGGTGAAGCTCACTATTTTCATTCCATTTTCTTGGGGTCAGTTAATGGAATATTATTCTTTTCCTTTGGTGGCATCCTGCTTTTGCTTGTCATGCTTCTTATGGCTATGCGTGGATATCTGTGCTTTTGAGGGAGCAGTTTCCTCTTCTAGCCTTTTTCAGATTGACTGGTGGGGAAAGAGTTTCACTTGAAGTTGACTGCATGGGTACCGGCTGGGTGGGGTTCAGCATCTCTGGTTTCTGGGAGGCCACAGTGACATAGTCTCTGTGCATCTCTCTTAGCTGAAGTCATCTTTGGGTTTTCTGCGGCCAAGGCTAGGCAGTGGTTCTCAACCTTCCTAATGCCGCGACCCTTTAATACAGTTCCTCATGTTGTGGTGACCCCCAACCATAAAATTATTTTCATTGCTACTTCATAACTGTAATTTTGAATCGGAATGTAAATATCTGATATGCAGGATGTATTTTCATTGTTACAAATTGAACATAATTAAAGCATAGTGATTAATCACAAAAACAATATGTAATTATATATGTGTTTTCCGATGGTCTTAGGCAATCCCTGTGAAAGGGTCGTTCGACCCCCAAAGGGGTCGCAACCCACAGGTTGGCGACACACAGGTTGAGAACCCCTGCTATAGAGGATCTCTGAGTGGCAGTGGCTGCTAGGGCTGTTATCCTCAGGTGAAGGATGCTGGGGTCATCTCTCTCTTCATGCCCGTGGGGAGATGTTTTATCTTAGTGGACCCCTCCTGGTGCCAGGCCTGGTGTGCTGACACTCCGTGCAGCAGCAGAGCCAGGGTCATGGGTGTCAGGTGCTAGTAGCTAGTTCTTTTGGGACGGTATCTACAAATTACCTGAAAGATGGGGGAAATGTGTAGCTAGCGGTGGACGTTACCTTGAATGAAGCACTTTTGATGTTTCTCTTGAAATTATCGTGTTTTCTTTGATTACAAAATCCTCATTATTAACTGGTACACCTGGTAGGTGTACTGTCTGTGGTGGTTGCTTTGGTGTCTGAGATGCAGGCCTGTGCGTGTTTCCTGAGGAACTGAAGTCTGGGTCTCTGGGGCTCATGGCAGTGACGTGGGCCCTATGTGTATGTGGGGACCAGAAGCAGCACAGGGCTTGGGAGCACCAGGGTACAGTGGTGCTTTTGGCCTAGGGGTCAGGATGAAGTAGTAGCCTGCATGGCAATGACGGCTCAGTGTCCAACTCTGGCCTCTGAGGCGTTCGAAGAATGGCAGCAGCTCAGCTCTGGGGCTTGGACGCAGGAAGCGGGTGTGCAGGTAAAATGCTTCCTGTGTTTTCCTTTGCAGCTGTCCTTGGTTTCTGATCTCTGAAGGGTTTCTTCCACTTCTTTGTTATGTTCCAGAGCTTTCCAGGAGCCTTTTTCATCTGATTTGTAGTTGTTTATTGTTTTGCTGTTTTAGTGGGGGAAACAAGTGTTGAGACCCTTTAGTCCTCCATCTTACTGACATCATTTTCTCAATAATTTTAAAAGTTAACAACTATCAGCATCAGAAATTATAAGTTAAATTTTATTGTGTAGTGAACACCAAGAAATTGTCTGCATTTTAAAAAATAACACTATAATTGCATTGGTTCAAATGTTGTTGGGAATAAAGGATTCATTAATAAGGATCTAAGAAGACTTTTTTTGTTGTAAAAAGATTTCTCAATGATAATATTTAATGACACTTTACTAATATCTGTTTGTTTTTTGTAGAGTAAATAGTGGATTCATTAAAGCAGAATAAATCAACAAAGGTAGTCTTCACAACTATGACTGTAAATGCCCAAGTTATAGGAGAAAACTTTGATAAATTCAACTACTTTAAGAAAATTCTTACCCTGGCCAGTTTTACTCAGTGGTTAGAGCGTCAGCCTGCAGACCAAAGGGTCTAGTTTTGACTTCTGGTCAAGGGCAGGCATGTACCTGGGTTGCAGCCCCAATCCTGGCCTGGGTCAGGGCATGTGCAGGAGGCAACAGATCGATGTGTCTCTCTTACATGTCTCTCTCTCTCTCTCTCTCTCTCTCTCTCTCTCTAAAAATCAATGCATGAGGATTAACAAAAAAACTCTTAGAGCAAAACCTCCATAAGCAAATTCATAATGCACTTAAGAAAGTGATTTTTGGAACTCCTATCACAGTCAAAAATCTAATTTCTTCAAAACAAAGGATTCCTAGAAGTTAAGATGAAAAAGACCAATAATTTGATAGAAAAGTAGATAAAGGATATGAGCCAAGGGTTCACAGAATAGGAAGCACAGATGGCTCTTAAACATGAACAATAAGCCCAGTGGTTGAGGCCTGGCTTAGTGGTTGAGTGTCGACCTATGAACCAGGACATCATGGTTCAGTTCCTAGTCAGGGCACATAACCCGGGTTTTGGGCTCAGTCCCTAGTAGGGGGAGTGCAGGAGGCAGCCAATCAATAATTCTCTCTCATCGTTGATGTTTCTTTCTCTCTCTCTCTCCCTCTCCCTTCCTCTCTGAAATCAAGAAAAAGTATATCTTAAAAAACACACCAGAATAATACATAGGAGAATTATAAAATCAAACATACCAAAACACTAAGTTTTCACCTATCAAATTAGCCAAATCTAAGCAGTATTAATAATGCTGTGGCCATGTATATGGATAAAACCATCCATTGCCTTCAGGATTGTAACTTTATACATTCTCTAGATATGCAAAATGGACAGTAATTATCTAAATTATAACCACATACACCATTTTACCGTGAACTTTTGCATCTTGGAAATGTATTGCATATTGGCAAGTGGTGTATCTAAAAGTACAGTCATCCCAGCATTGCTGGAAAGGAGCAAAGACTGCAGGCATCCTAATGTTTACCCATAGGGTTGTGAATAACTACAGAGCAGTATGCTATATGCTATTACTCTAAATATGAACATAATACCTCTATGTGTATTAATATTGAAAAAACCTCCAAAAATATATTGGGAGTGGAAAGGTTCAAGACTGTATAATGGTTGTGCATGAAAAGGTGGAAAATTATACACATCTACATAGCCACATTCATACACATAAAATTTTTATGTAAAATGTGCATTATACAAATATATATGGAATGCATTTAAATATAATTATATTAAAGCATACGTACTCTCATTGAATAATATATTTTTAGAAATAAGCACAGGAAACTGAATATATTTGTTTTCTCTAGGGAAGGGTATGGAGTGGCTGAAGATAGGGTTGGGAGGGTAACTTCTCCGTATGCTCTATACAAAGTTTGGAGTTTAAATAATGTAAATGCATTTCTTAGTCTGAAAATAAATGAAATATACATCTAAAATACAGCCCAGCCGGTGTTGCTCAGTGGTTGAGCATTGACCTATCAACCAGAAAGTCATGATTTGATTCCTGGTCAGGGCACATGCCCAGATTGTGGCCTTGATCCCCAATGTGGGGCGTGCAGGAGGCAGCTAGTCAATGATTATCTCTCCTCATTGATGTTTCTATCTCTTTCTCTCCCTCTCTCTTCCTCTCTGAAATCAATAAAACTATATTTTTAAAATGCAATATAAATAAAATATTAATGACTGCCCACAGTTTGTTTGGGGTATGTTCAATAATTATTTGCAAGGTTGTGTTGAATACAAGAACATTTATTGGAAGCAAAGAATATTCTTATTTTTTTCCCTTTTGTGAAGTCTTCATTTGCTGTTATACTACAAATAAGATAAAATAAGTGGGCCATTTCTTTCTGTGCTGATGTGTTTATTCTTTATTTCATCTCCTGCTTGTCTTATTCTTCCTTCATATATTAGGCAAAGCAGGGACAGTGCCCCAATGCATGAGTGACAGCCCGTCATTGGAAAAGTTCACTGTGGTAATCGTTATGAGCTTATGACATCTTTGTTAATAAGCACTTAAAATTAACATCTTGCAAGATGTTAACAGAGGGGTGTAGTGAACTCCAGCACAACTCAAGCAATTTCATATGCATGTGTTTTCAAGGTAACCCATTCTTCCCTTTCTGTTATGCATAATTCATTTTACTTTGCTTAATCCATATAGTATCCAAGACCACTGGTCTGGGCACTTATTTTGTTGCTAATATATTTTCCCCAAAGTGAGGGATAGGTTCTCTTGTTCCTAAGAAGTAATTTTTTACTTAGGATCCTAAAAAGATGGCCTTGTTTTCTTAGTTTACTTATAATTCCATTCCAATTATCTTTAGATAATTCCTGCATAACAAACCACATGAACATTCAGTGGCTTATGCAACCATCTTATGTAGCTCTCAGTTTTCTGGTTATGTTAGGAAGGGTTGGACTGTGTGATTTGCTTTTGATCCACAGCTGGGGCTGGAAGATCCATTTCTGAGATGGGTTCTTCTTCACTCAATGTTCAACACCTCAATTTTCTGTGGCTTTTCTCTACACCAGTGGGTCTCAACCTTCCTAATGCCACAACCCTTTAATACAGTTCCTCATGTTGTGGTGACCCCCAATTTCATTGTTACAAATTGAACATAATTAAAGCATAGTGATTAATCACAAAAACAATATGTAATTATATATGTGTTTTCCAATGGTCTTAGGTGACCCCTGTGAAAGGGTCGTTCGACCCCCAAAGGGGTCGCGACCCACAGGTTGAGAACCGCTGCTCTACACACACAGCACATTGTCCTACAGTGGCTTTGTATGTGGCTCACAATTCTCACAGTTTGTACCCGGATAGTCACTCTTCTTCCGTGGCCGACGGTTTCCAAAAGCACATGTTCCAAGAGACAAAGGAGAGCTGCCAATCTCTTTAGGACTGGGCCTGGACACTGGTCCGTTAGTCAGTGCAGTCAGAGTCTAGTATGATTTAGAGGGCCGGGGCATGGAACCAACCTCTCGATGGGATGATGTTAAAGAATTTGTGGCCAATTTTAATCCACCACAACTCCTTTCTTTTGAAGAACTTTGAAAGGACTGTATTGGGAAGTTTTTAAATACCATTATTCAGCTCAAACCCCACAGTGTACCTTCCTACAGTGTTAGCAATCAACCTGTACTTCTGTGCCAAGTCAAAGCAACTATTTTTTTCACCTTATTAGGGAATGTGTGCCCAGATGGGAACTCTGAATATTGAGTTCAGCCTCTGTTCTTTCTCTAAATCTTAGCAGCCTGCAAACCTGATTCCCAGTGACAAAGCCACTCCAGAAAGCCTTTTAAAAATAGCTGTGTAGGTCTTCCATCTTGATCTGTCAAGCAGATTGAAGTAGCCACTAGTTGAGAACCTAGTTACGCAATGCCCCCATTCACAGGCCACTAGGGCTCATTTCTAATTCCTCACCTCTCTTGTTATTCAGCCAGTGTCTACGAGTATGCTTTGCATCCTATTTGTGTGTTTCCTAGCACCAAGCAGCACTAGCACTAGGAACATGGCCAGTGCTCAATATGTTCGCTATGCAAATGAATGGTAATGAAACAGTTATTCTCTCTAAACTTTTCTGAACCTTACCCTCCCCCCCCCTCCTCTTTTCCTACTATCTCTGTTTTGGCTACTATTATATTTTATCTTGTTCATCCACAGTCTCCTAATTGATTCCCCTGATACCAGTCTTGTCTGCCTTCTATTCTCTTCTTCACATTGCAGCTGAAGTGATCATCCTAATGTGGAAGTCTAATGATGTGATTTTTCTGCTTAAATTTCTTTAATGGCTCTGTTGCCAGCAGAGTAAAGTGGAGTAACGTACAAGGCTCTGCATGATTGGCCCCTGATTTCCTAGCCTCATCGTGACCTAGTTCCCCCTCTCACTTGATGTTCCAGCTATTTGTTTATTCTTAACTTCATGTCTTTGTTCATGATGATGCCTCTGCCTGCCTCACTCTTCCCTCCCTTTTCCATCTCTCTCACCCCTACCATTCTTAAGGTTGGAGGACATTTTCTTCAAGTTTTACCAAACTAAAGGGGTTTGTTTGCCTGCGTACATCAAAGCTCAATAAGACACGGACAGGAGTTTGCAGCAAAGAAAGGAAAGGTTCAGTTAAGGAAATCACACCAAACCAAGAGTCACAGGTGAGTGAGCCAATGCTCTAGAACCTGGCTTCCTGATGCGTTTTAGGGGATGGGTTACATAGGGGAAAATCATTAATCCTGGTATCTAAGGGAGTTAGGGCTGTGGGTTCTACTGATTGGCCGGAGTTTGCAGCAAAGAAAGGAAAGGTTCAGTTAAGGAGTATCTAAGGGAGTTAGGGCTGTGGGTTTTACTGATTGGCTGGAGCCCGGGTTGGGGGTAGTTTATCGATGCATCTGGTCCTGATGTCAGCCATGGCATCATTCTGTCTGGCTTCTCAAGGATATGGTCGGTTGGGTTCCCTTTTCTGGGTCTAAAACTGAAACACAACGGAGGCCTAAGATGCATCTGGTCCTGATGTCAGCCATGGCATCATTCTCAAGGATGTGGTCAGTTGGCTTCCCTTTTCTAGGTCTAAAACTGAAACACAACGGAGGCCTAGATGTTATCTTTAGTTTGACTGAAACTCTGAGGCTTTGCTCTTAAGACTGTTTGATGCTGACCAGACCGGATGTCCTAAGGACTTAATGTTTAAGGGAGTGAATATGTAAGGAAAGAGGAAGGCAGGTGAGTCAGCATGCTATTAGATGGACAAGGCCAGTTTGAATCAAGAGGAAAGAAAGGAAAAAGGAGAGAAATGAAGTTTCGGTGCCATTCCCTGACCCACCAAAGCTGGGTTAATTTCACTTTTATGTGTTCCTCTTTCACCTGCTTATTTTCCCCATGATAGATATCATTGCACATTACTATGTTGGTTTTGCTTATTTTCCGGTCCGTATCTTCTCTTAGACTCTATAATTCCATTCCCTAAAAGCCATCGGGAAGCCAGGTTTTTGGGCACAAGCTCACCTGTTACTCTGGATTTGGTGCCATTTCCTTAAATAAACCTTTACGTTCTTTGCTGGGAACTCCTGTTCATGTCTTATCAGGCAAATGAATACCTTCATTTCAGTAACACTTCAATTTTTTGAGTGTTATATTGCCAGTGCCTAGCACAGTGCCTCATACATCCTAGGACCCACATAAAGTTCAGCTGTGTGAATAAGTAAACATGCTTTGGCTAATAGTTCTTTGAGTAAAGCAGTTTAGCTTGTTGTCTTGACAACATGCTCTTTATTGACCAGAAACTAGCCAGCTAGCTAGTTTTCTTCCTTTTCTCTTTTCTTTACTTTCTTCTTTTCCTTTTCTTTCCTTTTGTTTTTCTTTCTTTTATTTTCTCTCCTCCTTCTCCTCCTCCCCGGTTTCTCTCCTTCCTCTCCCTCCCCCTTCTGTTTCTTTTCTTATTTATATTGTTTTAATTTAACAGTTGAGATTTCTATATGACTGTCTTCCAGATGAATCAGGATTTACTGTAATCTATAATAGCACCTTTCCATATTTATATCACATTTTGAGCAATGGGAAATTTTTCTCTAGGCTCCAGATCATTGCTTACTTATTCAGATATTTTAGGACAAGCTCCCTGTGTTATTATCTGCTATATCATGTATTTAAATCATAGTTCAGTTTCCATCTCTTCTTTAAGAAATGATGTAACCCTTGAGTCATTCCATTCCAACTATCTTTCTTTAATGAAATAGTCTTTGATTTGTGATACACCCAATTATGTCCAGTGACATTCACCCATGATTTCCTATATATAAAGTTGTAGGAACCAGTACTATATGTTCTGGTGTCCTATAGAGCTGATATCGAAGCAAGTCTTTACTGGGATACATGGAAACTGTATTTTTATATGAGTAAGTTACAATTAACCTATTTTAAATTATGATTGCTTATGAAATATATGATGTAGATGGAAAAATAGACCTATAGATTATGTCTTTTTAAGCAAAATTGTATTTGTTTTTGAATGCACATGTTTTTACGTGGTTTTACTTTCTTGCTTTAATACTTAGCAAAGGTATGGTATGGACATGTCCATGACCCTGCATTTTTCTTCTTTCATATGGACCATTAGTGCTCTCAAAACAGAAATTCTTTACATAGCTACCAACTTCCATTTGATTGCTAAATTATGGGATGAGAAGACTTCATCACACTTTTAGAATATATATACATTTGCATATATCTATATCACTGGAGACTGTGGGCCATGTGGCAATCATATGTAAATACTGTCATCTTTGGCATGGGATATTCTGGTGAATTGAATATCCTGATAAATGAAGTTACCATTTGTATCATATGTGGATTACCAAGTTTTGATACAGCACAATATTATTAGGTCTTTTCTTTCAATACCTATATTAGGACTTTGTATCTCCCTCAGTATTGAGTACAGTTGCTTATTCAGCGGATACTCTGCATTATACTCATTAAGTGGATGTGTTTCTGATGATCTTCTATGATGATTCATGAAGTGATATTGGATCTAAATCTCTGAATACTAATTATCATTATGCCATAAAAGCTTAGAAGTGAGCATTAATGGAGAGTATCTATGCATTAGCTGACTCTGTGGTCACTCTTAATTTTTTTTATGAATTAGTTGAAATGATTCTAGTTAGTGTACAGACTCAAATAACAATGCACTAGAAATCTGTTTTGTTCTAGTGTGTGTGTGTGTGTGTGTGTCCGTGTCCCTTCACCATTGTCACTTTCTTTTTCTCTCCTTGAAGGCTCTGCCTCAGTACATTTATCAACGCCCCCTCAGATGCTGTGCTTATCTCACCATGTCCTCTATCAGTGTTGTCTCCTGTTTTCTCTCACATGCAAATGTGAATAGCCCTTCTAAATGGTTGTAACATGCTGAATCCCTATCATTCACACCAGAAGATGTCTGGGCTGTAGGCAGAGCTTTAATTAGAAATCTCTGCACCCTAAATTTTGTCAAGTACTTCTTCCTCTAAAGTGGTTTTCTTGAACTTCATTAAGTCAGAGTTATGGAAGGCGTGGTCTCTGACCTTGGGCTTTGCTTGGGCTTTGCTGAGCTGCTGATTGGCTTGATGTACTGCTTAACATATTCTCTGGAATGCTGAGTGTGTTCCAGAATTCCATAATCTATCTTGTTTAGTGCACTGTCTGTAGCTTACCAGTCATTACTTGGAAAGAAAATTGTCTTCGCTGTTCCATGCATCTGAGTGTTAACTGCAGCTGTGTTATAAGTCAAGTATCTGCCTCTCTGGTTTCAATTTGTTAATTTCTGCTCTCTGAGTACATAGTTCAGGAGTCTGGAAGCTGATATGGGCACAATGGTAGGTATAAAGTAGGGCTATGCGTTTATATGAATATACATTCCAAGAACTGATATGAAATTGCCAATTATTTTTTAAAAATTCAAACTATAGCTACTGATAATAGTTTAAAACTGTGTTTCTTGATTGGTCTCCCAAGATGGGAGATTTGTGTTGCAAAATTGCTGTTGCTTTAGATGACTTTATTTTTTATACAAGTTGCTTTTATATATATACTAGAGGCCCGTTGCACGAAGATTCGCACAATAGGCCTTCCTTCCCCTGGCTGCCGGCACTGGTTTTCCTCCAGCACCTGGGACCCAGGCCTTTGGTCCTGCCTCGGGCCGCAGCAGCGAGGCTAGGCTTCTCTGCTCCAGCTGCAGCGGAGAAGCCGAGACTCTTCAGTCGTCTTCAGTCTTCAGTCATCTTCAGTCTTCGCTCTGTGCCTGCATATACAAATTAACCACTATCTTTGTTGGGTTAATTTGCATACTCATCCTGATTGGCTGGTGGGTATAGCAGAGTGACACCAATTTGCATGTTTATCTTTTATTAGTGTAGATATATATATATATATACACACACACACACACACACATCAACATTTTGGACTCATTTTTTAAAAAGGAAAATAAGTTCAATGGATGCCAAAATATCTGAAAAGAGTCAGGATTGTGATAATGGTATGTTGATAGTGGAGGAATTTCAAGGTGGCTGCAAATATTAAACTGAAATTCTCTGCATGATGGAATGAAAGTGTTGGATCAAGAATGGGGAGACCTGACCTGGATTGTGGTGGACCTGTGGGTCGTGAACAATGAAAATACATCCTGCATATCAGATAATTACATTACAATTCATAACAGTAGCAAAATTACAGTTATGAAGTAGCAATGAAAATAATTTTATGGTTGGGGGTCACCACAACATGAGGAACTGTATTAAAGGGTCGCGGCATTAGGAAGGTTGAGAACCACTGTATCTATCTTATTTCCTTTTCTTAGGCAATTATTCTCACCCTCTTTGCTTCTGTCTTCTCATTTATGGATAAAGGAGCTAGACTAGATGATATCTAAGACCTAACTATGAAATTTCCTGGCTGCCCTTGATTTGAACATGGACAATAAAGAAAGAAAGAGGGCAGTTTGACCTTAAATTATGAGACCATGCAGCCTCTACACAATAACAATCAAAACTAAAGGCACAAAAAATTAGCCATTTATTTCAGTGTCTTCAAGATGCCAACTCTGAACGCTTAGAAATAATGGACTGATTTCTTTCAGGTGGGATATTGACTGTCATTGATACCAGGAGCAGAACACCAATAGGAATGCAGAGATGTGTGAGAAGTCCATTAGCTTGCAGCCAACAGAGTCTGTGCAGGAGGTAATTTGGATTCTCAGAATCGCCTGTGCAGTTTTCTCTGTTCATTGGATCTGAGATTTTCCAGTTTTGACTACCGTTCTTATTAATGTGAGTCTTAGCAACAACTTTAACTGACCATCTGCTTCAGTCAATATTTTCTTTGTTAAGTCAGACCTGGAATATCATTCTACCCGGAACAATCAAACTAGTAAAAGGTACTTCCAAAAATATATGTTGACCATATGACATATGTTGTATTTTATTCAAAGATACACATTTTATTATCTCTGAATTGGGAAGTATTGGTAGTTGATGACATTGTCCAATTAAAACTGGCAAAACTTTTTCTTAGTGGTACATAAAATACTGGTGCAACTTATAATCAGTGATACCTTAGATCTGATGGATTATGGTATTAACCTGTATCACAGGGCATGATATGAGTCCTTTTATTCAGATAATATTTATAACAAAGTAGAGGCAAAAAACCTCCATTAATATGTTTGGGCTGCTGGGCATGGAGGGATTTTGCTAAAAATAACCCAGTTGACAGTTGAATCTCTGTGTCCTGCTGCTCCTCTCTAGCTTACGCTTGCTTACTTTACTATCTACTGAAAAGTGTATGTATGGAATTAGACATCTTTAAGTAAATGGATTTTCCTCTTTGCAAATGCAGTTCTTTATAAAAAAAAATAGGTATAAAGCACTCAGCCCAGAGCCTGACGTGGAATAGATGGCAACCATAAGGGCTTCTGGGTAAGAGCACTTTCTGGCTAAGTGCATGGGTTTGCATTTCCATATTTAGCCCTCGGTAAGGGCAGCCATTTCTCACCAGAAGCAACGAAGGGCCCAACTTCAATGTTTTAAGCCAAGGAAGAATTCATCTTACAAATGACCAGACCACTCTGACAGTGGAAATAACTAGGCTCCAAGGTATAGATTTATTTTTGAACTTTACCTTTTGAAATATTTTTAGACTTACCAAACATTTGCAGAAAACAACCAGAATTCCTGTAAACCATTCTCTCAGATTCCCCAAATCAACATTTTTAAATAAAAAAAACAGTGCAATTATCACAAAATCATGAAATGCACCTTTACCCAATACTATATTTTTATCCAGAGATTAGCACACTGTTTCTGAATACATTTTTTGGCTGTGTTGGCTGTAGGGTCGGTGTAGCTTCTTCTCACCTGTGTGTTAGTGCAAGAGCAACTGTAGGCGAGGCGATATTTACATGAATGGTAATGACTGTGTTTTAAAAAAAACGCTAATCATAAAAATAGGTGAGCAGCTGGCCTTAGTTTGCCAACCCATGAAATCCACAGACCTTTTTCAGAATTTTGACAGTTTCGCCAGTGCTATTTTTTCTTTGGTCCAGAATCCAGCCCCAGATCACATGTTGTCATAACTCCTTAGTTTTCTTTAAGTTGAAACAGTCTCTCTGCCTGTTTTTATACTTAATGATCTGAAAGCTTTTGAAGGGTATTGGCCAGATATTTTGAAGGTTATCTGTCATTTTGGGCTTTTCCTGATACTTCTTCGTGGCTATATTTAGATTGCACATTTTAAGAATAACACAAAGTTAATATTGTGACCTTCTCTGGACATTATGTCAGGAGGCACATCCTGTTACCTTATCTCATTACTGGTGATGCGAACATGGGCCATTTAGTTAGTATGTGATCTGCTAGGTTTCTCCACTGGAAGATGATACTTTTTCTATTTGTAACTTAAAAGTTACCATTTTCCCTTTGTAATTATCATACTTGGAGACTGTACTCATACTTTTGCTCATTCATTTTAGTGTCCATTATGGTTTCTTTCCTTAGTAACCTTGATTTCACAGTTAATACTGTGGAATTTGCCAAGTGGTGACATGTTAGTAATGTTAGTGAATGTTAGTTCATTTTTCTTTTTTCATTTATCAGTTGGGATTTTACCATGAGGGCATTGTTTTTCCTTATTCTTTATTTGTTTGTATTAATATGAGATCATGGATTCTTATTTTATACTTTGGGCTAACTTTTATTGCTGCCACTATTTATTTTGTTTCTTAAAATGATCTCAGATTTGACTGCTGGGAGGTGCCTCCAGTTAGTGGTGTGTCCTTTTGAATGTCCCCGTCATTTTTAGGCACATTTCAAAAGCAAATTCTTATGATTGGCACCCCGAGATGTTGCAAGCTAATCTTGTGCTAGTCCCAGTCCTGGGATCAAGGCATTTTACTAGGATTCCTGCTTTCTTTTGTTAAAGCATAGTATTTAGATGCCATGATCAGAGTTACACATGTTGTTATTACTGGAGTACCAGTGACTTCAGGCCCTCTCAGTCTACAGAGCTAGAATATATATGCACAAAAGTGTACACACATATACATGTGTACATTTGTATTCTGTCTATATCCCTCAGTGTATATATTAAAAGTACTTCTCATTTCAATCCAGCATCACAGGAATTCAGTCTTCTTTCTTATCTATAACTCTTTTTTTTTCCACTGGAAAAGCTGACTCCCATTATCTATGATATAGAAGTTGTTAACCTGTACCCCTGTGCAAACAAACCTACTATTGGTGTGCATTTTATTTGGGGGTCTTTAGCCTTAGATTATTTAGCCAATATGTTACATTCCAAGGTTACTTCAGTTACCCCCTTCACTATGATTATGCTGTTCATTCATAATAAAGTTAATTGTCTTTGTTGTGTTTAAATACCATCTTCCCATATTTATTTATTTGAATTATTTATTATATAATGTGTGATACATTAGCATAGTTCTAAAGTCAGAAATACATTAAAAATCCTACTCAGAGAAGTGTCACTCCCCCATCCCTTCTACCTGAATCCTATTTAATCATTTCTTTCCATTCTATTCCCATTTATCCCTCGGGTATAACTTATCCCATTTGTGCCTAGTACGTCTTTTCTGTTTCATTTTATATAAGTGAGCAGATACACGGACATTTTTATACACTTTTCTATGTTCAGCAGTAGAAATGACATAGGTATAAAGGTTTTATTTATTGTAGCATTGTTTGTAATTGCAAAATATTGGAAACACCTAAATGTCCACACATAGAAGAGAGGTTGAATTTACCATTGTACAATGTACACACACAATGGAGTGCTTTCCATGTGGCTGTTACCAAAATGAAGATCTTGATGAGCTGATTTGGAGATAATGTTAGGATATATTGTTAAGTGAAGACAAGTGCATAGGGAGTAGTTTTAAGAGAAGGTCTCAGATGGAAGCCCAGTAGCATGTGCTTCCACACAATTCTTTCCTTACCACCTTTCGTCCAAAATTCTGCCTGGGGAGGATTACCTCATTAGCTTCAGTTTTTATACAAACCAACCAACCAACCACCACAAGTGTGAGGGAAAACACAGTAACACAGTCACCAGTCATTTACCGTCAGATGAGATGAGGGTTTGAGAATGCCAGTGGTCAAAGTGGTAGGAGTGATTCCTGCAGATCCAGGCACCCGTGAGGAGGAATAGAATCCTGTTACTGGGTGTAATTTGCAGTTCTTCTTTCTAGATGCCAGCTAGATTGTGGACTAGTCAACACTTTACATGTAACCTGCTGGGGAAAAAAATGAATGTTTAATGAACAGAGAACAATGCAGAAGCTTTAACTTAAAACTGAAAGTGAAATGTTTCACCTATAGTTTGTATTAATTAGGATATGAAAGAGCTGTCCTTCTTTGGTGGGGGAAGAAAATAGAGAAATTAAGTCAGACATAAACATAACAAATCTCTAGCCAAAGAAGTCATTGAAACATTTAAGTCATTTTACACCCTACACACTACCTCAAAAACGTTGTGAATTTGGGTGGTATAGGAAAGAAAGAAAGGAAAGAACAGGTGATCCTCTATGGGCCTGTGGGATGCTTGGCCAAAATGTAGTCATACTTGGAATTAAAATTTTTTTTAACATTTTTTATTGATGTTTAGAGAGAGAGGAAGGAAGAGGGAGGTGGGAAAGAGAGATAGACACATTGATGAGAGAGAAACATTGATCAGCTGCCTCCTGCATGCCCCCTACTGGGGATCGAGCATGCAACTCAGGCATGTGCCCTGACCTGGAATGGAACTGTGACCTCTTGGTGCATGGGTTGGCGCTCAACCACTGAGCCGCACTGGCTGGGCTGGAATTAAATTTGTTTTAATTAACTAATCACATAAAATGAACTTCTATTTTTCCTAGTGTTCCAATTCATTATTGCCTCATGCATTTGCATGTGCACTTTACCTGGACACCTCACCCCATCCCATGCACACATAATCACTCTTATTTTGTCTAATTCCACTCCATCTTCAGGTCTCACTGACATGTAATTTTCAAGTAATTTTTTCCTGACCCTCCAAAACTGGTGATATTTCTGTGGTTTGTATTTATTTTATCAGTGCACCTAGCAAAGCATACTGTATTTGCTTACATAAGTGTTCACTTACTCTTCCTCTGCATCTTTGCAGAAGCTGGATCTGTTGTATACATCATTATATCCACCTAGAGCAGTATTCACCACCCACAACATATTTACGAAGGGAATGAATTCATCAGTGGTCCAGCAATCTAGGATGCTAGAAAATATAAAACCCGGGGCCTCCTTCCCATGAGTAATTTAGAGGCTCTGGGTATAATTGGAATTGTATTGAAAAGCAGTTAATAAAAGAAAACAGGGTTATTAAAGCATGATTACTGTCATTTAAGATATATTACATATTCTACTTCGTCTCATGGTAGACAGCTTGATAAAAAGCCTAATCACTTAAGATTAATGGAAATTATTTTCTTAGCTCATGTCATAATAGAGATCATCAGCCTAGTGCAATCTCCTTTTGTACAACTCCAAGTAGGATATGATTAATAAAACAATTTGAAATGTGTTGCTATTTGACATGCCTGTAGTGGTTATAATTTAGTTAGTGGAAGTAACAACAGGCTGCATATCTTAAAATGGTGCCAGTGTTTTTGTTTCTCAGAACTTGTTAGAGCCTGGCATATACTTCTCCTCACTGTGAATCTTGCAGAGGATGTAGCATGCAACATTACCAAAATGATCCTGCAACACTTTTCCTTTCTTCCCATAACTAAGCATCTTCTAGAACTAATGATTATTGCTATCTATCTATCTACCTACCTACCTACCTCCCTACCTACCTATCATCATCTATCTACTTTGGGTGGTGTAGGGAAGAAAGAAAGGAAAGAACATATCTACTAGTATGTAACTATCTATTATGTTTTGATCAATCTATCAACCATCTACCTACCTACCTACCTATAGAGCAGTGGTTCTCAACCTTCCTAATGCCGCAACCCTTTAATACAGTTCCTCATGTTGTGGTGACCCCCAATTTTATTGTTATAAATTGAACATAGTTAAAGCATAGTGATTAATCACAAAACAATATGTAATTATATACGTGTTTTCCGATGGTCTTAGGCAACCCCTGTGAAAGGGTCGTTCGACCCCTAAAGGGGTGGCGACCCACAGGTTGAGAACCGCTGCTATAGAGGGAACGATTACTAAGTTCTTTTTTTTATATATTTTTATTGATTCTAGAGAGAAAAGAGAGAGGGAGAGAGAGATAGAAACATCAATGATGAGAGAGAACCATTGATCAGCTGCCTCCTGCACACCCCACACTAGGGATTGAGCCTGCAACCCAGGCATGTTCCCTGTCTGAAAATTGAACCATGACCTCCTGGTTCATAGGTGGATGCTCAATCACTGAGCCATGCTGACCATGCAGATTACTGAGTTCTTACCTCCTTTTCTCCTGCTTTCATGCCCTTCTACAATTCCTGTCTACCATTAAATTTTCTTTCTTTTTTCTAATTTCTCATCTCTTTCCTATATAAAAAAATATTTTAGACACACCATGCTTGGTCACCACAGCAGTAACCAAACCCTCCCCAGATGATAACCTGACCATAAATGAATCATGCTGGTTCCAGTATGTTGGTAGTGGGTGAGGGAATGTTCACCAACACTGTCCCAGAGGGAAAAACATTCCTCACTCTTAAGAACATAATAGAACATGCATAGCTCAACTATGGAAACTCGAAAATGCTTCCATTCTGTTTCTATAATAGTACAAAATGGCAAGTATAAAAATAGTGAAATCAAACATTAAGACAGAAAATATGACATTAGTCAAGAGACATTCATAAAACAAAATAGGCACGAAGAGTGAATTTATAATGACAGGACTGTGGGCTGCAGGAGCCTTGACGGTGGCTCGACTTATTCTCCTTAGCTGTGGGACCAAATGAGCCAAATCCATTAATCACTCTGTCATGGGGGGTGGGGCGCAACAGAAAGGTTGCCGGAACATGTCACTTACAGTGCCCTATGCTCCTTCCTTTTGCTCTGTCTTGTTTGCTTCTTCCCTGTCTCCACTTCTATATACTTTCATCTACTATTTCTTAACAAGCAGATTTCCTGCACAGTGTGCTCTGAACACAGGTGCTATTCTACTTTTGTTTCTAATTGTAAGTAGTGGTTTAATAATGTGGTAGAGCTCATAAGGGAACAAAACAAATCAAGGTAGGTCCATTACGTGACATATTTCCAAAAGCCTAGCAAAAGAAGAAATCTTAAAGGTGTTGCAACTGTAATCATAATATTATTTAGATTAAAATCCTCGTTCTGGTTAATTTGATTTTTCTCAATTTTTGTTTTGAAGAATCTCAAGCCTACAGAGAAATTAAAAGAACCACAAACCAACAACTAATATTTTGCAGCATTTGTGCACACTCTCTCCCCTCTCTCTCTCTCTCTCTCTCTCTCTCTCTCTCTCTCTCCTTCTCTTTCTCTTTCTCTCTCACACACATACACACACACATGCACACACAGATTTTTTAAACTTAAATATTTTAATGAAATTAGCCGATATATTTACAGTTTATCTTTGAATAGGCATTCTGTTACATAACCACCATTTCATATTACACTTAAATTTTTTTCTGTAAAGTTAAATATTTAATGTAAATTCATTTACTAGAAATTAAGATGTAATATAAATTTAATATAACATAATATAATCAAATATATTATATGACATAATGTATATAAACAATATGTATTACTTATATTAGGTATTTGCTATGGGCTGAATGCCTGTGTCCTCTCACATTCACGAAGCCATAATCTCTGATGTGATGGTACTTGGAGATGGGCCTCTGAGAGGTAATTAGGATAACGTGAGTTTATGGGACTGGGGCCTCTCTGATGGATTAGAGCCTTTGTAAGAAGAGACACTAGAGAGCATGCTCTCTCCATGTGCACATACTGAGGGAAGGCCATGTGAGGAAACAGCGAGAAGGCAGGAGGAGAACTCTCACCAGAACTTGAACATGCTGGTAACCTGGGCTTGGACATCCAGTCCCCAGAGCTGTGAGAAAATAAATTTCCGTTGTTTAACCCACCCAATCTGTGGAATTTCGTTATAGCACCTTGAGCTACGGCATTATAAAATATGTTATATATTATGATGATACTATAGATGATATATTTAATATAATATATTTAATTCTACTTTAAACACATTTGGCCTAAGGATGTAAGGATTGAAAGTTCAGAAAGAACCATGTTGGTGACTCACCGAGGGTGATGACACGCCCTGTCTCTCAGGTGGTCTCTCCACCTGGAGGATGCGCTCCCATTGGTCATTCAGGAGCCACCGGCTTTTTAGCTTTGTGTTTTCAGCATCTGGATAATGCTGACTGGAGCACAGAAACTGTGGTACATTGAGCTACACTTTGAATTAATCTTATTTAAATGAACAGGTAGAGTGGTATTTCTTTCAATGCCAGGTTTCAGAGCCTTTGAAATACAGTTCAAGTATAACTACACTTCAGGAATAGTGCGGTTACAGTTAGGTGAAAAACACTAGCAGTAGATATTTATGAAGAGGAGTTGGGCAGATGTTCTTGATCCCTCAGATTTTTTTTTTGCCTTTTTCAGAGAAGGCTTGAATCCCTATTAAGTGCAAATCTGTCTCAGCAGTTTGTGCCTCTTGGCTTGGTCTAGGAGTGCAATACTGAGCGTTTGTCTAGTTGGCTATGTCCATCCGTAGATCTGTCTGTAGAGTTTTCTTTTCTCTTTTGGTTTGTTTACTTTGTTTGCAAACAGCTCCTCTAGGAATAGGCGTTATGGTTGCCGTGGAAGATTTGTAGACCATTCTAGATTTTCTGTCTTTTTGTGTCTGCTTTTTCCTCAGAATAGACTGTCTTGAGCAGAACTATGTCTCTTAAGCTTTGGTTTAGTAAGGATTTCATTAGCTCTTTTTCTGCCATGCTTTCCCTATTGAATGATCATACTGACAGTGGCATAAGAAATGATGAATGAAACCCGCCCACATATTTTCTGCATTGCAGAATTTTTCTTTTTGCTTTACATTTGGAAGCCATCTCCTTTCTACTCCTTCCACCCGCACTCTTAGGAGTATTCTAGATGTGTTTTCCTTTCTTCTTTTCTTCATTTTCCTTATGCCTTGAGACCAAAATGTGATGACTTTTTATCCAGAATTTCTGAGAAGCTAACATACCTTTGGGAGGAAGGCTGTTTCTCATTAAATTGTATCTGTGGTCTTCCTGCCTTGAACCTCGTGAAATATGATTCTGTGATAACCAATAGTGTAGAATAAATGCCATGTATTAACTGTGGCTATTCTTTGCTAAAGAGAATTTTCAAATGGATAATTAGAAAGAGCTTGGGTGCTCTGCCTGGCATATGGCAATGCTAAGATAAAGAAAAAATATAGTTTCTAGTAACAGATGGGTTTGAACCACATTTGAATCTGTGGAATAGTTTTTAATATTTAACTTGCAATGAATCTTTAATATAACATTTAACTAAGTGTTCTGTCATATTCTTTTAAAATATATGGAGTGTTTTCAATGTAATTGTGTCTAGAAGATTTCATAAGAATATTGAGTGTTTAAAATTAAAACCGCTATTGAAGGGAGAAAAAAAAACAGTCATTTTCCCAAGATTTTTATGGTTCACTTTGATTTGTGCTGTTTAGAATGTTGTATATATTTTTAACAGTCTGTCAGCCTCTTCTTTATTTCCTGTTAGCTGAAAAAGAAAGGAATTAAATAATGAAAATGAATCACACATGAAAGCCATGCTGAGGCCATTGAATCTGATCTGTTTGTTGGCATGGAGCCAAGGACCACAATAGTTTCCTAACAATATAAGAAATGATGGTTGTAGCACAATCAGGATTGTTATCCTTCACGGAGTTAGGCTGAATAAATGAAGTCACTAAGTAGATGGTAAAACAGCCTCGTCAATCACAGCTATAGAAACCCAAGTGACATTTCTGTTGAATTAATTATAATGTACCTGTTAAAACATTTCACACAAAACTTATTTTAATTTTTTAAAAAGGCCTATTAGGCCAAAAAGATGGAGAGCATAGCAATTAAAATGTGTTCTGAGCCTGGCCGGTTGAGCGTGGACCCATGAACCAGGAGGTCACGGTTCCATTTCCGGTCAGGGCACATGCCCAGCTTGCGGGCTCCATCTTTGGTAGGGGACATACAGGAGGCAGCCTACCCATGATTCTCTCTCATCATTGATGTTTCTATCTCCCCCTCTCCCTTCCTCTCTCTGAAATCAATGAAAACATATTAAATAAAAGATGTGATCTGATTTATACCTCATGCTGATTGATGTTGGATTGCTACATCTTAGTTGTGATTCAAACACCTGGGTGCTATTAGTGTGGAAGTGAAAAATGTAAAATTGGGTTCTTATGTCCAGGCCAATATTCTTTAACAGTTCCTTCCCTTGAGTATGATGATGTTCTCAATTTTGGCCCATGTGAGGCTGACATTATCATTTTTTTAAAATACAGGAGATGTTAAAGACATGTAAAGCTCATCAAGGATTAGGGCTGGAAATCAAGCCTTTGTCTGGTAACGCCTGGCAGGAGAGGGATTGACACTGGTTGAAAGTCTATCTGGTTGGTTAAGAGGAACTGGAACCAAATTACAGCTTATCATATATTAATAGTGGTCATCACTTCAGAAGACTCATTTTAGAAAGAAAAATGGGTCTGGGCATAATTCTTGAAGTCTGTATCTCTGGACATTTCTCATTCAGCCTTTTATCATTCTGGGTTTTAGAGGGGTTTTTTGCTTGTTGATAGATTTACTTGCCTCACGGTGTATTATGCTGAGCGTTTCGGCAAAGTGTCCCATTAGGAAGTAGATGCTTAAAGTTAATGACAGTACTATAATCCTTCATAACTAGGACCTGTGGGTTCATGGTTCTCTGAACTGAACACACACGGATGAACCATGAATAGTTGTCTAATTGGGTGGGTTTTGAAGGAGTCACGAGGGCCTATATCATCTACTGTTTGGATCGTTGATCTTAGCCTCTGATCTGAGTCTACTCTTCCCTCACCATTTGATAATGGCATGATAAGATGTATTACTTGATTTGGCTCATCACTAGTCTTTGGCTCTTTGATACTGATTAATCAGTATATCTTTAGAAGTTAATGTACTTTTAAAAATATATATATATTTTTATTGATTTCATAGAGGAAGGGAGGGATAGAAATATCAATGATGAGAAAGAATCACCAATTAGCTGCCTCCTGCATGCCCCACACTGGGGATCCAGCCCGCAACCTGGGCATGTGCCCTGACCAGGAATCGCACCATGACCTTCTGGTTCATAGGTCGACACTCAACCACTGAGCAACACTGGCCGGGCAGAGTTAATGTACTTTCACAGAAGCAGGTTGGCTTATCTACCATAGCCATTGTTTGATATTTGAAATCGAAACTTCTGGATAAAGAGGAATAAGCACCCAATTCCATAATGGGTCAAAAGGTACACAATTTTAATTCACCCAATTCACATATATACACTGAATTGTCTCTTTATTCAACCCAATAGAGTGCCAGAAAAAAATGTAGTCCCAGAGCCAACTATAGTTTGCTTTGTTGTGTGTGCCAGGTAAACTGGATCGCAGTTCCCTTTGCCTGGTCCACTCCCATTCCCATGCAGCGGCTCACCTAGATGTCATTTCCAGAAGAAAGGATCTGTCCTTTCCTCTTGCATTTCCTTTCCTTGGTGGCTTCCTGTGTGAAAAGGGGTAACTTTACTAGTGCTGAGCCCATCCTGATGCTGTAGGACCTCAAGCTGCAATGTTGCACCTCAGAATAGTTTCACTTTTTAAACAAATGAGTACAGAGTGAAGTGAATTGTGAGTTATTTGTGCCCCACTGTTCAGGGACATTACCGCACCATATGGTGCTACACTGAATGATTGCAAACGCACGGGGAAATGTTACCTACTCCACAGTACAATAGGCATTTCTTTGAAAAAACAAAAGATACATGTATCAATAAAGCATGGACATGTTTATCCTCTCCTTCTCCTATCAGGCATATTTTTAAACACAGTTTTTATTTCCTAATTAATAAGCATCCCATAATATGAAGATCTGTGCCTGTTCTGCTGGCTCTGGGACATATGCCTGATCTGGTGAAGGCTTAATTACTATCTGTAGTGCAATAAAACCAACAGTTCATGCAGCCGAAGGCCCCCTGATAAGGCAGATGATGTTCTTATTTTGAATGCACCCTGTCTTGGGAGCGTACCAGCAATGCCTTTAGGATAGCTTACCTCAGAAGGGGGATAGAGAGTTAAGAGAAAGGACCAGAATTAACTATCTGTGGTTGTTCACTATTTGAAAATTTAAACCCCAGAGTTAGCTCACAATTCATGAGTCCAAACTTATTTCCCCCTTTTTGATATCATTATAGAAAAAATAATATTGTTGGTAAATACATCAGAACAGACGCTTCCTTATCTTATTCAAGCACCAGGGTTCCAGAGATCAAACCGATCTTTCTTCCTTTGGTGTGCTTTATTTTCCAAAATGCGTTGGGAATTGTCTGCAGGGAAGGAATAAGCAAGTGGATTTAAAAGGCTATTTTTTAATACAACGGATTAGCTTCAGAAAACACTATGAACTTTGTAGAGAAATCATGTCTTTCTGGTGACATGCCAGGAGTTTTATGTACATCTTAAATGTGTATTGATGATATTGCGTTTCAGTTGGAGAAATTACCACTGCTGCTTTACTTTGCTTTTACCGTAAACTGTCCCTCTGCTGTTTCATACAAGAAGTAATTCACTTCAATGGTGACAGAAACGAAGTATTTTAAGTAGCATTTTTGTGGTGTTCCAGCCAGGTGTCCAGAGATGATGATGCAATGTCAGGAGTTTAAAGTTGCATGGTTAAAGAAGTTGGAGGAAAGAAATACTAGGAAGAAAGCTTTTCAAAGGCTTTTCACCCATTTCTGGTTAGAATGACAGCTACTATGAAAACAGCCTCCTGCGATGTTACTAGAAAGGTATGTACAGCTTAGAGAATGCACAAAGCTTTTGTGCATAAAGAGTGGACTTACTATGTAGAGAAATTATGTCAAAACTCAAGGCTAACACAGGCCAAATAAACAAGGTTTAAGTTTATGTGGGCCGCAAAAAAAAACAAAAGCTTAAATTTTCATAGAAACGTAGGTTTCTTTTGATAGAGACATGCTGGATACAAAGGGCTGAAATAAATGAGTCATCGTTAACATAAAATAATAGGACATTTTAATAAAAATTAATATTTTTTCTTGAACATTAACTTACCAGACACTGAATAACTGCACAAATTAATAAGCATAATGCAAATAAACCTATTTTTCTTGTTCTCCGAAAGGGAAATATTTCCTGTTGCTCACACCAAACAAGTCAGTATAAGACTAATGACATGGCAATTGGCTGCTAAAATGTTCACTACTAGTATCAGTGGAGGGAAATGGTGCACCTGCGCATAAGGCGTACATGAGAAATGAATGCAACATGATTATAGTAATCAGTCATTAGTGAACGTTGTACTTCAATAACTAGAGGCCCTTCCCATTTCCTTCCACTCACATCATACCCAGGGTGAGCTTCAGTAAGGTCCCAAATGCTTACTTATTGTTGTCTTGGAAGGACACACTATAATCTCATTTAGGTGGTACCTAATCTTCCTCTAGGTTCTAACAGAGATTGCAAATGTATAGCCAAATACTTTATTGATGTAAACAGAATTAGCAGTAATTTTGGATTGTAGAATCCTATATAATAAAAGGTAATATGCAAATTGTCCCTACGACTGGAGTTTGACCAATCGGGAATTAGACATGCACTGACCACCAGGGGACGTCACGGAACATGGCAGGCGTAGGCACCATGGCATTGGCAGTGGAGGTGCTCCCAGCCCTGATGGGCCCTGAGGAAAGTGGGACCGCAGCAGGATGGTGGAGCAGGTGAGTGGTCAGCACCAGGCCAAGGTGGATGCAAAGGGAGGCCTCAGCTGGCAGCTGCTAGGGACCCTACCTGTGCACGAATTTTGTGCACTGGGCCTGTAGTTTTAAAAATAAAACACAGTTCATTGCTGTGTAATACACTGATTGAGCATTAAATGCTCAGCTTTGCCTGAGATTCTTTGAAGCTCTGCCTTAATAAGGAGGTAAAACTAGTTTTTTTTAAATTTTATTTTTTCATCACCTTTTATTCCCTCTATGCCCTCTACCACCTCCACTCATGCCCCTCAACCCTAGTAATCACCATACTGTTGTCCATGCCCATGAGTTCTCTCTGTTTTTCTTTTTTGCTCAATCCTCCCACCCACCACCCTCCCAACCCTACTCCTAGAGCTGTCTGCCAGCTTTCTAATTAGCTTAGCAGGTCAAATTTTAATATATAAATGGACCTTCTAAGAAAAATGAGAACATTCATTTTATTATTAGGAACTGAATGTTCTTTTTATAACCTTTTCTATGTCACTTATTTTCATAGTTCATTTTTAAAACATCATGTATAGTATAAAGGTAGAATCCATCTATAAATTACTTCTAAATTATTGGAGACTGTGATGAACAGATGAAGGTAGTGAGGTTGTCTCTTAGGGGGAAATATAATAACTACAATCTAATATGGGAAAGAAATTCACACGTGAGTTTGTGCCATTTCTCCCAAATGGAAGGGTGAAAGTAAAAAGCTTTGTAAGTTTGTTTTCTGTGTAAGACTGCCCACAGAGGAACCGTAACATATTTGAAGTACAAGTGTCTGTTGCCAACACTTTGGTAACAGGTACGAGATAATTCCTATGAATTACTGAAGTATGCCTTCCTAATGATTTACACCTTGGTAATTGCCACACTGACTTTGTGCTTGGAAACAGGAAGTCTGCATGACAAATATCACCTATAGAAAATGGGGATGAACCCCCCGCCCCCCGCCTTCCACAGTTGAGATCTTACCTAATAAAAAAGACAACACGCACACAAAAAAATAAACGTGAGTTACAGTTCAGACCATGCGCAATGATGGCAAACCAATCCTCATGCAATAGCAAAAGTAACAAATAAGATTAATGGTGGTAGCTTTACAATCTATATTTGATTTTAGCAGTGGGAGTTCCATTTGTTAGAAATCACCAACATTTTAGAGAAAGCACTGGAATAAATAAAGGTCATTGAGAATTTTCTTCTCTAACCCACACTATTGATTCAGCTGAATTTCATGGACTCTGCAGTTCCTAAAGCTACAGAGGGATTGCTGGGCAAACTGAATTTGTCCCATTAGTTCAATTGCATTTTTGAAAGGGGGAATTATATTTAATCCCTTTAGAGTAGGAGCCCAGGGTGGTATTTGGAATCCCAAATGCTGATTATTTTTAGATTCTCTTTCAATATAAAAAATTCCAGGTAAAACCACCTCCATGTACTCTCCCTCATTCTGAATCTCAGAGAAAATGTGAGGTATCCTCAGAAGTTTATTTTTGCCAACTGCAGCCTGTATCTCTTTTTTACTAAAGAAGTGTTTATATTGTGTTATTTTATCACAAAAGATCTTACCCCTTTCTATCTTAAGTAAAACTGAGGTTCTAAAAATGACTTAAAATGTGCCTTAGTGCCACTGGAGTGAAAGCAGAGCATGCTAAGTGTGACATTTTGTGGGGGGTACCCCTTAGATTTGTGTGATCAATTGTACCAGGCACTTTCTCTTTGCACAAGCAAGCTTGTAAACAGAAGCGATGAGCGCAAAGACGGGCACATAGGAATTTTAAGCCTCTCCCGAAAGACTGTTTCTTAAAGGGCTTTGTTTATCATAACTTCTGACAGGAGGCCAGAGAGAATTTCTACAGAATGAAGTATTTAGTGAAAAAATCATGTTGGCTGGCGAGATGTCCTTTGCTTGGTAGAACAAACATGGGGCAGAGTGATGTGTGAGTAAAACCCATGGAATGGTGGCTAGTTTGGGAAGAACCTGGGGCTAGAAAGCTCAAGTTATATGTCTGTAAGGATGGCTATTTGGAGAGGAAGGAGGGAAAGAAGAAACTTTTATGCAAGTGAATGCCACTGATACAAAAGAGAGCTGATGAAATACGTGGGAAGACATATCCTAAGACCTGTGACTCCTCTGGAAATCACTCTCCAACTCCAAAGTTTTCAGTGGCTGCCATACCAGATAATGGAATCCCTTCAAAGCCTTCTGCACTGTGGATATCTGTGCTATCTAACCAGCAACCCTCTTCCTGTGCACCTGTGCTTATAGCAGTCCACCAGCCACTGTCCCCGCTCTCTCAGTCCATGTACTCACCATCTCCTATGGGTAGCAAAAGCCATAACTTTCTCATAAAGAGGTCCTTGACCACCGCATGTCAATATGCGTGTTCCCTTTCTACTTGCCATTGGTAAACTTGGGTTGCCATCCATTGAATTCTTATCTCTCCTTATATATTTATTTTTATGCATGTCATCTTCTCCAGTTGGATATGAGGCTTTTCTGCAAAAAAGCACCATGTGGGTTTTTTTAAAAAATATATTTTATTGATTTTTTACAGAGAGGAAGGGAGAGAGATAGAGAGTCAGAAAATCGATGAGACCCTTTCTACTTGCCATTGGTAAACTTGGGTTGCCATCCATTGAATTCTTATCTCTCCTTATATATTTATTTTTATGCATGTCATCTTCTCCAGTTGGATATGAGGCTTTTCTGCAAAAAAGCACCATGTGGGTTTTTTTAAAAAATATATTTTATTGATTTTTTACAGAGAGGAAGGGAGAGAGATAGAGAGTCAGAAACATCGATGAGAGAGAAACATCAATCAGCTGCCTCCTGCACATCCCCCACCGGGGATGTGCCCGCAACCCAAGTACATGCCCTTGACCAGAATCGAACCTGGGACCCTTCAGTCCGCAGGCCGACCCTCTATCCACTGAGTCAAACCGGTTTCGGCCACCATGTGGTATTTATTTTGTCTCTTCCTTTGATCATACCCTGCACGGTGCCTTGTTGCCCAGCAAAAACTCTCTGTTTGGCAACACGGATCACTGGAGACCTTCATCACAGAGTTGCCTTTGGATGTCCAGCATGACCAGGAGCACAGTAGTCCCTCACCTTTGCAACAGAGAGACCCTTCCTGGTAGAACCCTGTCCAGGCTCAGGTGTGGAGCGGCTGTTGTCCTGTGCTGTGGAGCACAGGTGTCCTGTCTTCATTTGAAATCCTCCAAGAGTCACAGAACTCAGCTCTGGCTGCACACAGCCTCCCGCAGAGCCCAGCAGGAGCAGCAGGGCAGAGAGTGCTGGCGTGTCTCTGCAGGCCCCGGGTTTGGGGTGATTAAAGCAGAGTGTTTCTGTAATTGCAGCACAGTGGGAAAGCTCCCCATGTCACCTTCCTGTCCGCTGACCCAGCTTCCTGCTGTGCAGCCTGGGGCTGTATTAGTAGTCCTCTATAGCACTACAGGGACAGCTGGAGTTCCTTTGATTCATCTGCCCTTGTTCCTCCAGTTTATCTGTGTTTACATGGGAGGGTGGTGATACATATCAGAGGAGTCTCTAGGTGAGCCCGGGGAAGTCGTTTATAACGTGGGCACGGCTGGATCACTGGGACATTGCGGGTCACTTTTCTGAAGGGTTCCACAGAAGGGTCGTATCTGCACCTTTTTCTGTGCTCGTCTTCTGAGTCTCTCCATTGGCTTCGAGCTTACAGTTAAACTTCTCTTTCCTCCTGAGGGAAGTTGTCCATTTCTAGGACATATACTGTATTTCTGTTTCCCTTTTTATGCGGTTCATCCTTTATCTCTCACCATATTGCAGACACTCCAGGGTCATCCAGGGCTTTGGCTGCTATTGTGTTATGCTTTCCAGAACTCCTTGTGTAACATTTGGTGCCCAGTGAGTGCGTGATTATGAACCACAGGCACTGCTATCTCATCACTCACCTCGTCCATTTCTCCCCCAAACACTTAGTGTTTTTCAAATCTCTGCTGTGAGGATAGGTATGCTGGCTTCCTAACTCCTATTCCCCTATTTCCTTGCCTATAATGTCTTGTGACATTACAGCTTTTCCTACAAGGGCATGCACATGTGGTTCTTACATATATCTCCTTTCTAGATGAGTGCCATTTTCTGCCAAACAGGAAATTTTACCTTGTGACTCACTTTTCAACTGGGTCTCAACCCTCCAATTCTCTTGCAGTACTTCCCCGGAACATCCAGTCTCCCACACGGGGTCCAGGCAGAGCAAAAAGGATTTCAGGAAATCGGCTCAATTCTGAAGCGGAAGGCAAGCTCTCCATCACCTGTCAGATTGGAAAGGCCTTGTGATATTTCATTTGGAGCAGAGGCTCCTGTCCCCTGGAATCAATAGTCAAGTCCTGGGTGTGCTGTTTGCCCCAGGTTGTTATGCCTGCCAATCCCTGTGACCAAGGTTACTGTCTGGCCTTTCTGTTTGAGACTGACTCCTGCCTGTGCCCTTGAACTACAAGTTAAATTGGTGTATAGAGATTTACACACTCCAGTTTGTCCCATATCTAAGACCCAGCCCTACCCTGTGAGCTTATGCATTCAAATGTCTCCTGCTAAAAGTGGGAGGCATCTTCTTCTCTCAACTACCTTGCACAGCCTCTGTGGTTCTGGCTACACCTGCCTCATTCTTGCCCAATGTCTGGTTCTCACCTTTCCTGGAAAGTCCTGTGACCACCCAGGATGGTGGTTACACTATCAGTCCCTTGGTTTTTGAACTCATTCCATTCCATTGGCTAGTGGAAGCTATAGAGAGCTGAAAAAAAAAACCCGGGTATTTCTGTGTTACACCTTACCTGTAAAGGTGTTGTTGCATGGCAGGTTGCTGTGGAAGGACAGGTGAAGAATGGAATGGAACATCATACCCTGGAATTGTCATGGTGGTCTGGGGAATTCCCACGGTGGTCCTAGTCAGATCCTTCTCATTGAGCTTCACTTGCACCCAAAAAAGTGAAAGGCAAAGCCCCTGGTAGTATCAGGTGGCAGGTGTGCAAGTGATCCAGCAGGTGTCCTTGATTATTGGGAAAACCCTAGAAAGGGTAGAAGATAATTTTCTAGTCTTATTTTTAGAGCTACCTCCATGCGAAGGAGAATAACTTTTGATTGCCTGTATTGCTGATTGGGGAAATGGGAGTGATAACATTAGTGCTGTAGTGTCTTGAGCTGAGTAAGGAATAGAAGTCATCTAATTCCACCTGCTCATTTAACGGAAATAACGGAAGCCTAGGGTGACTTGTGTGTCCTGCCAAGGTCACAAAGCTACTGGGTGAGGGCACTTGACACCCTCTTTAGTGTCCTTCCCATTTGCTCTGACACTATCCCAATTGTTTAATTACATTTCAGCTTACTTCCGACCAACCCCGTGAATTAGTTTACGTTCCTCTTTTCCCTCTTTCTATGAATGACATCACACCCCCAAGTGGGAGATCCTAGCATCATCTTCACCCTTTCTCTTTATACTCTGTCAGTATAAAGAGCCCACTGAGCCTGTTGGGTTCTGCCATCCCAGATTGATCATTATATGAGCTGTTCTTTTTATTATCTTTGTCCGCTTCATACTTGGCACTATGTCTGCATGACCCTTCTCCAGACTAATTGCAGTAGAGTTCCCCATAGGTTTGCCTGACTTTCTGGGGTATCTTGCCCTACAATCCTACTGCCAGATCCACCTGCCAAACATATGGCTGCATGCCTATTTATCTTCTGCATTCCCTGTCATCTAAGTGCCCCTTGTTGCCTTAGAGTCTCTATCTGATCCCAAGTTAAGATAACCAGTGACTTAATGAGGACAAAGGAAAAACTACAGCTCACATTTATACAAAAGCTCCTGTGCGGAGTCACAAAAGGAATATTGAGACTTCATAAATTTTAGCTTTTTATTGTCTATTAGCCTAAACAATGTACACTTTAGCATATAAGGCTGCCTCTGTAATATATATTTACACATATATAATCTTGTATACATTTACATATATAACATCAATATGTATTAATATATTTGAATATATTATGGGGCAAATATTTTAATATATGAACTCTCCATTATGTTTGAAATAATGATGTTGCTTTATAAGGCATGATCTTTTATTTAGGGGAATGACGAAAGCTTTTTGTGAGGAATACCCTTTCAGGATTACTTGGGGATCATTTTTATTAATATTGATTATAACATTGTAACAATGGTATTAATGCCTTAACACTATTGTAAATTATCATGCCTTTTTATTATAAGAATTGAAAGTGACACTTATTTGAATTTGATCTTATAAAGCAGAGGAAACAAAAAATTTGCTGTAGAATTACAAATTAGATGAAGAAGTAAAAGTCAGGATCATATAGAGTTGGGATTGATATATACTGATAATTATAGCAATATATTAATCTGTGTAAATTACTAAAACCAACAGTATGTATCTCATAGTTATAGTTCTTCTGTTCAATCAAGAGCAGTTTTTATGTCTACTTTAAAGAGAAATAAGGTAGCCATGAGGTGATTTGTCTAAGATCACATTTTCCATGATCCTGTTTGTCATTTTCTTGCTCTAGGTGTTACCTTCTAATCAACTAAAAAAAATGTTTACTGGACAATAAGAAGGAAGATACGGTGTTAAACTCTGTGGAGAGAGAGACAAAGGTGTGTGTGTGTGCATTAAAATATTCAGCCAGGAAGAATAATGATCCAGTTAAATATACAAGGTAGTCAAATTAGTATGCTAATCAGCGTAAAAATCAGCTTCTGAAATGTTCCAAATGAGTGGAGGAGAAAACTCCTAGGATTTAGAATGCGATCTGTGTGGGTTTACTGGGGTGGCCGTGAAAGATTTTTATGGAGCAAATGACACTTAAATTCTGCCTTTAGAGTCCAAATAATGTATCTTGTTCTCTTTACCTTGCCTGATTCCAGGGCCCTGCCTCCTGGGTGGTTTGTAAGTACAGACTTTCCTATTGGAGAGGATGCTGGCTCTGTTAACAGGTCCCTCCCAGCCATGCATCGCACCAGCCCCTCCCTCAGTGACCCAGCCCTGGGGAGATCCTCTCACCAGCTCTGCTACCGAATCTTCTGAAGGTCTTCACAATGGACCTGTCTTGTGTTTTTTTAACTGTTGTTATTTAGAGTGAATAATTTAAATTTAATTCAAGAGAAGATGATCTATATTCTTTCAAGTTTCATTAAATCGTCATGAGTATGCTGTATCTCATGCATCTCTCTTTTTCCAGTCTGAAGCACATAGTTTCCATAGCACTTATTAAATTTTTTGTCCTGCCAAGCCACTATGCTAGCATGAAATATTGAAGTTTTGCTCCCGTGATTCTAGCCTAAAGCTTTATCACAAGGCATATAGTCGCCCTGTGCTTGGTACACCTGCTCGGGCTTGATTTAACAGAGCCTGGGCTGCCTTTCCCCTTCCTGCTTTCCTGTCACCAATTTCCCCTGCTTTTGTTCTGTGCCAGCGTTTTCATTTCGTATTAAATCTTCATTAACCTGAAAGGTTAGTGGATGCAGCGCAGCTACACTGCCAGGATCACATGTTTGAAGGTTGCATGTGGTATCAAAAGTGAGTGTGGCAGCGGTTCGAAAGAATTCATTTGTCTTTTGGGGTTTTAAAATAGCTTTGTGATTATGGATTATTTCAGTGCAAGTACATTTTTCAGTAACAAGTGCCTGAAAATCTTGACACAAGAGACCCAAGGTAAAGAAATCTCAAATAACCTTGAGGACTTCCTCACAGCTCTGCACAGAGGGAGATAGCATCTGTCAAGGTGAAATGAAAGGCATCTGGAAGCCTGGAGGAGGAGGTTCTGTGTTTTCCCTTCGGCAGTTGATGACATTCTTTGATATGTAACTTGGGCCAGACAACTGTATCTCTTACTCTCCTTTAAGTGTCTGTGCTGCCCTTAAACAGAAAAGCGAAGAACATTGGGGAGACTTTCAGAATTGCCTCACGTCACCTTTGCTACAAGAAAACTGCACTCCTTCAGGGTCCTTAGCTTGCACAATTATGAAGACATGGCCCTTTTTACTTTTTTGATTAAAAGAAAAAGGATTTTTTTTTTTGCTAATTTGGCATTTTATGGACATATTATTTATTTTAAAAAGTACAGTTTTTTATTCACCTTA
>NW_005356870.1:470978-500947 GCF_000412655.1 Myotis brandtii | reverse complement strand
GTGTGTGACAGCAGTAAAAAAAAAAAGATAATTAGAAAATTATGGCCCTAAAACTGATGGGTGTATTTATAAAGCAACTCTATTTTCCACAGTATTTAGAGGAAGTTGTGCACATAGAATAGGGCTCACTGAAGACTTGGTTTGACTCATGGAATGGGCTGTAAATGTGGGGGCATCCATATGTAGACATTCAAAGACGCCTGGTCTTATGTCCCACTTTCTCTCTTTTTCCTGTTTGATGTGGAAGTAGTTTTTATCGTTCAGATCCATGCTGATAGAGTCAACCTTCTGGTGTTAATGCCCATTAATTTGGTGGAACTTTGCTTTCAAATGACTCTTGCTTTTTCCCTTAAGCGCTTTGGCTGCCTAATGAAATGCAGGCCTCTTAATCAAAGTTACAGATGGTGGCAGTTGCACAAACCCTAACTGGGACAAAGAGAAGAAAGAGGTGAGCAATTGACCCACATTTAGAGAGTGTGCTAATTAATTAGCGAGTAAAAGTTGCATTTATTTCTTATTTCTTCACTTGACAGACCCAGTGCAGGTATTTGCCCCCCACAAGGAAGGTTTATCTCCCACCACAGATGTGGCCCTGGAGCCTGGTATGACTGGAGGTTTCCATTTTTAGGTCTGTTGAGTTCACAGCGGTATGGCCACCCTGAGTGTGACACCCTGCCAAGCGTGGGACTCCACTTGGAATCTGCATGAATGGGCAGTGTATTAGTGGGAGCCCTTGGGGACACCTTGAAGTTGAGGTGGTGAACAAAGTCAAGATCTTCCCTGCCATGCATTGAAATGTTCTCCAAGTGGTATTCTGAGAATGCCATGTAAAGTCCAAGGCCACCTTGGCAAGAAGCCACTGCTCACAGCACCCTGCTTCCTTAGTGAAAATCTCTGAGCTTTGCTAGAGCTGAGGAATCATGGAAATTAAGATGGGAAAGGTCTATACCATCCCATCCACCCCTCCCCTCTCCGCCAGCCTGGAGATTGTTTGTTACTGTTGAGTCTCCAGTTCTTTGTCCAGTCCACTTTTAAATGATGCAAGTGATAAGATATTGATCTCTCCCAGTGCTGAACTTCTTTGGATTTGTTCACGCTGTCATTCTGCACACAAACTTGTGTAGCTCCTTGTTAAAATTCTTACACCATCTGAAACCTACATGCCACCAATTTTTCAGCAGGGCTGGTTACTCTGTTAGACGGGGTCACACTAGTCGCTTTGTGTTCACATCCTTCCACCTTCCTCTTCTCATCAAAGACAATAGTAGGCACCCTTGTCAGATTTACGTCGATATTTAGCTAAAAGAAGGAATATGTTCTTTCTAGCTGAAATTTTTTCTTATGTTTTCCAATAGTTTCTAGCACCTCTAACCATATGCAGGCAGTAATGCAGAATGTGATTGTAGTAGATTATTTCAGTTTCACTACTGTTTAAGATGCCGTATGTAGTTGGTTTATTTTATTCATTTACTCCTCAGGCATGTCTTATAGCATGGAGCAACTGTTCTGTGTACTCAGAATGATAAAAAGGAGATAATTCTCTATTTGAAATGTCAACACTCATTCCTAATCATTGGGGAGATCCTCTCACCAGCTCTGCTACCGAATCTTCTGAAGGTCTTCACAATGGACCTGTCTTGTGTTTTTTTAACTGTTGTTATTTAGAGTGAATAATTTAAATTTAATTCAAGAGAAGATGATCTATATTCTTTCAAGTTTCATTAAATCGTCATGAGTATGCTGTATCTCATGCATCTCTCTTTTTCCAGTCTGAAGCACATAGTTTCCATAGCACTTATTAAATTTTTTGTCCTGCCAAGCCACTATGCTAGCATGAAATATTGAAGTTTTGCTCCCGTGATTCGAGCCTAAAGCTTTATCGCAAGGCATATAGTCGCCCTGTGCTTGGTACACCTGCTCGGGCTTGATTTAACAGAGCCTGGGCTGCCTTTCCCCTTCCTGCTTTCCTGTCACCAATTTCCCCTGCTTTTGTTCTGTGCCAGCGTTTTCATTTCGTATTAAATCTTCATTAACCTGAAAGGTTAGTGGATGCAGCGCAGCTACACTGCCAGGATCACATGTTTGAAGGTTGCATGTGGCATCAAAAGTGAGTGTGGCAGCGGTTCGAAAGAATTCATTTGTCTTTTGGGGTTTTAAAATAGCTTTGTGATTATGGATTATTTCAGTGCAAGTACATTTTTCAGTAACAAGTGCCTGAAAATCTTGACACAAGAGACCCAAGGTAAAGAAATCTCAAATAACCTTGAGGACTTCCTCACAGCTCTGCACAGAGGGAGATAGCATCTGTCAAGGTGAAATGAAAGGCATCTGGAAGCCTGGAGGAGGAGGTTCTGTGTTTTCCCTTCGGCAGTTGATGACATTCTTTGATATGTAACTTGGGCCAGACAACTGTATCTCTTACTCTCCTTTAAGTGTCTGTGCTGCCCTTAAACAGAAAAGCGAAGAACATTGGGGAGACTTTCAGAATTGCCTCACGTCACCTTTGCTACAAGAAAACTGCACTCCTTCAGGGTCCTTAGCTTGCACAATTATGAAGACATGGCCCTTTTTACTTTTTTGATTAAAAGAAAAAGGATTTTTTTTTTTGCTAATTTGGCATTTTATGGACATATTATTTATTTTAAAAAGTACAGTTTTTTATTCACCTTAGAATTTACTGGCTAAGTTACTTTATCTTTTGCATTGTTTTGAGGCTGAGCTTTAATAATTCATTGGTAATAAACTCCAGCAGATGAGTAAGAACTGCAAAGGAGTTGTTTGCTTTGTAGTGTGATAGCGACTGTGTCTGCACTCGCTTCCCACTGCCACCTCCCCGGAAGGACATGAGCCCCTGCAGCTTCAGCAGTGCTTGCTTATGGAGCCCAGCGTGCTGGGGAGGTTGTGAGTGCCCCCGGGTTGAGACCATGGCTCTGGTGCTTCTGTGAAAGCTTGTCAAATATAATTGAGGAAATGGCATTGAAGAGTACCCTGGGTTATTTGTTATCAAACATGGCATGGGGTTTGCCACATTAAATTTAAACATAAGTGGCTGAGTCTGTGACTGTGGGAAAGGGACATTTTGAGTTTACCTTTTCTTTCAAAGCTCTACTAGAAAATGATACAGGCAGGGCTAACCGTTTTCTTTTTTCTTCCATGGACTGAAGGATCCTGGGTTTAATTCTAGTCAAGGGCATGTACCTCAGTTGCAGGTCCAATTCCTGTCTCTGGTCAGATAAGAGTGCATGCGGGAGGTAGCCAATATTTGTGTCTCTCTCACAGGGATGTTTCTCTCTCTGTCTCCCCCTCCCTTCCACTCTCTCTAAAAATCAAGGAAAACAATGTCCTTGGTTAAGGATTAACAATAAAAAAAGGAAAAGAAAGTTTGCATCTCACTTTTATATCCTTTATGATAATCACTTCTCTAATGTATGGATCTCACTGACATTTTGTTAATACCTTTCTCATCTACTTTTGATTGAATGCACCAGGAATACTGTGCTATGAGACTGTACAGGCTCTGTAAACTTCAGGTGTTGGATGGGACCGGGCTTAAAATACTCCCTGCTGGGAAGTAGGAGAGAATAACAGGCATTTAGTGATGATTTAATAGGCCATTGCAACTTAAAGAACTCTTTCATATCAATGACCACATTTAAGCAATTTAACAAGAGGTCAGTTTATTATCTTCCTGATTTTATGGACAAGGGAACATCATCACAGTGACATTAAGCAGTTTGTCCAGCAGCCTGCCACCGGTAAAACCAGAGCCCTGGCTGAAACCCACGCCTTTTATTTTAGGGCTAGTGTTGCTTTTACTAATTTGTGGCATTTCCTGCAACACCTGTCACAAACAAGTGTCCTAGTTAAATATCCTCATTAAGGGTTAGGAATACATATTACAGTAATTGGATCACGCCTTGAGGAGCCCACAGTCCCATGGAGGGAATGAAAATTATAAGGCAGGTTGAGAAGTGCTATTAGAATTAGATAATTATACACCCATTCCTTTAAGTTCATAAAGGAAAAACTGGTGTTGTCTGAGAGGTTTTCGAAGATCTTTTTATAGAGGTTTGAAAGATAAGCAGTTTAAGCCCATTTTAGGTAGGGGGACAACATGGGAACCAACATGGCCTATGGATGAGTGTGGTCTGTGGTTGAGCACTAGAAGAAATAGTAGAAACTGAGTCTAAGCAGGTGGGATTTAAAATAAATTCTAGACTGAAGCTTAGCTTCCAGGCTTGTTTTGTAGTTGAAATGTCCTCAATTTCTTAATAAAGCTAAGTCCATTGCACACACACGTGTGTGACAGCAGTAAAAAAAAAAAGATAATTAGAAAACCATGGCCCTAGAAACTGATGGGTGTATTTATAAAGCAACTCTATTTTCCACAGTGTTAAGAAGAGGTTGTGCACATAGAATAAGGCTCACTGAAGACTTGGTTTGACCCATGGAATGGGCTGTAAATGTGGGGGCATCCATATGTAGACATTCAAAGACGCCTGGTCTTATGTCCCACTTTCTCTCTTTTTCCTGTTTGATGTGGAAGTAGTTTTTATCGTTCAGATCCATGCTGATAGAGTCAACCTTCTGGTGTTAATGCCCATTAATTTGGTGGAACTTTGCTTTCAAATGACTCTTGCTTTTTCCCTTAAGCGCTTTGGCTGCCTAATGAAATGCAGGCCTCTTAATCAAAGTTACAGATGGTGGCAGTTGCACAAACCCTAACTGGGACAAAGAGAAGAAAGAGGTGAGCAATTGACCCACATTTAGAGAGTGTGCTAATTAATTAGCGAGTAAAAGTTGCATTTATTTCTTATTTCTTCACTTGACAGACCCAGTGCAGGTATTTGCCCCCCACAAGGAAGGTTTATCTCCCACCACAGATGTGGCCCTGGAGCCTGGTATGACTGGAGGTTTCCATTTTTAGGTCTGTTGAGTTCACAGCGGTATGGCCACCCTGAGTGTGACACCCTGCCAAGCGTGGGACTCCACTTGGAATCTGCATGAATGGGCAGTGTATTAGTGGGAGCCCTTGGGGACACCTTGAAGTTGAGGTGGTGAACAAAGTCAAGATCTTCCCTGCCATGCATTGAAATGTTCTCCAAGTGGTATTCTGAGAATGCCATGTAAAGTCCAAGGCCACCTTGGCAAGAAGCTGCTGCTCACAGCACCCTGCTTCCTTAGTGAAAATCTCTGAGCTTTGCTAGAGCTGAGGAATCATGGAAATTAAGATGGGAAAGGTCTATACCATCCCATCCACCCCTCCCCTCTCCGCCAGCCTGGAGATTGTTTGTTACTGTTGAGTCTCCAGTTCTTTGTCCAGTCCACTTTTAAATGATGCAAGTGATAAGATATTGATCTCTCCCAGTGCTGAACTTCTTTGGATTTGTTCACGCTGTCATTCTGCACACAAACTTGTGTAGCTCCTTGTTAAAATTCTTACACCATCTGAAACCTACATGCCACCAATTTTTCAGCAGGGCTGGTTACTCTGTTAGACGGGGTCACACTAGTCGCTTTGTGTTCACATCCTTCCGCCTTCCTCTTCTCATCAAAGACAATAGTAGGCACCCTTGTCAGATTTATGTCGATATTTAGCTAAAAGAAGGAATATGTTCTTTCTAGCTGAAATTTTTTCTTATGTTTTCCAATAGTTTCTAGCACCTCTAACCATATGCAGGCAGTAATGCAGAATGTGATTGTAGTAGATTATTTCAGTTTCACTACTGTTTAAGATGCCGTATGTAGTTGGTTTATTTTATTCATTTACTCCTCAGGCATGTCTTGTAGCATGGAACAACTGTTCTGTGTACTCAGAATGATAAAAAGGAGATAATTCTCTATTTGAAATGTCAACACTCATTCCTAATCATTCCTTTGATTTTTCTTTTTACTTTCCTCTCAGTTCCCCTCTCTCTCTCTTTCAGTAAAAATTTCTAAGGGGAAGAAGAAAATAAAGTCAGCTATCACCGATTTTTCAAGCCATTTAACCCAAACTCTGTAAGAGCATTACGTGCTCATGTTTAAAGATGGACTTTCTAATAAGGAGTTATTAAAATTGTTAGCTAAGAGCAGAATGTGGTATATCGTTCATTAGAGGGACACACACATATGCAGGCACGCACACACACACACCACAATTTAAATAAGGAAATCACTCAGCCCCAAGAGCCTATAAATCAATTGCTTAGCTTTTTAACAACACTACCTCATTGTTTTTTAACTGGAAGATTGAGCGATTTCTTCTGTTAATTATTTTTTTGTGAAAGGAGAGGAGATTCAGTGCTGTGAAAGGGAAATTGACTGAGAGCCGGAGGAGGGAAACAGGGTCTAGGTTATAATTTTAGAAGAGCTGTTGCTCTGTTGTTAAACAAACTTCGTCTGCAAAGAGTCTCTGACCTATGAAAAATTGTTTGGATTCCCCCCATTTATCTTGTTTGAGCAGTAAAGAAAATATAATTGAGGAAATGGCATTGAAGAGTACCCTGGGTTATTTGTTATCAAACATGGCATGGGGTTTGCCACATTAAATTTAAACATAAGTGGCTGAGTCTGTGACTGTGGGAAAGGGACATTTTGAGTTTACCTTTTCTTTCAAAGCTCTAATAGAAAATGATACAGGCAGGGCTAACCGTTTTCTGTTTTCTTTTAAAACGGAAACTCTGAAGGTGACGATGAGTGGGAGTCTAAGACTGAAAGTGAGAAGTGACTTTTGAAATGTGATTATTGTAATGTGCAAATGATGGATGGTGAGAAAGAATATCTACCTGAGTGGCAGCATCCCCATCACCTAGGCACTGGTTAGAGATGCAGATTCTCAGGCCCATCAGGACAGTCTGAAATAAGAGAACCTGAGGCCTAAGCAATTTTCATAGATAAACCCTTTCTTCTCTAGACTCCAAAGTACCTTCCACACCTGCTGAAAATACATCTCCTTGTTTGCTAATGCCGCAAAGTTCTTTAACATTGAATAAATGCTTTTAGTACATAAAAGCTTGTAGAGAGACAAATAGAATTGTGATCCAGTGGGAAGACCCTGACTCTCTGTATTTGAATCCTAGCAATCCCCTTCCTAGGTGTGCCCATGGACAAGTTCCTTAAGGTCTATGATCTTCATTGTTTTCATGGGTAGAATAGGATGATGCAGTGATCAATACATTACCCATCCCAATAGGTTTTGTGAGTATATACATTTAGTGACAGTGCCTGGGACCTAGTAAGTATGCAATAAAAATACCTATTATTTTAATTATGACTAACAAATAATTTTGGAAGAGGCCATCTTTGTATTTAGTAGTATAATATTGAATAAATAAATGCTATCAGTTTCTTTTCTAAAGGTAGCCTTTGATGGAAGAAGCAGTAAGAAGGTAAATAATATCAGATTTCCAAAAGAAGAGGGCATAATCATTGAGGAAAGGGTTGAGAATGAGTAACAAATAATACCAAAGAGGAATTTCCTCAAGTCCTCATCAGGAAACAGTTTTTTGTTAAGCAGGGTGATTTTAAAATGGAAGCTAATCCAGAGAGCTTTACAATAGCTCCTTTTCCCTAAGTTGCCGAGCACTGAATCTTCAGTCCACCGTACTTTGGTGCATGCTCAACCTGTAGTCCTGAAGGCAGTGGGTTTCCTGTTTTCACAGCTTCAAGGGTTTAAATTAGAGTCTTGCAAGAGCCATCTAAATAAAAGGGTTTGAAAAATAGGACTCCACCAAGATGGCGGCATAGGTAAACACCGGAGACTGCTGCCGCAAACAACCACTTCAAAAATACAACTAAAAGACGGAACGGACATCACCCAGAACCACAGGAAGGCTGGCTGAGGAGAGACTCTTCAACTAGAAGGAAAAATAACAGCACACCGAGGCTCAGAGGAGGCGCAGTGTGGAAAAAACTCAGGTGCGGAGGTGCGCGCGCAAAGCGGGCTGGTGGCTGAGAGCGCGGTTGTCGTTTTCGGTCAGGGGGGAGTCTCAGACTCTGAGCTCCAGATACGGGCGAATCGCTGGGGACTCGGACCCAAACGGGAGAAGCGGGAGTGTCTGGCATCAGTTGGAAGGCAGCTTTCCCTCCGAGGTTTGCAGCGGTTCCGGGGGTTCTGAGAAGCAGAGCCTCTGGCACACACACACACCACAATTTAAATAAGGAAATCACTCAGCCCCAAGAGCCTATAAATCAATTGCTTAGCTTTTTAACAACACTACCTCATTGTTTTTTAACTGGAAGATTGAGCGATTTCTTCTGTTAATTATTTTTTCGTGAAGGAGAGGAGATTCAGTGCTGTGAAAGGGAAATTGACTGAGAGCCGGAGGAGGGAAACAGGGTCTAGGTTATAATTTTAGAAGAGCTGTTGCTCTGTTGTTAAACAAACTTCGTCTGCAAAGAGTCTCTGACCTATGAAAAATTGTTTGGATTCCCCCCATTTATCTTGTTTGAGCAGTAAAGAAAATATAATTGAGGAAATGGCATTGAAGAGTACCCTGGGTTATTTGTTATCAAACATGGCATGGGGTTTGCCACATTAAATTTAAACATAAGTGGCTGAGTCTGTGACTGTGGGAAAGGGACATTTTGAGTTTACCTTTTCTTTCAAAGCTCTACTAGAAAATGATACAGGCAGGGCTAACCGTTTTCTTTTTTCTTCTAAAACGGAAACTCTGAAGGTGACGATGAGTGGGAGTCTAAGACTGAAAGTGAGAAGTGACTTTTGAAATGTGATTATTGTAATGTGCAAATGATGGATGGTGAGAAAGAATATCTACCTGAGTGGCAGCATCCCCATCACCTAGGCACTGGTTAGAGATGCAGATTCTCAGGCCCATCAGGACAGTCTGAAATAAGAGAACCTGAGGCCTAAGCAATTTTCATAGATAAACCCTTTCTTCTCTAGACTCCAAAGTACCTTCCACACCTGCTGAAAATACATCTCCTTGTTTGCTAATGCCGCAAAGTTCTTTAACATTGAATAAATGCTTTTAGTACATAAAAGCTTGTAGAGAGACAAATAGAATTGTGATCCAGTGGGAAGACCCTGACTCTCTGTATTTGAATCCTAGCAATCCCCTTCCTAGGTGTGCCCATGGACAAGTTCCTTAAGGTCTATGATCTTCATTGTTTTCATGGGTAGAATAGGATGATGCAGTGATCAATACATTACCCATCCCAATAGGTTTTGTGAGTATATACATTTAGTGACAGTGCCTGGGACCTAGTAAGTATGCAATAAAAATACCTATTATTTTAATTATGACTAACAAATAATTTTGGAAGAGGCCATCTTTGTATTTAGTAGTATAATATTGAATAAATAAATGCTATCAGTTTCTTTTCTAAAGGTAGCCTTTGATGGAAGAAGCAGTAAGAAGGTAAATAATATCAGATTTCCAAAAGAAGAGGGCATAATCATTGAGGAAAGGGTTGAGAATGAGTAACAAATAATACCAAAGAGGAATTTCCTCAAGTCCTCATCAGGAAACAGTTTTTTGTTAAGCAGGGTGATTTTAAAATGGAAGCTAATCCAGAGAGCTTTACAATAGCTCCTTTTCCCTAAGTTGCCGAGCACTGAATCTTCAGTCCACCGTACTTTGGTGCATGCTCAACCTGTAGTCCTGAAGGCAGTGGGTTTCCTGTTTTCACAGCTTCAAGGGTTTAAATCAGAGTCTTGCAAGAGCCATCTAAATAAAAGGGTTTAAGGTCAAATAGATCACTGGCAAGTGTACGGCATGACTATGGTGATTTGATGGGGGTTAGTACCAATACCAATCTACAGGTAAGTTTTTAGTCAAGTCAATTAAATGCAAACATTCCTTATGTGTCCTCCCCATGCTCAGAGCTATAGATGTAAAGATGTATGAAAAATAGCCCATGTTATCAAGGTTCATGTTATTTTCCTAAATGGCTGTTCTTTTTTGGTTGTTTGTCTGATTTTAGAATTGAAAGGTACTGATTTGTTCCAGAATGTATTTAATTAATTATTCATTGACATAAGAGTTAGGCGTTGATAAGAGAGTCAACATTTAGAAATAAAAATTACTGCTCTTATGTTGAAAGCATAAGATGTTCCAGCTCAGTAAACATGAGTAAGACTATTTTTTTTCCAAGAGACTTGAGCATCCTAGGAGTAAATGGAGTGTTTCCTCACCCTGAATCAGTTCAGAGTTTATTGTGGTTGCTTTTTATGTTTCTTTCATGAACTTCAGAGTTGACAGACTGACGAACGTTTTGGGGTATGTATGAGTAGTTAGTTTTTTAACTGGTTGGGAACAAGATTCCTTAAACATTTGTCTGTGATTTGCCATACCTTCTACATGTCAGAACCATCTATGGAATTTTCTTTAAAAATACAGATGTTTGGGCCTTGCCTGGTATGGCTCAGTTGGTTGAGTGTTGTCCCATGCACGGAGAGGTCCCAGGTTCGATTCCCAGTCAGGGCACATGCCCAGGTTGGGGGCTTGATCCCCAGTAAGGGGTATGGAAGAGGCAGCCAATCAATGTTGCTCTCTCTCATCAATGTTTCTTTCTCCTTTTCTCTTTCTGTTTCTCTAAAATCAATAAAAATTACACACACACACACACACACACACACACACACACACTAGAGGCCCGGTGCATGAATTTGTGCATGGGTGGGGTCCCTCAGCCTGGCCGGTGATGGGGGCCGAACGGGGCTGCCTTACCCAGTTCCGATCAGGACCAATTGAGGCCAGCCGGCCGGGGGGGAGGGACTGCAGCTAGTGGAGGGGAGGGAACACAGGAGTTTGGCTGGCCATGGGAGGTTGGCCATGGGAGTGCACTGACCACTAGGGGGCAGGCAGCTCCTGTGTTGAGCGTCTGCCCCCTAGTGGTCAGTGCACATCATAGCTACCAGCCGGTCATTCAGTTGTCTGGTTGTAACAGTCACTTAGGCTTTTATACATATAGACTAGTGGCCCGGTGCACAAAATTTGTGCACTGGAGGGGGGGGGGGAGTCCCTCAGCCTGAGCCCTCTGAGCCCTCTCGCAGTCCGGGACTCCTTGGGGGATGACTGCCTGCTGGCTTAGGCCCAATTCCCCTGGCAGTCAGACATCCCTCTTGCAACCCATGATCCCTCGCTTCTTACCACCCGCCTGCTCGCTGCTCCTTACCACTCGGCTTGCTGCTCCTTAGTGCTGCCATGGAGGTGGGAGAGGCTCCTGCCACCACCACTGCGCTCGCCAGCCATGGGCCTGGCTTCTAGCTGAGCGTTGCTCCCTCTGTGGGAGTGAACTGACCACCAGGTGGCAGCTCTTGCATTGAGTGTCTTCCCCCTGGTGGTCAGTGTGCATCATAGCAACTGGTCGTTCTGCCGTAATGGTTGCTTGGGCTTTTATTATATAGATAGGTAATCTGGATCTGTTGCTGGAGATTTTGACTTTGTAGTTCATGTCCTGTCCTCATATCTAATGCACAGCTATGATTGAGAAGCCCTAAATTATTCTCTTTTTTTTAAATATATTTTATTGATTTTTTACAGAGAGGAAGGGAGAGAGAGATAGAGAGTTAGAAACATCGATGAGAGAGAAACATCGACCAGCTGCCTCCTGCACATCTCCCACTGGGGATGTGCCCGCAACCCAGGTACATGCCCTTGACCGGAATCGAACCTGGGACCTTTCAGTCCGCAGGCCGACGCTCTATCCACTGAGCCAAACCGGTTTTGGCCCTAAATTATTCTTGATTTCTACTACTTACGGCATTTTTAAGCTGTAAGAGAAAAAAAAAAAACTTGGTCATTGCTCTCAAATTTTAATATGCATACAAATAATCTCATTTCCTTATTGTAGAGTAGGCCTAGGGCTCTGCATTTTTAAGATGTTCAAGGTCATGCAGATGCTGTAGGTCAGTGGTCGGCAAACTGCGGCTCGCGAGCCACATGCAGCTCTTTGGCCCCTTGAGTGTGACTCTTCCACAAAATACTACGTGTGGGCGCGCACGTACAGTGCGATTGAAACTTCATGGCCCATGTGCAGAAGTTGGTATTTTGTGGAAGAGCCACACTCAAGGGGCCAAAGAGCCGCATGTGCCTCGTGAGCTGCAGTTTGCTGACCACTGCTGTAGGTTCTCAGCCCAAACTTAGAGTAGTAAAGAACTAGCTCATGATCTGCTCTTTGGAAAACAGGAGCATACATGATGATAATTATGATAATGCTGGTACCCACTGTCTAATCCACAAAAACTCTCACATTCTTCCCCCTTTCTGTTTTATAACAACAGAAAAAATTACAGCTTGCTAAATAATTTCCCCTTTCTTTCTTTACATGACTAAGTATGTATTACCAGAACTGAAAACTACTTTGCAGTATAGAAAGGATTTTGCAACCACGGTTCACCTCCTTAATGGAATTCCAGAAGTTAATGTTCTGACTGATAAAAAAGTCAGTCTTGTGGGGCAATGTATGGAAGCAATGAGAAGTTAAAGGAAATGAGCAAGAATATCTATGTGGATATCCAGATACAATTATGTCTACATAATTATAATTATCATGGCCTGTTAAGGGGCCTTGTTATGCAGACCTGTTTAGAGCATTAACTTAAAATAGGTTTGAAAAGCTCTTGGAGTGGAGAACACACAATACAGTATATGGATGATGTATTATAGAATTGTACATCTGAAACCTATATAATTTTATTGATCAATGTCACCCCAACAAATTCAATTTAAAAAAAGCTTGGATACAATAATCTTCAATAATTAGCAGTGATTGCCTTCATTATTACTGGTTGCATTAATGTTATCTTCAGTGGTGGCAGTGCTTATCCTATCTAATAAAAGGATAATATGCAAATTAACCATCACTCCGTCACAAAGATGGCGGTGCCCATAGCCACAAGATGGTGGCGCCCAGTTTTCTCAGCCTTGCCGGAGTCTCCAAGTCCCGGAGGGCCTCTGGGCAGTGGGCACAGAGTGGCAGGGGTGGAGGGGGACACTTGCGTTGTCGCCCCAGCGACGAGGCAAACATTCTGAGCCCAGCTGCAGATGGGTCTCTGGGCTGCGGAGAGCCTCTTGGCTGTGAGCACGGAGCGGCCAGGCCCTACAGAGTGCTACTGGTGCATGGATTCGTGCGCAGGGCTACTAGTCTACAAAATAAAAGCCTATGCGACCATTATGGTGGAATGACCAGAACGACCGGTTGCTATGATGTGCACTGACCACCAGGGGGAAGACACTCAATGCAGGAGCTGCCCCCTGGTGATCAGTGTGATCCCACAGAGGGAATGATGCTCAGCCAGTAGCGGGGCTCACAGCTGGCAAGCACAGCGGTGGTGGCAGGAGCCTCTTCTGCCTCTGCAGCAGTGCTAAGGAGCAGCAAGCTGAGTAGTGAGAAGCCTGCCGCTAAGGAGCAGCAGGCCAAGCAGTAAGGAGAGAGGGATCCCAGATTGCGAGAGAGATGTCCGACTGCCAGCTTAGGCCTGACCCCTGGGGGGATCGGGCCTAAGCCGGCAGTCAGACATCCCCCAAGGGGTCCTGGACTGCGAGAGGGCACAGGCCAGGCTGAGGCCCCCCCCCACCCCGAGTGCACGGACTTGTGCACCGGGCCTCTAGTTTTTCATAAGATTCTTTTAAGAGAACTTTCTCTGTGTTGGTTACAGTATAAGAAAAAATAATTCTGAAGAGAGAATTTTGAAAATCAACATCTTTAAGGGATAGGATTAAATGAAATATGAAAACATTTTTAAAAGCAAAAATACCTTTTTTGTTACGTAAACACCGAAAAGAAATATTTTTCTGTTCATTGATAACACTCAGTCATTTAATTAATCCTAGCAAAGTCTCTCTAAATTTACTGATGCATGGATTCATTTTCAAATATTTCATTAATTCCTCTCTATGGATTAAATGCTCATGTTCACTAGTGAAAACCTGGTTCCAACTGACAGATGTAATTTGGATGTAATGGATTATAACTCTTCTTCATTGTCATGTGAACTGCTTAAACTAATGTACCAATCTACTCTCCTTACAGTTTGGAAAGAGTTAAAAAAATAAAAAGAACAAGAACAAACACTAAAGTCCACATGTAAAAAGGCAATCGGCTTTTAGTTGCAATGTCCAAATGCCTTAAGTTTAAGGCAATCTGTGAACCATTTTGTTTGTATGAAGTCAGAGCGTATGTGAGCTTATCTGTGACTAGCAACCAGACATGTAGTGGAGGGAATACAACTTGGTAGAGAGTCATGAAGGATACCTTAGGCATAGATAGAACAGTCATTTGTGATTGGACCTAATTCTACTGAGGTGAGATATTTGTTCAGACTTAAGGCTGTGAAACACAAGGCTATGAAGTGGGGGGAGGGGAAAAGCCATCTTTTATATTTTCCTTAGGCAGGAGTCTTCTTCCCCATCATCACTCCTTTGCTCCAGATTGAATTATTCAGTTCTTTGTAGCATAAGCCAAGCAAATTATTATTTTTTTTTGAGATGGACTTATCCTAACATCACAAACAATATATCTAAAATTTGGATATATAAATAAAAGCAACAACAACAAACAAATGGAAAAAAAATGTGGTATTTAATCAATATATATTTGCATTTCTCTAATTCTATAGCTAAAGTTCCCTTCTCAGTTTAGTCGGAATTTAAAGTATAGTTTGGATTCACATGCCTTTACCTTTAAAGTTATATAATGAAATTTTCAGTTATGCCAATGGAAGGCCTGCCCCATGTTGTGTGTGAGTTCCCTCAAAATAGGAAAGAATATTGACAAGACAAAGTAAGTTTAGCCGAGTAGACTTATTGCTCTAAGAGAGAGTGCCAACTTAAGGATTCTTGGTAGCTTTTCAAAAGGAGAAAAATGAGGGAGGATATTTACAAGATCAAAAGCCTGGGTTGGTGATTCTGATGTGGGTCTTGGGAAGTGAAGAGCTCGTTAGGATTGGGTAGTTTTGGGCATGAAAACTGGTCAGCAGGGCTCAGTGGGACCAGGGTCTGGATGCAGGTGTTGGTGAGCAAAATGTTAGTCTTGTTGGTAAGTCACCTATTTTACCTAGTGTATAGTCTTATCTTTCAGAGTCAAAATACAAATACTTGGTTTTTTGCCTCTTTAGAACAGGAACTGGAGAATGTGATGGTTTCATTTCTCAAACTTGATGGAGAAATGATATGTATTATTTTCCTATTCCTGCCATAACAAATTACCACAAGCTTAGTGGCTAAAAACAATACTGCTTTCTTATTTCACAATTCTTTAGGGAAGAATTCCAGCATGGGTCTCTCTGGGCTCAATTCACGGTGTTGATAGGGCCACGTTCCTATCTGGAGGCTCTCTAAGGAAAATCCTTTTTTTTTTTTTCCTGCTTTTATTTTTTTAAGGGAAAGGGGTTTTGGTGTTTTAAAAAATACACATTTTTATTGATTTCACAGGGGAAATGAGAGGGAGAGATAGATAGAATCATCAGTGATGAGAGAGAATCACTGATTGGGCTGCCTCCTGCACGCCCCATACTAGGGAGATCAAGCCTGCAACCGGGAATATGCCCTGACCAGGAATCTAACCATGACATCCTGGTTCATAGGTCGGCGTCAACCACTGAGCCATGCTGGCTTGGCTTCCTTTCCACCTATTGAAGGTTGCCCACACATCTTAGCTAATGGCCCCTTTCTTTCATCTTTAAGTCAACAAAGTTGTATCCTCTGACACTTTCCTCAAAATTGCATCTCCACTTCCTACTTTTAAGAACCTCTATTGGGTCCACTCTGATAATCCATTTCTCTCATTGCAGAGCACATCTACAAAGTCCCTTTTCCCCAGTAAGATAAGATATTGACAGGTTCTGGGGATTAGGATGAAGACATATTTTGGGGAGAGGTAGTGTCACTATTTGACCTACCACCTGGGAGATAGAATCCACAGAAATTGGGAAAAAAAACACGATTTTGCAGCCTTTGGCTACCAAAATGACCTCATGGTGCAGATCATTCTTTGGTTTTATTAATAAAAGAAAGGAATTGTATGGATTCTACTTCTTGTAATAAGGATGGATGTCAGAGGTATCTATTTGATAACACTCATACTTTGTTTTCTTTAAAAATATTTTCTATGTTTTTTTAAAAAGAAACTACTATGTTCTTTGTATGCTAGTTAGCCCCAAGAGGACATGGGATACCTACTTTCGATGATTATGCGAATATAACTAAATGTCTGAATACTTATTCCTACTTGTTATTTTCTGTAATGTAATGACTCCCTTGACACAATACTGTTTCAAATGATCTTTGGTGAGAAATGACTTGCATTTTGCTTTTTATATCACACTGTCATATAGATCATTCTCAGCAATGCTTTACATAAATTAGGAATCTACCTTTCTTTCAGGCACTCTGCAAATATTACTCAACAGTATAGTCTTGCATAATTTGAAAAGCACCAATGGCATGCGCAGATTCCAGGGTCCTACCTTAATTACTGAAAACAAAAAGCATCTCTGACAGGGGCCATTCTGTCCTTCTCTGCTTTTCATTATCACAGAGCCACTCAGCCCGGAAAGTGTTCTCACTAAAACCTCAAATCACCTTAAGACAATATTGCAGCTCCTGTGTGAAGTATGGTATTTTTTGTTTGTTTGTTTTTTACAAAAAGGATTTTTTATTTGTCATCATTCAGTGCCTTAATTTTGAACATATTCTCTACTGGGGGGCTTATATCCATCAGCCTGGTCAACTTTAGCAACTGTCTTATCCCCAGTGGCTTTTTCAGAACTGTGACCTTCACCGTGAGTCTATATGAGGTCTCCCAATTCAAACCTGGGCTTCTTCAGCATTTTGACTTTTCTAACAAAGACATCGTGGAGTGGATGAATAGATTGGCAAGCCTTTTCTATGTCTCTTCCATTGCGATCTGGAATCAATTTATTGACCACTTCTTTCAAGTCCTTTGTCTCCACCTCTTGGATCATTATTTCCATCATCTTCTAATGGATTTGGCAGACCGGCTGATGCTGAGCAGAAGAGGCCTTCTGAATCTGTGTGTTGCATTTTTTAGCAAAACAACACATACTAGATGAAGCAAATAACCATCAGTAGTCTTGACATCAAGATGGCTTCAATCATGGTCTGCCATTTTTTTTTTTTACCATTGAGCACATTTTCTCACAGGTAAGACCCTTACCATGGAACTTAGGCAGTTTTTGCCCTGAACATCCTGAGTAATTAGCTTGAATTTTCTAAATGCAACTTCATCATTCTGCAGATCAGCTAGGCTCACTTCAAAACACGACCCTGGAGACCTTCAGATGCGATTTTGTTTCCTTGAGTTCTTGTGGCCAGTGTTTTTCCAATAGTTCTTATATTGAACATAGCTGGTGCTTTCACATCTTTCTTAGAATATGGACCAACCACTGTCTTCTTGGATCCCTTTCTGTCGCTCTTTGTAAGGTGCTTGTTCTTGCCAACCTCCATGGTGCTGCTCAGAGAGCCAAAAGGCCTAGGTGATGTATGTTTTAAGGAAAGGAGAAAGAACTTGCTTTGTAAGTGTCAAGAAGGTATTTTTCTGGGGTAGTTTGTAGTTATATTGGATAACTCACTGTAGACTTAAACCAAGATGATGTCAGCTTTAAACTGGTGTGGCTGAAATTAAAAAAAAAAATGTACCTGGTTTTTTGTCCCTTTTCTCCCCTCTCTTCCTTCTTCCTCCCTTTTTTCCTCTACCTTCTCTTTCATATTTTATTTTATTCTCTCTCTCTCTCTCTCTCTCTCTCTCCCAGGAGTCTAAATGACACCTATTTTTAGCAAACCACTTGACCATTCTGTCATGGAACCAACAAGGTTTGTGTAAGAGAAGTACTTCTTCCCAAGCCTAGGAAAATTAAATGCATAAAAACATTTCCTATATATTCTTTACATGATGAAAAATGGGAAATTACCTAAATGCCCATGAAATAGAGTACAGTTAAATAATGTATGAAAGCGATGCAGCTAGTGAATATATGCTGATGTGGAAAGTTTCAGAGCAGTAGAATCCAATTTGTGGTACATTTATAATGTTGATTTGTCTGGGAACTAGTTACAAGGTATGAAAATACAAAGTTTGTACTTTCATGACGTGCACTTTTGTGTATGTACATTTTATTTTAAATAGTATTCCAAAACTATGCATTATATTTATGCCTAGAAGAATGTGGAAGGATATATTTAAAAAATTAATAACAATAGGATTCGGGTAGTGTTGGGGCTTTTACTTCCTACTTTATATACATGTGGATAATTTGAAGTTTATGATAACCATTTATTTTTATGGTCTAAAGAAAGAAATACAAATTAAGGAGACTGGAGAATTTATGCTATATAACATAGCTCAATAGATCTGTTTAAACCACACACAAAAATACAAACTACAAAATATTATTACAAAGAATGGGCCAACGTATTGCCAGCTTCTGTGTCATCCAGGTAGCACGAGCATTAAGGAAATAGGGGAAGAGTTTCTATGTAAATATGAAGAGCTATTATTTAGCTTATGGCAAGAAATCTTGTCATTATAATTGTCTCATCAGTAGTGAGAAAGGCACAAGGGACAATCTTTAGATCAAGGGTAATGTAAATTGAATTTCATACCCTTTTGTATCTCCAGAATCTAGCAGACAACCTAGTCTTTGTCACCTGATATGTGTGTGGGATGAATAGATGAAGGGAAGAATGGGAATACCTCAGCCTACTTCAGCTTTCTTTGGCCGATATTAATTTGTTTTCCCTTTAATGTGCTTTCAGTATTTATGTTTATAAAAAATAACCATAGGGCTATTCTTTCTTCATAGAACTAACCAGAAAATACATGGGTAATATGTAATGAGGGCTTTGGAAATCTCAGGTCGGAAGGGAGACCTTTTTTGCAAAACAGTGGTGGTTCAATGTTAAAATCTTAAAAAAAAAAAAAAAAAGGAATGCACCAAGGACTATTTCTATTTTTTTTCTGCTAATCTCTAGCATTATACCTTGAATATTTAGACCAGCGGTTCTCAACCTGTGGGTCGCGACTCTTTTGGGGGTCCAACAACCCTTTCACAGGGGTCGCCTAAGATCATCAGAAAACACATATATAATTACATATTGTTTTTGTGATTAATCACTATGCTTTATTTATGTTCAATTTGTAACAATGAAATTGGGGGTCACCCCAACATGAGGAACTGTATTAAAGGGTCGCGGCATTAGGAAGGTTGAGAACCACTGATTTAGACAGTTACTAATACTATTTAACTATAAAATGAAGAAGAGATAAATATTGTTTTTCCCTAAAGATGTTGCTATAACAAACGGACTTTACCACATAAAGTATTTGCAAATCTGATAGCATAAGAGACAACACTCATTTGAGCAGCCTTTGCAGTATCATTTAAAAGGAAAAAAGAGAAAGCTAGCCAGGAGAGATTGTGAGGTGGAGCCAATGTCTTAATATAATCTTCCTAAGTATATTTGGCTTCTTTTGCCTACACTGCTAGAATTGTTATTTTGCATTGAAAGATTTTCTCTGAAGTACTTATTTTTAGATTTAATACTAGAGAGTAAATCATTTCAAATTCTTGGAGAGGTCATGAATAATCAACATGCTATCCCCAAAACTGCTCAAAATGTCTATTTCTATGTGTGGTGGTAGTTCCCTTCCATCCAGATAGGGAGGCAATGGCTAATTCTATAGTATTTTCACATGATGAGAAAGTGCCTCTTATTAAGAAGAAAATCTACAGGCACTTCCTCAGCCTCTGACATTATTTTCCTCAGACGTCAGCATGTCCCCATCTCCCCCTTCTGTCACACTCCCCAGAGCTTTCTGTGTGGCCTGCAGCTGCGGAATTTAAACTTGAGTCTTCAGCACAGTGGAGAGCCAGGCACTGGAACACTGGGAAGTTTAACCTGAATGTCAAGAAAATAGTGTTGCCAGTCATTTCCTTTCTTGGTGTGGTGACTTTATTTCCCTGGGGAAAGGAAGATAAAAGCCCAAGAGCCCGGGCCATGCAACCATGAGTTGGGAGAACACTTAGAACTGGATATTTGTTAGACTCAGTAGCCCCTGAAGTCATATCCCTGAAGTGTTTACCCTGCATTGTTCACTCTCTCTTCTCTAATCTACTGTCCTAGTTTATTTTGTTTCCGTCTAAAATCTACAGGTTGGCATTGGTCATCGTGTCAAGACCACCCTCAGGTTTGATGGTTCACTTGGAGGTGTCCCGTTTGTACTCATGGCTACAATGTATCAAAGGGAGAAAGTGTGTCATCCATGGGAAACTAGGTACAATGGTCATCCAGCTCTTGTCCAATACGGTCACATAGGAGCCACTTAATCTCCAGAAACTATTTGTGACAACACGTGAGGTGTTGCCCATCGGGGAAGTTCATTAGAGACTCCGTGTCCAGGATTTTTATTGGAGGCTGATAGAGCAGACACTCTCTATGTGGCATGAACCAAAATTCCTGACCCCCTAGAAAAGCAGGTGTTCCACATAAACCGTGTTGTCACATAAACAGTTTCATCACAGTGTGTCATTTTTATCAGTTCTGGGAATAACAGAAACCATATTGAAATCCCAGTTTCCAGAGACTAGTGATGGGCCAACGCTGTAAACAGACCTTTTAAAGGCTAGAAATCTGGCCTGCCATGTTAGCCTTGTTTTTCACAATTTGTAAAATAATTTACAATCTTCTCAACTTGTTTACTAAAGATGTTGAAACTTTATGTACTGCAGGAACTACTTGAAAACTCTGATATACCTAACATCTTGCTAAACACTTAGTAGATGTTTTTCTTCCCTTGCTCCCTCACGCCAACACACAACCCCCTGCCAAGTTACATATCCTCTTCATCTAAAATATATCTGGAGTCCATGCAGTTTCTCTCTCTCCCCTGCAATATCCTGGTTCAAGTGACTTGCAGCTCTATATGGGAAAGCTCCCATAGCCTCCAAACTGGCTTCTCCATTCAACATTTGCCCTCTGCTAATCCATATGCCACAAAGCAGCTTGAGACTGTTACACTTAAAACTGTTTAGCATTATCCTTTAAATTCTTCTAAGACTTCACATGTTGCTTAAGATGAACCCCAAAGTCCCTAATATGACATCAGCTCATCTGGACCGTCCAACCCCATCTAGGACCACTCGCTCTGTTATGTCACAGCTTCACTGATCTTCTTCTATTTCTTCAAACTCACCAAGCTCTCCCATCCTCAGGCGCTGAACAAGCTCATTCATATACCAGGAGCACTAGTGTTTCTTTGTTCTTGTTGGGCTAACACCTACTAATTGTCTAGAGCCTAAAAGAGGGTGTCATTTGTAATAATTCCAGGTCAGCAGGTGTGACCTTGTAAATGGCATCACCCTGCTCATGGGCCTCTCCCCTGCAGTGCCCATTTCTTGACCCCTCCTTCTAAATGGGATCTGTAACAACTTGCCATTTTCCTTCAGACCACTATCTCATAATCATTAATTATATACTAACTAGAGGCCCAATGCATGAAATTCGTGCAAGAGTTGGCCTTTCTTCCCTGGGCTGCCGGCACCGGCTTCCCTCTGGCACCCGGGACCTGGGCTTCCCTGCAGCCCCGGCTTCTTCGTCAGGAAGGTCATCCGGTCTAATTAGCATATTATGCTTTTATTATTATAGATTTACATGGCTATTTGCTTAACATTTTTTACCCTCACTGTGCTGTGAAGTTTTGCAAGATCATAGGGAGTGTAGCCAGCATCCAGCTCTGCCAGGTGACATTTCATTAGTCCCTAAATTCATCAGTAGATGATAGCAGTGCTTCCTAACAGGCATTTTTTGGTCAGTCTCCATTCAACTTGTTTTATTCCACCCCCGACCCCCCCACCACTGAAGATGTTTCTGGAAGCTCTTCATTAAATTCTTGGACTTATCTTTAAGTGGCTGACCTACAGAATGTATAAAGAATTAATTTGATGATGTGTTGGAATGTTACACCTCTGCAAAAGTTCTCAGGCGTACCGGTTTGCTGGTGATTTGTGTGCATTTTAAATTAAATGGACATGCTCCAAATTTCATTTCAGTACTTAAAAAAATAATGGTACTATTCAATAAAAAAAATTCTCTTTATATCAATTAATTTATCTTATCCTTGTAGGTATGAATTTGCTCTCATTTCCTGGAAGTGGTCAAGCACAAAATTGGTTTCTATGAACAAAGCAATATACCGAGAATGCTAGGAAGACCCTCTGGCATTTCCCCACCGTTTGGCTGGTGATGCAGACAGTACTGCCTTTTTTCTTCTTCAAAGGCCCAAACAAGTCAAAGAGGTCTATAGGTTTAGGAGAGAATTTAAAATTCAGCTCAGCTGCTGTCATCCTGCTGTTCGGAGACCATATTCTCAGAGAATCAGAGCTTTTATTTTGTTTCAGACTCAACCCAAAGTGAAGGGTTTGCATATCAATTTTCCACTCTCTTTGTGAATTTGTTTATGCGCCGATTTCTACATCTGGGCATCACAAATTTGCAGGCATACGTATGTCAGAAGTCTGTATACTTAACATCTCTGTCTCTTTAAGGGGTAAGAAAAAATTGAGAATTGGGATTTAAGACCACTTTAATGATGCAATGTAGGTTTTTCATTGATCTTAATTCAATACAACAAGTTAAATTTTGATTGTGAAAGCTGGCTGTGGACACAGTTGGTTGCCTACCCTCTAGGGTTCCTCTTTGCCAGCACTGCTATTCTTGACTGTATGGCTCAAAGATACAATACTCACTTCTTCTGAAGTCCCAGCAGCCAGAGGATGGGCATATGGCACAATGGTACCCAAGAGGACATTTGACAACAGGGTCTGGGCATAGTTAGCTTGGGGACTCCTGGAAATGGTTCTCTGATGATAAAAACAGCTGTGTGCGAAGAAACTGCTTTTGGGTAAAGTTAATACGGATGTGAAGCCTGGAGCAATGGCAGCCCTCTTTCAACCATGCAAAGCCACGCCTGAGAATGGCCACGTGGCAAAAAGGAAACCGATGGGTCTTTAATGACAACCTAGGGCAGCGGCTGCCTTGGAAGCACTTGGCCCTGATACTCTTGCATTTTAGTGCATGCCCTTGTTGAAGAGGCTTGTTTGTTCCAACGTTATTGCTATCCTCCCCTGACCTGAAAGCCACTGTAGTTGAGATTCTGTTTCTTGAGTCAAAAGCAAACAAACAAAAAACACATGCTAAGCGACTGAGAAAATTAATTTAAAAATTCAAATGCATGTATAATACGTGTATCTTTAAGATATCCACTTTGAGTGTGTGTTTGTGTGCATATTCTGGTGAAATATTTGAGCCGGTATCTGAATTCAGATGATCTATAATATTTTACCATTGTGCTTAACAATCATGCTATTCTTCATCCTGGATTATGCTAACAGCAACTAAGGCATAATTTTGTTAGCTAGGATTCTTTCTTCTTTACTGGCCTTTTATCTTCCTTACTTATAAGCCTACTCACAGATGCAAAGTTCATTTTTGGCTCATAAAACAAAAGCTGACATCCATCTTTTCTGTGTTTTGCTTTGGGCCATTAGAACAGCATGGTGTGGAGCAGTGGTTCTCAACCTTCTGGCCCTTTAAATACAGTTTCTCATGTTGTGACCCAACCATAAAATTATTTTCGTTGCTACTTCATAACTGTAATGTTGCTACTGTTATGAATTGTAATGTAAATATCTGATATGCAGGATGGTCTTAGGCAACCCCTGTGAAAGGGTCGTTCAACTGCCAAAGGGGTCGCGACCCACAGGTTGAGACCACTGGACTGAGGAGGGTTTTTTATTTGTTTAAAAGGGGTCGCGACCCAAAGGTTGAGAACCACTGGACTGAGGAGGGTTTTTTATTTGTTTGTTTATTTGTTTGTTTTGTTTGTTTGTTTTTATCAATACAGGTATTATTTGATTTCTTGATGGACACTTTCTATATCAACTTATGGAAAGTGAAAAATTTTGGCAAAGTTTTATAAATATTCCACCACCATTATCACTTCCCTCCACTCTCCAAATTGACTACAATTACAGACATTTACAACCCCTCCCTGTTCAGTTCAACTGTTAAGGAAAGGTAGGAGAAGTGGGATTAGAAAAACTGCAGTTGCCACTGTTGCCCTTACTTCAGAGTTATTTGCCTTACTGAGCCATGTGTGCATACGCAGTGAGGGCCATATAGGATATACAACTGATAGATATTGCTTACTTATTAGCATAGAAGAGTTCCCAGAAAGCAGTCAGTCTCACTAACATCTTGATATGAATGTATTAATCCAGTCTACATCCATAATATTTCTTAGAATTGTCAGAAATGAACACTAGGATTATATAATTTTAGGAATGCCAGCCCAGACTAGCTATGCCCTTATAAAAGAAGGTGAAATATTCATAATTTAAAATGAATAGTCCACTTAACCATACCATAGGTCAGCAGTTCTCAACCTGTGGGTCGCGACCCCTTTGGGGGTCGAACGGCCCTTTCACAAGGGGTCGCCTAAGACCATGAAAAACTCATATATAACTACATATTTTTTTGTGATTAATCACTATGCTTTAATTATGTTCAATTTGTAACAATTGAACCGCTGCCATAGGTACTGCTAAAAAATGAGGAAAATGCATTGAGAGAGAAAAGTAGATGAGCAGGGTGGTTCTGAAGTAGAAAGGCACCTCATTCTGCTTGTATATCTTCTGTTTAAGCCTTGTTACCATCAAGGGTTTTCTTAAGAAAAACTGCAAGAGGGGAAGAGACATTGCTTGTTCGAACCTCATAGCTGTCTTTACCTAACCTGACAGGTGGTGCGGCAGAAATTGGACTAGAACACAGAGGTGACTTGCTAAATCTCTGTGTGGGCTAAAATCATCACCTGAGTTCATAGTCTAGAACAGTGTTTCTCCACCTTCCTAATGCCGCGACCCTTTAATACAGTTCCTCATGTTGTGGTGACCCCCAATTTCATTGTTACAAATTGAACATAATTAAAGCATAGTGATTAATCACAAAAAATATGTAATTATATATGAGTTTTCCATGGTCTTAGGCGACCCCTGTGAAAGGGTCGTTCGACCCCCAAAGGGGTCGCGACCCACAGGTTGAGAACCACTGGTCTAGAACAAAAAGAAAATATGTCTAATGTTTATGGACCTTCTAAAATACTGCCTCGGATGAAGATATACAGCAAAGATCCTTTTAGAAGCCTTCATAAGTAACCGGCAAAGTGAGCATTATCTGTGCAAATGCTGTGATCCTTTATGCTTGCTTTCCACTGCTGGACGCCTAGTGAAAGGCGAGGAATACTGATCTTAATTTTGCCTCTTAAATAATGGATGAAACCTGGAAAGCTTTTGCTCACTTGCTTACCCATGCACTCTCTGATCGGTCTTTGCATGATTGCTTTTCTGCTCTGTTACTCTTGCTCCAGGTAGGGCATTGAAAGGCTCCACATTTCTGAATATTACAATCTAACCTGCAAGGAGTTTGGTCTGCTGATGATATTTTCAGTGGTCCACAGGAAACCGGTTCTTTATCGGATGTGTCCTAGGAATCTGAAATTTATGCAGACTGTATAGTCTCAGGAGACTCTAGGAGATTGGATTCCTTGGGCCATCCACCAACTTGATGAGCACGTTTGCTGTCTGACCATGGCTTCTCCTCTTGAACTTCAGATGGCAGAGGTATTAGGATTCTCTATTAGGAGCCTAATTAGCATTTCTTTCTCACTAATTCTTACTCTTCAGACTACCTTTATTGTCCTTACCTCTTCTTCTGTATTAGCCCCAAAACAATAGAGATTGAAAACTAGGACCCTTAAGGCATTATGGTCAGTTTAATACCCCTTAAATTATTCTACCCTCTACTAAGTTCAATTTAGGGTTTCTCCATATTTGCAGCCCCTTGGATTCCATTGGTCTAGTGTTCACTTCCAGTGCTATCTTGGAAAGCCACTCCTTGTGAACATTGATTTTGCTTCCTAGACCCATTCTTTCCTTCTAGTGTTATAGTCACAGGTGGCTAGGTCATCACGAGACAGGAGTTACCAGGTCCTGGGAGTCAGGGAATACATGAGTTAACATTAGCTCCTTTTTCCTCTTTCTGCTTTCTGTCACCTGTATTTATTAATCGGGCCTGGCCATCACATTACATGGTGTAAATCACAGAAGTGAAAGCGTAAGCCATTTGTAATGCTTTCACTTTTTGCTAAAGCTTGTTGGTCAGCAGTCTCCTGTCACAGTGTCACATTTATAAAGGCTGCATTCAGGGCACCTCCTCAGGGAAGATGCTGTGTGTTCATGCCTTGATGTTGCTGCTTGTTCTGGACAGACAGCTGGAGGAGGAGAACTCTGTATGTAGCATACCATGTCCTCTGTCCTCCTCACCATTCCTAGTGCCATCATATTGCACCTACTGTGTGGACGACAGTGAACCAGTCACTGGGACATGGAGCGTTTTGAGAGGTACTTGAAGTAGAGAAACATGTAAATACCTCAGTGTGTTGAATTCACTTACAATAAGAAAATTATGTTGATGATATGGAGGATTATTTCAGAAAGGACCATCATCAGCGTCTTCTTCAACTGTCCTCTGAATGACTAGACCAAGATAAATCCAGACAGTCACAGCTGGCTGGGCAGAGTGCCCCTGTCCCTGATCTGTGCTCCCCTCCATTCCCTCCTCTGCCTTTCTCTTCCTTCCTCCCACCAGATCTTATCTCAGGCCAGCTGTCCAGCTGGCTTGTGTAGAGATTAGCATGTGGGTGTTGACATGTGCTCTTTACACTTGTTCTGCTAGCCTGTGGTCCTGCAGATGGTGTTCCCTTCTCCAACCTCACCTCCCTGTGGGCCCGAGACAGCCTGCTAGAGGACATGAAGTCCCTATAGCCTCTCTGATATTGAAAAAAGAATACAATAACTCTGATAGATGATAACTTCTGGTCCGTCTATCAGAAAACACGAGAGTATGTGGAAATGGTGGGAGAGGACTTGTCCAGCAGGGCTAGATATTTGTGGAGGAATGGGCTTCTAAATGGTTTGGGAAGAGGCCAAGAGAGCTGTTCAAGATTGAGTCCCATATGTGAGATACCTACTACTATCCCAACTACCAGCAGCAGGTTTGAGAATGAAGAGAAGAAATAGATACTAGTAATAAAAGATGTGGGGTTCTGCTGTGCTTGGACTTGGAAGAAGACAGGTTCAAATGTTGTCTCTACTTTTGCTCCTCTAAGTATGACCTGAGACCAGCAGAGTTGACATCACCTGGGAGAGTCTTAGAAATGCAGACTCTAAGGCCACATACCCCAAATTAGAATCTCTATTTCAACAAGATTTCTTAAGCATATTTCAGTTTGATAAACATTGGTGTATACAGTAAATCCTCACTTAATGTCATCAATAGGTTCTGCAACTTTAAGCAAAACAACATTTGTAATGAAACCAATTTTACTGTAGGCTTCTTGATAAAAACAAGCATTCCTATGGCATCGCATCAAAGTTATAAGGAAACAATGTTGAACCAAATGACGTCATTCCAAGACAGACTGTATTAGCAGCTGCTGAAATAACTTCATATGTTAAGCTCCTGGTACTTCAATATCCTTAACTACAAAAGGAGGATTTTATATTCTATATTATTTTTGTAAATATTTTCAAAATAAAAATATATTTTAAAGCACTTATTAAAACATAAAATTTAAAAAAAAATATTTAAGCAAAGAGCTATTGAAACCAGGACTTGAGAGACTTCCTACCAGGAATCTCATTTTCAACACCAGCAGCAGTTTTAACTCAAGTAATGATAGCTGCTTGCACCCAGATGATGGAAAAAGGAGGAGCAATTAGAAGACCAGGTTGGGAGTTGGGGGGTGGTGGTGTTTATGATAGAAATCAGGTCATACATGGTAAGAGTATATTGGTTCCCAATGAAAATGAACCTTATACCCTAATTAATATGTTACATTGTTCTGAAATTCTCAACATCCAGTAGACAAAATCTCACAGATGTGGATTCAAGCTGAACCTGTGGTTCACGTTGTGTTGGATTTGACCACCTGGCTTTAAATTGCATAGAAAGCTGACCTGGTGATGGAAATATACATTTGATGATAATTGGAAATACTTAACCAATGCTAGATGTTAAAAAAAATCCTGCAAATTCTTTATTTCCATAAAGGTGCCTGTTTATTTGGTAAGGAAGGTCTCCTTAATGTTAAACTGTTTCTAGGAGTTGACATTCTATTCTCAACTTTTTTTTACAGCTTCTGAAATCACATTATCTCAGTTGATTTATTTTCTAATTTTCAACTTCATTTCTATTTACAACTCTGACCAGCTTTTAGCACTTCTTTTCTGTAAGAAAATATTATTACATGTGATGATATATTTCCTTTTGTTGTGCTGAACTGGAGTATGTAAAAATAATATCTACATGAATATTATTTGCTGAATTTAGAATCCTGACGTATGTAACTTGAAGTGTTAGCCGTATTCTAAGTTTGCAGATCTGAATGGACTGAAAGGGAGGGAAATGTACAGTTACATATTTCTGAGAATTCTGTATTTATGAATATATCATTAGTCAAATTAATTATGGAATACAGATAATTCATTGTGTTTGCTGAGATTTCACCTCTCCTTCCCTTTTGTAATATTTCAGACTTTTTGGTAAAATAGTGTCTCAAATAGGATAGACAAGAAATAAATTGATCTACTGATTATAGTTATCTTTTATTTCTTAAAAACAACAACTGAATATTCTCTAATTAGTTGAATGTCCTATCAAAAGATGACAATAGCCCTGGCCAGGTGGCTCAGTTGGTTGGATGTGGGTTCCATTCCCAATCAGGGTACATAGGGGAGGCAACCCATTGATGTTTCTCTCTCTACCTTCCTCTCTCTCCCTCTCTCTCTCTCTTTTCCTCTCTGAAATCAATAAACATATCCTCAGGTGAGGATATTTTTTTAAAAAGATGAGAATAATTGGCAGACCTTAAATATTTTTACATTGCCTACTGAGAATTATGACTAATACTGCTTTTCAAGGATGCCTTTACCATGATAAAACTTAGTAACCTTAAATTTAAAAGAATGTGCTTTATTTCAGTCATATTGGGCTGGTCATAAAAATATCTTTTAGTTTAAAAAAAAGTTTTAAGAGTGAAAGACAGTATTAGCCTTGGCTTCATAAAATATTCCCAGGGAGAATTTTCTACTGGGTAAGGTATGAGAAAGTCCAGGTGGGAAAAATATGCAGGAAGCACTATGTTTCTTTGATTCCTCAGGACTTGGATATCATTTTAGAACTTGAAATAACCCTCTAGATTTAGGAAATTGAAGATTAAAAAAACATGTCCCACAGCTAGTTTGTGGCATTTATGATTATAGTTTCCTAGTGTTCTAGTCTTGAATGTATTCCAGGTATTTTCATTGTACCACAAATTTACATATCTAGAATTTTATGCACAGACACATATATGGGTGGGGCAAAAGTAGGTTTACAGTTGTTTGGAAAGCAAAACAATCCTATCTAATACAAGACAAATAGGGTAATTAACCATACCTCCGATACGCTTCCCATTGGCTAATCAGGGAGATATGCAAATTAACTGCCAACCAAGATGGCGGCCAGCAGCCACGCAGCTGAAGCGAACATGAGGCTTGGTTGCTTCAGAGATGGAGGAAGCCAAGCTTCCCCGCCTGCCACGGCCCGGCTCTGAGCCTGAAAGCAACAGCTCCGAAAGCAACTATGTTTCAATTATAGAAGCTAAACAAACCCCAGATACCTGCTTTCAGCAGCCGAGGCCTCTAGCTGGAGCCGGGCCCCAGAGCTGGAGCCGTCTCTCAGCTCCAGTGACAGCCATAGAAGGTAAATAAATCCCAGAATAAAAAAATAAAAATAAAAAAAGGAGAGGTTGGGAGCTTCAGTCACCCACCAGCCTGAAAATGGCCCTCAGCCCCTCACCCAGACTGGCCAGGCACCCCAGTGGGGACCCCCACCCTGAAGGGGGTG
>NW_005356870.1:369761-470369 GCF_000412655.1 Myotis brandtii | reverse complement strand
TGTGTGTGTATATGTATATATATATATATATATATATATACACAAATAATATTTTTTAGCATAAACAGTTTTGATTGTGTGAACATATAAATTCATTTAAAAAAAATAAATATAAAGGTGGTGGAATGATAGGTCTTATGGTAGGTATAATTGACAAAACTTCCAAACTACCTTTTAAACTGGCCGTGTCATTTTGCATTTGGCATTCTCACCAGCAGTGAATGAGATTGCCAGCTCCACCACATCCTTGCTGTTGTCATCTTTTGGTGTTCGTTTTAATTTTAGCCTCCTTAAGGATAGCAACGGATATCTCGTTACTTTTATGCTTTTCTAATAACTCATGATGTTGAGAATATATTAATCTGCTTATTGGACATAGGTATATCTTTGGTGATATGGCTGTTCAAATCTTTTGCCCATTTTTAAAATTTGAATTTTTGTTTCTACTTTTGAATTTTGAGAGTTTTACATGTATATTCTGAATGTGATTTTTAAAAAAACTTTTTTAAAAAACAGTGTCACCTAGTCTGTGGCTTTTCTTTTTTCTCTTAGTCCTGTGTTTAGCTGAACAAAAGTTTTTAATTTTTACAGTCTGATTTATCAAGATTTTCTTTTACGATCATGCTTTTGATGTCAGAGCTAAACCCAGCATCACTGCATTGAACGCATGATGGATATCCACCTTTATTTTCTTCTAGAAATGTTATAGTTTTACATTTTACATGTAGGTCTGTAATCCATCTTGAGTTAGTTTTGTAAAGAGTTTTGATTTATGTGTTTAGGTGTATTTGTTTATTTACATAGAATATCCAATTGTTAAAGCACCATTTGTTGAAAAACTACATTTTCTCCAATAATTTGCCTTTGTGCTTTGTCAAAAATCAGGCGGCTGTATTAGTGTGATTCTATTTCTTTGTGCTCCATTGGTCTATATTTTCATCCTTCCACCAGTATTGCATTCTCTTGATTATTATCATTTTATTGAAAGTCTTGAAACTAAGTCATCTTCATCCTCCAATTTTATTCTTCTTCAGAAATGTTGACTATTTAGTGCCTTTAGCTTTCCATAAAATTTGAGATTCAGCATTCAATATCTACAAAAGATTTGTTGAGTCTCTAAATAAAATTGGGGAGAATTGACATTTTACCAAGAATGAGTATTCTAATCCATGAGCATGATGAGTAACTCCCCATTTGTTTAGGTCTTGGATTCATATTTAATTGGGGATGGTGCTCTATTTTGAGAAAATCTAGCTCCTAAGAGCAAGTAGTATCTGATATATAGTAAGCATTTAACATATACTTATTGGATAAAGTATCAGCTTAGCAAAGATACTATTGATTTTGCCTTTTCTCCTTATGCACTTTAAGCAAGAGAAACCTTTAGGGTTAAACTACACACTTTTAAAAAAGACAAAAGCCTTTAGGAAATTCACTGCAACGGTTACCAAGCTCAGTTGCCAAAACACAGTGTTGGTGGTACCATAGGAGTACCTTCTACCTTTGAAAAGGGGAAGGTAGCGAAGGGCTTTGTAAGGCAGAATGAGTTGGTTTTTTTCAGAAAGTTTCTCCCATCCCTGCCCTGCCACCACCGCAGATCTGAGAGCCATTAGGAATCTTGGTTTTATGAAGTAGAAAGAGGCTTCAGAGAACATCTCTTCCAGTCATTATGAAATTGATTTTTACATCAGGGCACATGTTTTCAAGTGAAATCTTACGCAGAAATATAGTCAAAACAGATAAAAGCAGAGCTGCTCAGGTTGCTCTGGACTCTGCAGAGATATTTGAAAGCCTCATATAATTACTGCAACGATGAGAAAACGGAGCCTCAAAGAGATTATGTAACCTGCCCAGGCTTGCACAACAAATTGGTGCAGAAGCGTAAATAGAATTTCTATCTTCTGATTCTTAGGACAAAGCTCCAAATGACTGTCATTTTTAGATTTTCTAAAAGATGGATTCTATGTTTCTATGGGAACTGTGTTTTTTATTTTCTTTGTATGCCACAGTGAGAAATGTGACTGGACTTTATCTTAACTTCAATGATTTGAGAGAAGGTTATCTTGAGCACCTCCCCCGCCCCACCCCTTAGAAAGAAGCCCTTATTGATTGCTAAGTCTCCAGGACCAGTATTTTATGAGTTTGTGTTATTCCTGTGATCCAGGCGGAAAATGCCCTTAAATTTGAGAGAGAGATCACTGAAGGCCGGTTGTCAGGCCGGTTTCAGGAGGCTTCCTGGTAGAGGAGAGCGCGTTGCCCCCTGTGACCGGGAAATTCCTGCAGGTGCTTCTGGGCTTCAAAAGTTTGTTTTTACCTTGGAGTCAGATGTCTCCCATCTCAGCATGGATGACAGGCCTTGCTGAGATTCGCCAGTTAAGCTGTTTAAACCAGGTGCATTGGTGATTTTTTAAAATACGTGAATTGGATTTTATTGATATTTTGTGAAGAAATGAGAAAACTGCAACATAAATTGGATGAGTCCTATTAAAACTAAAAATACGATTCCTAATTTCAGGGAAGCAGTATTCTCTCTTTTCTCCCACGCTCCTAAATATTTCTTATGGAGCCCAGGCTTTGCAAATGCCACTTTTTAATGTATACTGGATGACCAGAACACTGCCGAGCAAAAAGTGGACGGTGGCCGAGTATTTCATGAATTGAATGACAGAGTGAATAAAATAGTTCTCATTTAGATATGGGGTTGAATGTCACCTATTTAGAGAAGTTCACCCCAGCCACCTTGCCTGTAAACACAGCCTCGGTCAAGTCTTGACTCCATTAGCCAACTATGCTTTTTTTAAGACCTCATGTTATAAATAATACAGAAATTGTACTGTATATATTTATTTATTTTCTCCCTTTCTCCACTTGAATGAAATCTCCAGGAGGTCAAGAATTGTGTTTGCTTTCATTACCCATTTATACCCATTACACCTAGAACGGTTCTTGGTATATTGTATTAAAACGTGTTCCATAGGTGTTCGTGACTGGACATGGGAAATGATTCCAATCTGCTCAGAATGATTCTACACAAAATGAAAGAATAAATCACATGTCACTTTAGGTCCTATCCTATCTCTGTGACTCTGGGCAGTATTAAAAACAGGGAAGGAGTTGGTGTTTCACAATGAACAGAACATCTTTCATTGTAAGAAGTTTGTTTCCTACTGTAGTTTACCTCCTTGTCTTCCCTGATGGTTTTTATCTCTCAGTTACTTTATTGGTGTATCAACTGCCTCTGGTAAATGTCTAGTGTTCTACTTTGCATCTACTTCAATATAAATGTTTCAGATCTATCTTGAATGCAGTTTTATTGGATATTAGGTTCCATGAGCACCTATTTTTAGAACTGTCCAATGGGCACCATTTAGGAATGTCTTTAAATTGTCTACACTGACAGTAATGGGGATAAAGCGTTCTGCTTAGATTGGTGGTATTGGCTCTTCTGATCTGATGTTTGCTAAAAATACAAGCACTATTGTGTTAAGTAAAAACAAATAATCTGGCAGAAACTTCTGATGTGTCCCCTTGGGCTGAGGATGCTCAGTTTTACATTGCCTTGGTCCTTTGCTTTTCGCATGCACTGACAGAAAAAATGTGAACCGCAAACCAGAAAGATCTGACTTCTAATCCCCAATACCACAGTGTTCTTTATAACCACAGGCAGAATGCTTAACCTCTCTCTGCCATGGTTTTATCATCCCTAATGTGACAAAAATGGTGTCTTTTTTAAAGAAATGGAAGGGTGTGTTTTTTTTTAATGAATCAGTGCATGGAAATAAAGCACTGGGAGCCATTTAGAAAGGAAATTCTCATAATAAGATAAGACCTGGTATATTTGCCATTGTTCTGATGAGCCTTATCTACTGAGTAGACTGCCTGTTATCAGGTACTGGGAGCTGCTCTGGCAAGTCCCTGTTTATCATGCACAGCTAGTTGGATGTCAGTTCCACTCCCAAGGTTAGTAATCTAGAAAAAGAACCAATCTCTGATACCATTGAGAGCCCCAGAAAAGTCTTTGGAGAGGAAGGCAGGTATGCAGTCGAGAGAAAAAGAGAGGGGGGGCGGGGAGAGGGAGAGAGAGAGCTTTATTGTACGTGCGGGTCCCACTGGATTCCTTCTCGGCATATAAAATGTCCCAGTCCTATTGAATTTCACTGCCAACGTAGTTTCTTGTTTACATTGCGTGGCTGTGAATGGCCCATGTAGTAGAATAATGCTAGGAGCTGAATACAAAATTTGCCAGCACCAGTTTGGGTTTGTTTACTTGGAAGAGCAACCGTGAACTGCACTGTGCCCTCAGTGCGCAAGGAATCTGCATTAGATCTCTTCCATGTCACTGCACTTGGATCTCTGAAGATATACCTTTCGGGTTTCCTAATTAGGGGTTGTGATTGTGTTCCCTCCTCCTTGCAGTCTTAGACAAATTGGAGTTGGACAGCTGGAGACTGGGGTTTTCAAAGACTTTGCAAAAAGAAAAAAACTTCAGCTGTTTATTCCCTCCTCTCTTAAACTCATTAGGAATACAGCCAGAAGCTTGATGCTACCAAGAGCCTTTGACTGTCCCATTCTAACTGTAAAAATAGCTGCTACCACTGCGCTGATGACAGGCATTAAATGGGCTGGTGATGAGAATGCTGAAGATGGTGGTGGAGGTGGCGGTGTTGATGATGAGTGATTTTCCTTTGACTTTCTGCCATCATCTAGGTCACATGGCAGAATGTAAAAGTAGACAATTTTATCTTGATGAAAGGTCCTCTCCATCCAGGGAACTTGTAATAATGTGCAAAGCCCAAAATACTTATTTCAGATTCCTCAAATCTTCCCATTCAACTGAAAGGCTGGCGAAGATCTTTGCACATTTCACGTGAAAGTAGTGAGGCTGGCCTAGGAAATCACAAAAAGTGCAGGAAAAAGCAGCTACTCCGATCCATCTCTTAAACTGGTAACAGAGAGCAGGGTTTTTGTCCACCGTCCCCCCACCCCCACCCTTTGCCCCAGTACCCCAGTAGAATATGTCTACATAGTTCCTATAGTGTAGAATTTCATAAAGTGTAGACTCTACATCAATGGGTCTTAATTAGAATCATTTTGAGAGCTTTTTAAAAAAACACTGTGTCCTAGAGCCATCCTCAGATTTTTGATTGGAAGCAAACCCAAGGGTTCCTGTGTTGTTTGTTTGTAAAGCTCCCAGGTTGTTTTAAAGTAATGTTAAGGCTGAGACTCAACCGCAGGAACGCTGTCTTATGTCTTCCTCATGTCTTCTTGGATATTTATGTGGTATGTCTTAGTTCAGGATTTAGTTGTCATTAAAGTTTAAAATTTATGGCAGTTGCTTTGTTGTCATGTATTTCTAATACATGATATTTTATCTACTCTCAAACTGTAGCCTACTTTTTATACCTTTGATGCACTCTTCTTAATCTTAATTCATTGTATTCAAAAATCATCTAGCATGGTTGTTAGTCTAATGAAGGTCTTCCTGGTCCTATTTAGCAACCTAAAACTCTAGAGGGAAGACAGATCTGCTTTGCTATCATGATAATTTCATTTTCAAAGAAGGGAGATTTTAAGAACCAGAATGTTAACATGGCCAAAAAAATCACAGGAAGTTGTTTCTTGAAAATAAAACAGCATTGTTTTTGCTTGTCTGATTTTTACCATGTTGTTAACTCTGACCTGGGTGGAGTTTTAGAACTTACCTTTAAAGATTTTATTGTCATCACAGTGATTATTTTATTTGTTCCTAGTTTTCCTTCAGCTTTTTAAGGGTCAGTTTTCTAAATCATAATAAACTTGAACATAGAAATAGGCCCTAGGTGTTGAACATCATTATTTTTCTCTATCTCTTGTCATTTATTAGAAAATCTCTAATAACTACCACAATGCTAAATGGATCTCAACTAGGAGTGTGAATCCAAATTATGCAGGGAATTTTTTCAAGGAACATGAGGCTAGACCTTATCTCAGACCCACTGAATCAGAAGTTTGTTTGAGGAAGGGGAGATCTGGGGCTTAGGTGACTATTAAGACCAAAGTATCTGGGAGAGTCAACTTAGAAAATGTTGCCTCTCTTGATATTCTTATAAAAGTTATGAATTTTCTGCTAAAAGTTATATCTAAAATTTTTTTTTTCTAAAGGAACAGCCAAGTGACTCAATATATAACTGATTCTAATGTGAAGTCAGGTTTGAAAAGTAAATATCCATACCCTCTTGGACAATACAATCTACCAGGTTTATTTATTTTTTATTTTTTATTGTATTTATTTATGTATTAAATAAGTAATAAATGCACACCATGAATTATTTAAAATGTATTTAAAGTTAGAGAGGAGAAAGTCTTCCTCGCTCTTGTCCCCTGGACACTTAGTTTTTCCCTACCTCCCAAAGCAATCACTCTGGTTTCTTGAATATTTTTTATTGGACTCCTTTTCCGCTAGGTTGCTACATACATCTCTTACACGTTGACCCTGGGGGGGCATGTGTTTTCCTCTCACTTGCTAATGGAGAAATGTCCAGGTTATTTTGAATTTGCTGTTCCTATTACTTTCCTGATTTTTATATCCACTTTTAGTTACACCATTTTTAGTATTAAGTAATTTAGAAAATCTACCAATGCATATAAAGCCAATGCTAGCTCCCTCTCCATGCTCACTCCTTTTTTTCTCTTCAACCATGTAAGTGACTTAACCTTTGGAATTATTTTATAGGTCAAAAAAGTGAACTACAATGGAGTAGGAACAAAACTGAGCTTATATTGAAAGATCTGGGTTTAATTTCCTCTGGGAATGCACCTTGCAAACTGTAAAGTACTAAGCAAAGTGAAGTGTTGGTATTGCTTTTGCTGTTACGTCACCCTTATATGATCGATGCAAGATTCCAAAGTACCAAGAAGGGTCAGACATAATCATAGGAAAATTGACTTGGTCTAGAGATTGCACCTGCTGGCTACATTGCTAGATTAGTCACTAAATTAGAAAAGGAGAACCAGATGTCAAGCACAGAAAGGAGATGTGGGAGCAAGATGAGCCTAACTGGTTTTGCTCAGTGGATAGAGCGTCGGCCTGTGGACTGAAGGGTCCCAGGTTCGATTCCGGTCCGGGGCATGTACCTTGGTTGTGGGCACATCCCCAGAAGGAGGTGTCCAGGAGGCAGCTAATCGATGTTTCTCTCTCATTGATGTTTCTAACTCTCTATCCCTCTCCCTTCCTCTCTGTAAAAAAATCAATAAAATATATTTTAAAAAAAATAAAGAAAGAGCTAGCCCACTTAAAAATGACCAGTTGAAAACACACTTAAATCTGTCCTTTGTCTTCATCAGTATTTCAGAAACATGTTGATCTGTAAATGCCTGGACGATATACTAAATATAAAAAATCACTAATTAATCAGAAGAGGTACAGTTGATGATAACCCTAAAAATATCTCAGTGGGTAAATGTGTGAAGAAAATAGAGGTGGCCTCACTCTCTCTACTTTTGTGTATTTGAGTTGATGGAATTTTCTTTCTCATAATATGAATCAAGTCAGAAGTAACTATTGTGATTTTTCCAACTGGGAGAGAAGAAAACGAGCATGAATTTGATTTACTGATGATAACATGCCAAACTTCATCTGAAAGGCAGCAGATAAACATGTGACGGTACTTGTATAATTTTTAATGTCCGTGATTGGATAGAAAACTCAGTCATCATTGCGATGAAACTTGGCAATTTGAGGATTCTTTAAAAGGAACCATTTGAAGGTGGGATCTGCTGTTAGAAGTTAGCATCTACAACTCCATTGAGGAAGGATGTGTTACGTGGTTTTTACACAGATTCCATAGGGCAAGATAAGTTTGGGTACTTGCATTAGTTTTGGATATACATTCTAAGTAGGATTGATGTGGCTCAAGAGTGGGCTGTACAAATGATTTATTTTATCCAACAGAACCATTTGGAAAAAGTTAGTGTGCAGAAAAGCAATGTAACGTGCAACGAATCGGCCAGTACTGCACTCCATTCTTATTTTACTCAAAGTAACAGGTCAAACAAATAGATTCTTTTAAAATGACAGAAGTCTGTGTGTTACACAAACACATTTTCTCTTTTAAACATGCTAATGCCATTTCACTTATTTATTATGGCATGTATTCGCCTTTTGGTTATTAGATTTCCCTGCTGAAAAGAAACTGTCTCTTCATTTTTAGAAGTGATTGCCAAAGAGACGACCTGGGCGTGTTATATTTCTGCTTCTATATTTCTAAGCAAACCAACAAAAGAATCATTATCCCTGATTCACAGATGTGAGAGCATCCAAGGCAGATTTGTGTCACACAGTAAATCAGTGGAGTGAAGACAATGGGACTTTTGACTCTGATTTCCGGATTTGAACTATGCTCATTTTCCACTCCACTGAGCAGTGCTGAGGTGAGCTAGTTTAAATCAGGTGAGTGCCTTCATTTCTTGTTGAAAGCCATCAGCAACCCTCCTTCCAGGCTCTGAACCTGCTGCAGAGTGAATGACAAGTTTTGAAAATAGAGATGGGGATTGGACTACCTTGGAGCTAATTTCTCTTAAATATTTTATTTAATTAAAAAAAAAAAGTTTGCCCTCTTCCTTTCTGCCTCTCACTTCTCAGGGTTCCTGTCAGTTGTTCAGAGGTAATCCCAGTGGTTTATTACAGTAACCCTTGCCTCCCTTGGTTTGCTAACAGCAATCTCACAGCCCCCAGGGAGCAGTTGTTATCAGAGACTCAACCTGCTCTCTCGCAGGCCTGTGGAGTTGCTGCCAGCATTTCATTTCATTTCTGTCCCATCTGCAGGTGCCAGAAGCTGGCTCCATACTTGACATGTAAAGGCATGTGGGCATATTGTTGTTCATTGCAGTGTACATGCATGATGATTTTAAAGCCCTCGCTGCGGTCCCGCCTTTCTTCGTGCCATAGAGCCTGTGGCAGCCTGATTTAGCAGGAAGTACCTCTGTTGAATTGGACAAATGCTAAAGCACTTGCTCTTCTGTCTCAGATAAATGTTAGCGTATCATTCGAAGTCTGGCCAGGGTGGCTGATTGTGATGCAAAAAGAACAAAAACAGAAATATCAACAACAAATAGAAAAACCAATAACGGAAATGAGCTGGACCTTGTCAGGTTAGTCCCTACCCCATCGGCCTCCATCTCTCAGCAGTAGTATCATATTCTACATAAAACTAACTTGGTGGAACACGCTTATTCTCACCATCAGGCTCTGACGCCTTCGTCTTCTCTCTGTCTCTATAGTCGTGTCCAAAAACTTCAGCACAAATTCCTAGACCCTTCGTTGTTGAGTCAAGGAAGTGTTTGGAGGGTTGGATGGATGAAGTGATGGAGGTGGGTGTCAATATTTTAATATTTGGTTTGGGGTGGAAACAGCCTGAGTTCCCACGGATGGTCACTAGCTTCTGCTAGGCCAGTGGTTCTCAACCTTCCTAATGCAGCAACCCTTTAATACAGTTCCTCATGTTGTGGTGACCCCCAACCATAAAATTATTTTCGTTGCTACTTCATAACTGTCATTTTGCTACTGTTATGAATCGTAATGTAAATATCTGATATGCAGGATGTATTTTCATTGTTACAAATTGAACATAATTAAAGCATAGTGATTAATCACAAAAACAATATGTAATTATATATGTGTTTTCCGATGGTCTTAGGCAACCCCTGTGAAAGGGTTGTTCGACCCCCAAAGGGGTTGCGACCCACAGGTTGAGAACCGCTGTGCTAGGCATTGGGACTTGGAAAACTTGAACAAATGGTGAGGGTGCAGTGGCAGAAGCAGCCAGAATCTTCAAGAGTCACTTATTAGGAGAAGAATTCACATTTCTGCATGGTTCCCAAAATACAGCCAACAAACTGGCTCATTAGCACCGACTTCTGAACCACTGCACATCTTAAGTGGCATCAGTGCCTTGCAGTCAGTATGACACAAATCGCATGTGGGTCTCTGTGCGGCAACAACGCTCTAGCATCTCAAGTCACGCCAATTAAACAGCTGACTGGACTTCCTGCCAGGAGGGATCCCGCGTCTTTGCGGCCAGCTAATGAAGAATCATTTGTGCAGCTATTTTTCCTTTTCCTCTTTTTTTTGATACAAAATAAAATATGAAATTAAAGGCTCCCCAGTAGAAGTGCATTGATATGTACTTAGTTTAATAGCATTCACAACCTGGTGAATAACTCATACACATCCTCTAAATCAGAGATTTAAGAACAAGATCTGATCTCCTAGGAAACTTCTCATTAGAATCAACAAACACACCATCTTCTCCTATTTATTTTCCCTCCACTGATGCCTTTCTGGCTGTTCATAAAGGTGATGGCCAATGTGGAACTGTGTGAGCTGCCTTATGATGTATCTTGAAGCAACCTATGAAAATAGAACTCAGGTAAAGTGCCTATAACTGCCATTAATTTGAATACAATTAGTCTGGAGCCTGTGGAAGCCACAACTCAAGAATAGACTAGCAGATGCATTAGTGAAGACACCAATCCCCCCTTAGGGAGCCAGGGGTGCTTCCTGTCCTTCCCTCCTCCCTTAATAGCCTACAGTTTAGGATGTAAGTGAGTGGAACAATCATACTGATGCCATATTCATTAAATGCATTAACACCATGGGTTTTTCTGGAGAGACTGCTATTTCAGTACTTTGGAAGGGAGTGTGCGTATCTCTCTCGTGCCTCAGTAGAGAAGGGGTAAACCCGGGAGAGCTATAAAAATCACCATTATATAAAGTGTCTGACAAGTCACGTAGGATACAGGTCAGAAGTGATATGTGACTCCTTTGTTCTGGCATTACCACTTTGACTTAAGTTATAGCTTGGTGGCTGCTATCTTTTTCTGTAGGGCTGGGCCTAGGCAAAATGGTGAAGGTATAAAATGCCCCCTATTCCCACCCTATATGTTCCTCTTCCTTCACCCCCATTCTCAGTTAGGGACTTCTTGCCCTTAAATGCTACTTCTTTTACCCCACCCCCTACTAATCAAAGTTTGATTTCAGGAAAGGTCATGACATTAATCTTAATCTGATTATGTATCAATGTTTTACTCTCTGAAAGGCACAGTAGCAGTGGGTGAGCGAGCTGTGGCATTTTACCGCCAAGCATGGCTTCTGGGTACATCTAAAACTGCACGGGTTGGCCCGGCCAGCGTGGCTCAATGGTTGAGCATCGACCTATGCACCAGCACATTATGGTTCTATTCCCGGTCAGGGCACATGCCTGGGTTGTGGGCTTGATCCCTCGTGTGGGGTGTGCAGGAGGCAAGCAATCAATGATTCTCTCTCATCATTGATGTTTCTATCTCACTCTCCCTCTTCCTTCATCTCTGAAATAAAAAATATATTTAAAAAAAATCAAAAAACAAGAAATAAAAATAAAATAAAACTGCACGGGCTGAAATGCAATTTCCTCTCTCATCTGTACTTGAGAGACCTGCCCCTGCTCAGCCAGCTTTGCCTGCAGAGTCAGCCATGGCATTGGTCTCCAGGCCTCACCTAGCAACTGCATTTGAAAGGGGGAATAAACACGATTTAGGAAGGAAGGCACTTATATTGTTGACAAATATATGTCAAATATCTATGGAAGAGATTCAGTGAATGAGTAGAAGTGCTGTTTTTAGAGACTTTTAATTTATGCTTTAATAATGGGAATTTTCTAGTAATTCATCCATTTGTTATTTGTCAGCAGTATTGTATACAAACTAGTGTGATATGTTATACACTGCAGTATTGATTGCATTATTTTCTTTTCTTGTGAGCGTGCATTTTTATAGCCATAAAATAATTATATCTCAAATATGCATATATGCGTGTGTGTGCGTGCAAATAACTCCAACCTTCAGTTTTAGATTACTTTTTGACTAATCTAGAATTTTCTTTATACCATCATTTAGCTTTAAGAAAATAATGAAAAAAACAAACAAACATAGGTTTACAGTAGATGAGCAAACATAGGTTTACAGTTGTGAGTACATGAAACAGTTTATTCTTTTATTATTATTAATTACTGTATTATTTTCCATATGAACAACTGCAAACCTACTTTTTGCCCCACCCTGTATATCCACATATTCTGCAGTGGGCCTTTCTGAATAAGGACATTTTTCCTTGAGGCCCCTCTGAAAGACAAAGATAAAAGCCGAACTTTGAACCTCCTGCCTTTTTCATGTCCATTAATAAAACACTTTCTCAACAATGACTTTTAGGCTGTTTTATTTCTGAAGTGATTATTGGTGTGTTAACTGAGGGTATATGCACTCGGATGCCTGGAGCTGTTTACAGCGTAGAGAGACACCCCCTCCCCCTTCTGCTGTCTAAGTCTACGCCAGTTGTAGCAGCCCCTTTCCTGTGAGCTTATGGCACACGGTAATGACAGCAGTTGGACTGCCATTAATGGGATTCTATGGAAACAGCAAAACAGAAGATTGTGCTAATAAAAACATGTTGTGCTTAGAATGACGTTGGAGAGAACTGAGTTTCAGCGGGAGACCATTCGCTCGGTTACTCTTTGTTTTGCTGAGCAGAGTGTGTTTGAATTGTTGCTGGTGTCAGAGAAGGTTGGACTATTCTTTAAAGAAACATTCTTCCATTGTCAGTGAAGGTCTGGAAACTTAGTTACAGTGCCTAGTAGGAGACCACTCATTGGATTCAAGCACTAATGAGTGGAAGAATTGCCTCCACAATAGAACATGACAAAAGATGACTTGTCTTCCCATGAATGCTGCAGTTCTGTTTTCCTATCAATGTCAATATCTGTGCACACAGGGAATTATTTTTCATATTTGAGTAAAACCAATGCTGATTTTGTGTGCATAAAAATTTTTCTGTGGCTTGACATCATTTGAAATAATAGTAATGAGAGAAGTCATTTACTGAGTGCATACTGTGCTTTATATAAATGATCCCTTTTAAGTTTATAATAGCTATATGAGGTACATGGTACTGTCTCTCTTTTATAGTTTGGAAACCGAGACTGAGGAATATTAATTAAATAGTCTATCTCCAAAGTTTATATTCCTTCAAGTCTGCCATAATTTGGTCATCGTAAATTAAAGTGCCAATGGGTACAAATTTCTTATTTGAGGCTCTCAATCAAATGTCCCACAGAGGAGGACACACACACAAAGCCTCCATGTTTTAGTAACTGTGTTACTACTTAAAGAGCAGCTTCTGGAATCCGAGTGCTCTCACCCTTCCTTCAATACTGACCCCCATGAAGTGAAACTTTTTGCTTTTGAGAAGCAGCTGCAATGCAACTTAGCCAGTGGTTTGGTGTCAGTTATAGGACATGAGCTAATTCCAGTTGCATAGAGAACTGTGCTTATAGTTCAGTTCATGAGGCAAGAGTATACCATATGATTGTATTGAGTAGGACACCTCCTCAGAATTAACATCCCTCTCCCCCCCGCCACACACACACACACACACACACTCACACACACACACACATGCATGCACGCTGTCAAAACAGGTGTCTTTAAGCACCTTCCCAGGAGCCAGGCTGGCCTGTGGTACCCTACATATGCCATTATTATGGCAGCCTCCTGACCTTCACTCATGACATTTTTCTTCTCTGAAACGTTCTTCCTATTGTGTCAGCTGCTCCTACTCCCGTGTATAGTCAATCATCTCTTACAAACACCTAACCTGATGAAACTTCCTTCAGGTTAGAAACCATATGACTTACTCTTTCCATCAGTTGATTAATAGATGCATAAGCATAGAAATTTACTCAAATGTTCAATAATTGGACACAATAGATAGGAAAGTGACAAATACATGAGGCAACACCATTTAGGCAAGTAATAATTGGTCGCCAAATTTGTAATTGTGACTGTAATGTTTAATAGGCACCATGCTTTGAAGACAGTCATTGGAAAATCCCCCCTGCAGGATGGAGAACTAAGGGTAGTGTCTTTTCTGCAGGAGCATGAAGGGTGACTACTGTTGCCTTTAATTGAAGCTAAAGGTTTCAGAGAAGCTGGAGTGAGTCAAGACATAAAAGAGCCGTAAGAGGTTTATAAACTGAAAGAAGTTAATAAAGGGTATAGTTCTGAGTGAGCCTGAGTAATTTCCTTCTGTTGAGGTTTTGTCTGGACAATGAGACAAATGAGACACTGGGGAAAGCGTACGCTTTGAAAATACGAAAGTCTATAGTCATGCAAGAGGTAATTAATATGTTACCCAGAAGCTACATATATATAGTTTAAAATTTTCTAATCACTATGTTAAAAAAATTAAAAGGAACAGGAGGAATTCCTTTCAATGATATATTTCACTTAATATTATATATGCAAAATATTATTAACACGTAATTAATATGTTACAGTCTCTCTTTAGTACTAAGTTTGGGGGATCTGGTGTGTTTTTTGCATGCACAATGCATCTCAGTTTGGATCCTTCGTGTTTCAAGTGCTTGGGAATCATGTGGCTACCATGTTGAACAAGGCAGAGCTAGGGTATCAGGTCAGGAATGAGATATAAGCCATGTGATTCTTGTGTGAGCTGCGAATCATCTATAAAGCTTAGAAAAATGTTTCCTAGACCCTGTTCTAGGTTTTGGCTTGGTAAGCTTATGGTGAGGCCTCAGCATCTGTTGATGAAGTTCACTAGATGATTTTTTTAAAAAGGGAGAGGTAAAAAGAGAATGCCCTCCACTGGGGATCTAGTCTGCAACCCAGGCATGTGCACTGACTGGAATTGAACCATTACCTTCTGGTTCATAGGTGGATGCTCAACCATTAAGCCATGCTGGTGGGGCTCTCTAGGTGATTTTGAGGTGACTCTGGGATTCAGCTCCTCATGAATGGCTCTATAGGGTGGACTTGGGCCTCAGGCCTCTTATTCTAACCTCGGCTTTTCAGGAGGTCACTTCACATATAATAAATTTATATAAGCAAGAAATTGGCACATCAGAGGCTGAAACTTAAATAGTGGATTCTATAGGATTGTTAGCATTTTCTGTTTGTTTAACCCTTGGTTTGTGGGATAGTGGTGGAGATATTGGAGTGTGGGTGGTCCAGAACAGAGTTGAAACTGTCCCTCTTCTAGCAAAGGTGAGAGCAAGGGAAGTCCTCTTCACTCTGTGTCTGGTTGTTTGTTTATTTGTTTTTCTCTTGCTCAAATGCTCATTACTTTTTAACTCTCTGTGGAAACAGAATCAGTGAAAAGGCCGAAATCTGGAAGGTTCTGTTTCAGCCCCTGGCTAAATGCATTATTCTGTTAGCTACACTTTTAGCTTCTTGGTGCTTCTGTTTATCCATTCACAAATGTGGTAAATGCTGATGCATACAGCCTTAGAGACCCCCGGGTTAAAACACTGCTGTGCTCAGTACACTGTGTCGCTTCAGGATGATGGTAAGCTACACAGCATGCCTGTAAGTTAAGTAAGTGCTTGTAGCAATTTGAACAAAGCTGTACTTTAGAAGGTCAAGTTGACTTGTTCAAGGACAGTAAGTTTCTCCAGGGCTCTGACTCTTCTCCGTCAGAACCACTGGACGTTCTCCTGTTAACTCTTCAAGTCCTTTGTTTTCCCACAGCCCTGCCCTACTCCCTGCTTCAGAGGAGCTACCTTGGCAGGCTTTGAGTTTGCTTTTTGGTGACATAACAAATGACTTGTTTTCTAACCCTTTCAGGGTAGGGAAAAAGCCTGAAAACCATCGTGTTTAACTCCTACTATGCTTTTTGAACACATTTTTAAATGCCCAGATTTTTAATCCTCATGTTTATTTTTTAATAACACCAATGATAGAAATTTTCCCACCTCCTAAGTTCATTTCATGTATAAGCAGTTCACTTTCCCCTTGAAGTTATCTGATATATTTATTCCTATAACTTTTAGCCTTTGGAACTGTATAGGACTTCCAAACACGACAGCCCTTCACATTTATTTGGAAAGAAGAATCTTAACCAATATATTCCACCAGCCTTTTTCTTCTTTAGGCTGAGTAATTCTGCGTTTTTTTCAAATGTCTCTCATAAAAGTTTTCTTACTCTCCTCTGACTGGACTTCGGGGACTAGGCAGTAAGTGTAACACTTTAAATGTACTCTGACCAGCACAGAAGTAGGGAAAATAAGGGAGGAATAAATAAGGAAAATAAAGGAGTAACAAAACCTATGTGAAGGTTTTCTTTTATCCCCTGAATAATCCTGGAATTGGGAATTTAGAACATCATCAAGCATTTTGCTTCTGGCATTGCTTTTGTGAAACCAAGTAGGAGGACAGTGGGCATCTTTCCTTTGTTAAATATCCCTTTCTAGTATTACACCTGGAGAGTTGTTTTGAGATTCATTTAAGATCATGCGTAAGATAGCTTACGATGGTTTTAAATAGGCATCCATACACTTGTATTTCTTACCTTGAAGGTGTGTATCTCTTATTTGTGCAGTTAGCAGACGTAGAGCTATTAGAAAGGTGGTATTTTTAACTTCAGAGTTTTGTTGCCCCCACATGCCCCCTTTTGGTGTTTGAAATTAAGCAGCAGGGAGATTTAGGCAGAATGTTCCAGGCCCGTTATAGTTAGCTAGACCTCGGAGACGCATTCAGCTTTGCAGAACTAACAAAGTACTTAATCCACGTCATTGCCTGGACTCTAGGGTGCGTGCCCAGTGGAAGGCATTTATTTACCAAATTAAAAGCACAGCAAGCAAAAGCCAAGGTATCATTCAGGCACATTTATCGACTCCTGTTCTGCTACTATTTACTAAATTTCTCACTGATGGAAAATGATGAATGAGTTGATGTTTGCAATCACTTGGCTCCATTAAAGGTGAAATACATCTTTCTTGATTTATTCCTCTGGCATTGCCAAAACAGCTTTGGTAGAATTGGAGGAGTTCCAGCTCTAGTTGGATACAGTAAGTAGAATTCAGGGGTTTTGGTTTTGGTTTGTTTTCCTTTTGAATTATTCTGTCAAGCCTGCTACATGAAATCTATAAAGAGATGCTGACATGCTTGAGATTCAATGCCAGTTTTCACCTCTGCTTACCCAAGTCCCTTATTTCTCTTCCTCTAGTGCAGGGGTGGGCAAACTTTTTGACTCGAGGGCCACAATGGGTTCTTAAACTGGACCGGAGGGCCGGAACAAAAGCATGGATGGAGTGTTTGTGTGAACTAATATAAATTCAAAGTAAACATCATTACATAAAAGGGTACAGTCTTTTTTTTTTTAGTTTTATTCATTTCAAACGGGCCGGATCCGGCCCGCGGGCCGTAGTTTGCCCACGGCTGCTCTAGTGAGTGTTTGTTCCCACACACATAGGTCAGTGTACATACATACATGTGCTGGTGAACACAATCCTCAAAACCTTGGCTATGGCTACCTGACGTAGCATCCACCCAGGTGGAAAACAGAATGAGAACCCCAGGGATTTTCCAGACTATGGCTACAGAAAGTTCCACGTGCCCAATTGCTTTTATCAGCAAAGAATTTTTCATGTGTTTTAGCAGGATGGATGTCAAACAGAGCTGGGTATCTTTGTCCATCATCAGCCTTGAGAGACAAAGGGATTTATGCTGCTCTCAGAAAAAATGAGTGAGGCTATTAGATATGGAGGAGATGAATGTGGTAAAATAGGGAGAAATTGTTGATCAGAGATTAGTTGAGTTAGGATCTTGCTGCTTTAAGATCCTGAGAGAGTCCCTTTTCATCCCTTGTACACTGACCAGGCGTGGGTAACTTGGTTCTCTTTGACAATTTTGCCTTCACTAGTAATCTCCAGTATGAAGTCAACTTGAACAACCTAAGGGTCTCCCTGTAATGCTCATTCATAAATCTCAAGCTTCTGGGATATATTCACCCTTTCCTGCTAATATAATTGCTGGGCATTCAGGGGCAGGGCCACTTAGAGCCTGTGCATTTGAAGCTCATTATTGCCTTGGGTCTGGTGAGTGTATCACAGGTGTAGTTTACAAACACTTTCAACAGCCAACTTTTTTTTCAAACTAAATCTTTTGTGAAATTCCAATATTCAATATAGATCATTGAAGCGGGTCTCAGGTTGAACATAGTACAGAATGCCAAAGGCCTTGATATGGTGAGAAACTTGCTCAAACTTCTTCGCCCTCATTCACTGACACAAGTCAGAGCTCAAGGGTATGTCAGATCCTGTTTTTAATCCTACTTCTTATAGAATAATGATGGTGCTTCTTCTTGGCTCTCTTCTTTCCCACTTAGGACATATTTTCCTGTTGTATAACATAAAACCCTACACCAGCACTCAGAACCTGTAGCACACACACACACACCATCTTCCTATATATTTTTGTTGGATATTCATGCATCTTAATGAATATTTGGGATTAATTAATAAGTTAGTGTTGAGACTATTAAGCAGCAAGGATTCATTCATCAGAGTTTTCTAACACAGCTTAATTCGGGGTGGGGGGAGTCCAAAGTAGTGAGGAAAAGATAGCTCACTAATGAAAATAACAGCAGAAACCAACCCTCACTGGGTGGGATAGTGGCTACCCTCCTGAACATTTTTGATTTTTGTTAAAGGCTTTACTTCCTTCAAATGCACAGTAAATAACCAGTGGGAAAGTAGGCAATTTACAAATAAATGTAATATGGTAATTGATTACTTATTGAGATAATGGAAGATGTTGCTAAGCTGGAGTAAATCCAGCTCTTAAAATTAAGCCTTTGCCTAAGTTTGCTAGTTACATGGAAGATATGGTAGCAATGAAAGTGAAATCTGTTGGCTGTTTTATGCTTCATTTACATATGTAAAGCACATCATAGTTGATTGTCAGCACAAATATGGACTGTTTTTTCAAGAGCTGCATTTGTCCCCTCATTTTTTGCTTTGATAATACAGACCTAAGTTGCTGTGAAGGTTAGCATCTATAAGAGATCAAGTGTTGTGCCAGAGATTTTGAACTACAGATTTTCCATAGCGATAGTGATGAACTGAGGTTATAAATTAAGTACTTAGTTATTTTATCCTCCATGTAACCTGTTATTCCTATGTGACTGTTTCAGTGGCTAATCAATGTACCAATAACTTAGTGTTTTATGAGACAAGGTGGTTTGCTCAACCCTAATTGTTGTTTACAATGTCAGTCTCAACATTTTAGATACTTATGCTACAGCATCTGTAATGTCTTGAATCCAAGTCCTTTTTGATTATTACATCATTAGAATTCTTGTCATTTAACACTTTAGGTTGAAACTATTTTGGGGGGAAATGAGTTCTATAAGCTCTTTCTTCAAAGCATAAAATAATATTCCCCCCCATTTTATCCATGTTGTTACAGCAAACTTTATGTATAATAAAAGATATTCATTTAAAGCAAACTCTTGGATGAGTTTTGACACCACCATAATTAAGACACAGAATATTTTCATACCTTCAAACGTTTCTTGGTATGCTTTTGTGGTCTATCCCTGCCCCAGCCCCAGCCTATGACTACTGATATTATTATTTTGCTACTGCAAACAATTAACATTTTGTTTGAATTTGCCCTAAAACTACCTTTTAAAATTTTAAGACCTAATGCTTTCACATTCGGCAAACTATTTTAGAAAGAAGAACATAGTAAAAATCATCTTCGATTCAGCTCTTTATTTGCGGGTTATAAAGGCTATAAATATAATAGGTTGTGTGAGAGGAAAAGCTTGAAAATAATATCCTAAAACCTCTATAATGTCCTCACTTAGAAATAAAACACAAACACTGTAAATTTATATTAAAGAATATTTTTATGAATAAAATACAAGAATCCTACACATCAGATAATCACAGCAGTTTTGTACTATTTTAATACAGTAGTACATAGTCAAGTTTCAGTCTATATTTTATAAGATGTATTTGGTTTTCAACCTAATGCAATTTAATATCTAATTTTAAATAATTTATAAATTGTGCTTTATTTAACACAATAATAACTTATTGTTGAAATAAATGAAGCAACATGAGACACTTGGTAAATGGAAGAAAGGAAACAGTTTTCTTCACAAATTATAATTAACTTTAAATAGAGTATTAAAAGTAATGTTATGACATAGTATTTTAAAACATATTGGTTTTAACTTAAATTTTCTTCTTTATTGTGTCACAGAGGAAGAGCAAATTTTCATTGTCAGGAGATCTAAGTTAGAATACTGGATCTGTAATGTATCTGTTTAACTTTGGGAAAGTTATTTAATCTCAATGTATTATCTATGAAATAGGGAAGTAATGCCAAGTAATGCCAATCTACATCATGGTGTTGTTGGGAGGATTAAACAAGTTTGGCTACCTAAAATATTTAAAATAGAATCAGGTACATAGGAAGACCTTTATTATTATTATATCTTTCCCAAACAATTTAATGCTCCAAGTTTTGAAAATATTATTATGATGGAACAGTTTTATAATTCAGTAAAGCCTGGCAAATGTTCAACAGGAAAATCCCTAATTTTTATTCTGTTGTTTTATGAAATACTTTATTTTATTGCATTTTACCTTATTGCGCTTCACATGTGTTGCATTTTTACAAACTGAAGGTGAGACCCTCCACCAGCAAAAAGATTATGACTTGATTTATTGTGGTACTCACTATATTATTTATTACAGTGATCTGAAACTCAGCATCCCTGCACTTCCTCCTTTTCTAGCTCTGTGACACTGTCCACGGTGCTGAAAAGGCCTAGTAACCTTTCATTGTATTACTGTTTATGCTGAATATTTTAATTCTAACTAGAATCACTTGGGTTAGAGCATCCTGGGTTTATTGCAGCATTCCATGAAATTAATGTCTGCTTAGTGGTGGAAAAGCAGGAGAAAAATGTTTGACGGTGGAGAGACTTCGGAAAGTGGGTCACTTGTCAGTTAAACAACAAGCCATCTCTTATCTCACTTGCATTGAAATCACATTTTGCATATTTTTCAATTTTGCATGGGGAGTAAAGGTTTTCAATTTCTCAATTCAATTCAACAAACAGTTGGCTGTCCTCGCTGAGCCCTTTTGATCTTCAATCACTTTCAAGGCCAAGGCAGCTTTGTCTAGTGACAGGAACAATTAATTTCTTGGGATTCGAATAAAGATTGTTTCAGTTGGTTACACAGGTAAATAGTGAGTGTGTAGTTAAACAAATAAACAAAGGGGCGGATATTCAGAAATTATTTGTGAGATTCCTTGAGGTCTGAATCTATGTCTTATACATCAGTATACCTGTGACAATTAGTGGTGTTGGCACACAGTAGGCCCATAAATTTGTAATTGAATTGATTAATTACTTGATTTCCAAGGCTAAATCTGAAAGCTGAAATTAATCTTCATTGGCTATCTTCTTTGCCTGACATCTTGGATGATAAATTTACATTGATATGCCAAATTTCTCTAAAAATAGCAAAAATCAAATTATAGGATGGATGATCTAATGCAGTGGTTATGACCTAAAATGAGATGGATCCATTTATAATATTCACAGGTACCTTGGAATCTCCTCTTTCATTTCCAAACGTTTATGTCCTTAGTTCATTTGTTAAAGATATAATATTGAATCTTAAATTATATAAAACATTCTCTGTCTGGATTTCTAAAATTTATATCTTGGGTCATAATGGGAATAATGTACAAGAAGAAAAACTCACTAACGACTGCCTAAAGAAAGAATAGATTATGCAAATTGAAATGAACTAATTTCTAGCAATCTCCTCCAACAAAAATATAATCATATAAGTTTACTCAATTCTGTTATGAAAGACTACTATTAAAAATAGTTGTATATTTTATTAGCATATAATATGAACATAAATGAATAGAACACACATGAACAGTGTGTATATATTTACTTTTTGTTTTCAAAATTGTTTTATAAACCATTCATAGTCAGAGGCCATAAGAATAAGGAAAATATAATTGTAAATATTATAATGTAAAATAATTATTGACTTCATGTTAACAAAGAAGACCATTTTTACTGGTAATAAGTACTATATTCTAATTTATATTTTTATATAAATAAAGTATATAAATAAAATATATAAATTATATCAGTAAATATCATTTATATCAGTTAGATGATATTTATCAAGTTATCTTTTTCTGACTCCTAGTCTATTTTGTGACATATGATAATTACATATTATAATTTACATTTTAAGCTAATTTTTTTATTTATTAAGGAGTTAAAATATTTAACAATATAAATTATATCAGTAAATATCATTTATATCAGTTAGATGATATTTATCAAGTTATCTTTTTCTGATTCCTAGTCTATTTTGTGACATATGATAATTACATATTATAATTTACATTTTAAGCTAATTTTTTTATTAAGGAGTTAAAATGTTTAACATAATGGTGAGTCTTGGGATAAAATACTAAAGCATGTTACTTGACTTGGGAAAGTAAGAATTTTAGCCTTTATTGAAAAACCAAGTGAACTTTATGAAATACTAGAGGCCCAGTGCACGACATTTGTGCACTCCTGGGGAGGGGGGTCCCTCAGCCCAGCCTGCACCCTTTTGCAGTCCCAGAGCCCTCAGGGGATGTCTGACTACAGAGAGCGGGCCTAAGACATCAATGGGACATCCTTAGCTCTGTCATGGAGGCGGGAGAGGCTCCAGCCACCACCGCTATGCTCACCGGCTGTCAGCCCGGCTTTTGGCTCAGCAGCGCTCCCCCTGTGGGAGTGCAGTGACCACCAGGGGTCAGCTCCTGCATTGAGTGTCTGCCCCCTGGTGGTCAGTGTATGTCATAGCAACTGGTCATTCCACTGTTCAGTCGATTTGCATATTACCCTTTTATTATATAGGATTAGGATAGATTGAGAGTAAATTAAATCTAATCACTATAGTATAGATTTCTATAAATTAGTTAATTTATACATCCATAATACAGAAATACAGAAATAAATTAGATAACATTTTAGTGAAAACAGCAATTTCTACTAAAAAATTAACTGGTTTAATTTTAGATTTTAAAAGACATCAGTTGTTGCCTTAGACTTTCCTCAAAATGATAATAGTTTTTCTTTGGTCAAGGTGGGAGGGGGTATGGGGTGGAAATCAAAGGGAGTAGTTTTAAAATTATTTCGGTTTTAAGTAGTACCTATGTAGCAAAAAAACCAATTTTTTAAACTTTTGACCTGGAACTGTAGAAAATTTTCTTTAAATTTTTATAATACAATATTGGTGTTTTTTTTTATTAAAAACTCTTTCCCAAAAATAAGATTATAATTTTTCTTCTTGCTCTTTGATTTCCTCTTGTCTTTCTCCTGATATAATTGTTATTCTCATGCTATAAATTTGAGTGATTATCTCCTATAGTTTTAATTTAATTTAGAAGTGGTTCATATACCATTCTTTAGGAATCATGCATTTTTAATAATATTCCAAAATTTAAAAGCAAGTTAGGTGCCTGAAAGGTGTTATTAAAGTTCTTTCCTAGAGCAAGATCCATTAAAATAACAAAAGCTTATATTTTATATTGTAAGAGTTAAAACATTTTCTCTGGCAAATGATAGACTCAAAATAGTGATGCTGTCAATTAGAATGAAAGAATGGGAATTAGCCCTTGGTCTGTTATTGTTCAGGTGGTATGAGTAGATGTGTTTGTGCATTCATGACATTTATTGTTTTGTTTTTCAGTACAATTCTTGATTCCTTTTTCATTAACTAGTGCTAAACTTCAAAATTATGTTAATGATTTTAAAATTGGAAAAAGTGGGGAGTATTATTTTTCCAAAGGAGGTTCAATGATTTGGGGTAGAAAAATGCTCTTTTAATTGATTATATGGGTATATCTTAAAATCATTTTATCTCTATTTCATAAATGACAGCTCAATTAAGGTGGATTCTTAATTTTGTTTAGAATATGTTAAATACAGTAAACAGATTAATTAAAGAATCCTCATGAACAATTAAGTATGATCCACACACTAATGCAGACATTAAGGATTGCAGTTCACTCCAGGAATAGAGAAGACGCTATATTATACTTTTACAATGGTATTAAAACATTTTCTCTCTTTAACTCTTAAAATTTGGTAAATTTTTCATGTATTATTGGAACAACTGAAAAAAACAATTGGCAGCAAAAAATGTCACTGACTTGATAATACATAAATCTTCCAGTTTCTAAGAATTGGATATTACAGATAGAATGACCTTGGAAGTTGTGACCAGATAGTATAGCAGAGCCTTGTGAGATGACCATAATCTAATTAGACATCTACACTAATAAAAGACAAAGATGCTAATTGACCATACCTTCGCTACACCCTAAGCCACGCCCACCAGCCAATCAGAGCGACTATATGCAAATTAACCCAACCAAGATGGCGGCCGGCAGCCACGGAGCTGGAGCAAGCAGGAGGCTTGGTTGCCTGGGCGATGGAGGAAGCCAAGCTTCCCGCCAGACCCTGAGCCAGCTGTGGCCTCTGCTCATAGCAACAAAGTTTCAATTATAGAAGACAAATAAATCCCAGATACCTGCTTCCAGCTAGTCTCCAGTGGGAACTTGGGTGGCTGGGGGTTGTGGCCAGCCTGCAAACAGCCATCAGCCCCTCACCCAGGCTGGCCAGGCACTCCTATATAATAAAAGGGTAATATGCAAATTGACCCTAACAGCAGAAAGACTGGGAATGACTGGTCACTATGACACACACTGACCACCAGGGGGCAGATGCTCAATGCAGGAGCTGCCCCCTGGTGGTAAGTGTGCTCCCACAGGGGGAGCTCTGCTCAGTCATAAGCCAGGCTGACGGCTACCAGTACAGCAGTGGTGGTGGGAGCCTCTCCCGCCTCCTCAGCAGCACTAAGGATGTCCGACTGCAGCTTAGGCCTTCTCCCTGCTGGCAAGTGGACATCCCCCAAGGGCTCCCTGGCTGCCAGAGGGATGTCTGACTGCCAGCTTAGGCCCAATCCCCCAGGGAGCGGGCCTAAGCCAGCAGGTGGTCATCCCCCGAGGGGCCCCAGACTGCGAGAAGGCACAGGGTGGTCTGAGGGACCCCCCCACCCCAAGTGCACAAATTTTTGTGCACCGGGCCTCTAGTCCTATGTAATAAAAGGCTAATATGCAAATAGACCAAACAGCAGAATAACCGAACAACTGGTCACTGTGACGCGTGCTGACCACCAGGCGGCGCTTGAACATGGCGGGCGTCAGCAGCAGGCAGCAGAGCGAGGGACATGGCAGGCCACGGTGAGATGGTAGAGCAGGTGAGCAGGGGCGCCAGACCAAGGCAGGACGCTAGTCGCTGTCATTGGGGTGAGCCTCTGATGGTTACTGAAAATTCTTTGCTCCTGCGTGCCACTGTCCCACGAGGCGCTTGCACCTGCAGCCGGCGTCAGCCCCACTTGCAGGTGCTGCTGGTGCTGGAGCTGTCACTCACATCCGCTGCTGGCGCCCGACGCTGGTTTCGATTGCTCGACTCCGTCATTGAGTGGTGGCTGCTGGCCCCGATTACCCCTCAGGGCTTCTCCACCTCCCCCTGCTCCCGAGGGGCAATCAGGGCAGCAGTTGCCACTCACATCCGCTGCTACCGCAGGCCCCAATTGCTCTGCTACCTCAGCGAATGTGAGCGGGGCCGGCGCTGTCAGTACGTAGAAGTGGCGGCAGCAGGAGCAGGGCTGCCAGCAGACAGGGGACCGGGGCCACGGAGGATGGGCTGAGACCTGGCCCTGTGCCCACTGCAGCCTCACAGCCACAGTTCTTTCAAGGTGCACGAATTTGTTTACTGGGCCCCTAGTATGATTATAATGTTTTTAAGGACATGAAACTAAAAATCTACACAAGTGGGAAAATCTTATTTGAAGACAAAGTGAAAATATCTTAAAGGACAAAGCAATGTAAAATCCAGTCAACTAATATATAAGTTATTGTGGGTGGGAAGATGCCATAAAACTTGAATATCACATGTTTGAATCAACCTTTTTTGGGTTATTGTTGACATGAAAATTATAAATAGTATTCTGAGCATCCTATAAGTGTATCAAGATGCAGTCAGCCTCTTAGCTTGAGTTTCTGGTCATTTTATGAGGTTATGTATACTGAGAAATCAATTTCAAATTTATTTTGGAAGGTTACCTTATGGAGGCTGAAATAATTATTTCCTTGGGAGTAAGCATGTATCAAACACTTTTAGAAAGTTTTAACATGAAGGAAGAGAGGCATTGATTTCATTATATTCATATTTATATAAAAATGTTTATAAAAACTTGTACTTACAATATTTAAGAATATTTAGACTATTAGAAAAATATCTTATCCTGTGACTTCAATTCTAACTTAATAAGTTTGTAATTTGAATAATTAATTTAGGACCATGATCTTAAATTCATTCTTAGTAAACTCATAAATGTTGAGTACTGAATTTATAAATTTTTAATTTCTTTACATTATCAGCTAAATATATTTGATTCTAACAGTAATTTAATTACTCACTAAGGTCTATCAATGAGACCATTGAAATACTCAAAATATTATAAGTATAAATGTAGTTTCAAATGTTTGAATATGTGTAAATTTATAATAAAACAAATATTCAGAGCACTCTATAAAATAATAAGTTTATTAGATCTATAAATAGAAAATTAATATTGTTTAAACATTTTTAAAAGATATAGGTTTAGCCCTAGCTGGTTTGGCTTAGTGGATAGAGTGTTGGCCTGCAGACTGAAGGATCCCAGGTTCAATTCCAGTCAAGGCCACATGCCCAGATTATGGGGTCGATATCCAGTAGTTGGCATGCAGGAGGGAGGTGATCAATGATTCTCTTTCATCATTGATGTTTCTATTTCTCCCTCTCTGAAATCAATAAAAATATATTTTTAAAAATCTATGTTTGGCTGTTATAAATGTTTTAAATTGAATTTTATTGTAGAAATTAAATTCCTGAATAGCCTTTTCTATACTTAAAAACTACTCCTGAGGATTCATAAAACATATTTAGCTGAAAAAGATACTGGTACTTTCAACAAGTGGCATTCAGTTTTGCTGACAGGTGAACCCATCCAGAACTCTTTGAAACTGACATAGGCTATTGCCATGTAAATACTGATCAATAACTCCATATGAAACTCACAATAGGAGAGAATCACAATTTGTTCAATTTATCAAGAGCTGAAGATTTCTGGTAACTCTCAAACTTTCAGGGATTATGCCAGAAAATAATGACTGCTTAGAGTCTGAATCCTTTCTGTGTTTAATTAAAAAAAAAAAAAAACACAGCAAAAAAACAAAAGCACCCAGCCAGTGTGGCTCAGTAGTTAAGCATGGACCCATCAACCAGGAGTTCACTGGTTAAATTCCCATCAGGATGCTGGCTGGATCCCCAGTAGGGGGCATGTAGGAGGCAGCCAATTGAAGTTTATAGCTCGCTCTCTCTCTCTCTCTCTCTCTCTCTCCCCCCCCCTTCTGTCTCTATAAAATCAATAAAACCATATTTAAAAATAAAATTAAAAAACAAAAACAAAAGAAAAACCAAAAAACACACCTGGAGCCTTTTCTTTTTTTCTACTCACTAGAGCTAATCAGTATATGATTCTATATTGGGGAAAAGAAGGAAAATATCTAGAAACTATTTTGATTATTTTTGCCATTGAAATATTTTTTGTGTGTGAAATATACCTATAAAGGAGTGCATTAACATAAGAATGTAGCAAAAGGAATAAAGTGTATACTTAATTATGTTTTTGATGTTCTGCAGTTTCACAAGATTTTATATGGTTGTCAGTTTCTATTTATCTTGTTTGGAACTTGTTGTGTTTCTTAGATCTGAGTTTTGGAGTCTTTTAACAATTTTTGGAAAATGCCAGCCATTATTTCTTTGAAGACTGCCTCTTTCCCATTATTTCTTCAATCATCTTCTTGTAGAACTCCAAGTAATATATGTTATACCTTCACCCTGTATCTTCCTGTCTCAGACCTTGCTTTTTTGTTGTTCATATCTTTGTCTGCACTGCATACTGGTAGTTTCTTAAAAATAATCTTATCAGTTCATTTATTTTCTCTTTAGCTCTGCCTAATCTATTACAACTTAATCCACAAATTTCCCATTTCAAGTAATATATCCTATATAATAAAAGCCTAATATGCAAATTGACCAAACAGTGGAACAACCAGTCGCTATGACGTGCACTGACCATCAGGGGGCAGACGCTCAGTGCAGGAGCTGCCCCCAGCCTGCAGGCCCCAGCCAGCCAATGCAGATGCCAGTTGGGCCCCCCCCCCCCCCCCATCACCATGCCGATCACCCCGCAGAGGGAGGCAACCTGCAGTGGTGGCGGGGGACGGGTCCGACGAGCAGGCAGTGCCAGGCCGGCCATGGCAGGTGCGAGCAGGGGCCCCCCGATCGCCCCACTGGTCACCCCACAGATCAGCCCAGATTGCTGGCCAGGCCTAGAGACCCTACCTGTGCATGAATTTCATGCACCGAGCCTCTAATATATATATTCCAAGAAGTATTTCTGGTTCTTCTATAAATCTACATTAAAAAATAGTGTCCCACTCATAATTATTTGATTTTATATATATTGTGAAATGATCAAAATAACTTTAGTCAGCACCATTCAACATATGTAGTTATAAAAATGTTTCTTCTTATGATGCATGCTTTTAAGATTTACTCTCTTAGCAACTTTTAAATATGCAATGTAGTATTATTAACTGCTAGAGTCCCTTGGCTTGGCCTGCAGGATCAGGCCAAAACTGGTTCTCAGACATCCCCCGAGGGGTACCTGATTGCGAGAGGGCATAGGCCAGACTGAGGGACCCCATCTATGCACGATGAGGGCTGGGGAGAGACGCAGGAGGTTGGCCAGCTGGGGAGGGACCGCGGGAGGGCTCCAGGGCATGTCCAGCTTGTCTCGCTCAGTCCTGATCAGCCAGACCCCCGCAGCAAACTAACCTACCGGTCGGAGTGTCTACCCACTGGTGTTCAGTTCACATCATAGCGACTGGTCGACCGGTCAACTCTCTGTCCCCTGGTGGTCAGTGCACATCATAGTGAGCAGTTGAGAGGCCTTAGCATATCATTAGCATATTACGCTTTGATTGGTTGAACAGATGACCGGACAACTGGACACAGCATATTAGGGTTTTATTATATAGGACCAGAGGCCCAGTGCATGAAATTCATGCATGGAGGGGGGGGTCCCCTCAGCCCAGCCCACACCCTCTCCAATCCGGGACCCCTTGGGGGATGTCCCAGGGATCGGGCCTAAACCGGCAGTCAGACATCCCTCTCACAATCCTGGACCGCTGGCTCCTAGTCACTCACCTGCTTGGCTGCCTGGTCACCCCCAACTTCCCCCCTCTGCTGGCCTGGTCACCCCCAACGCCCCCAACTGGCCCCCCCTGCCGGCCTGGTCACCCCCAACTGCCACCCCCACCAGCCTCGTCACCCCACGCAGCCTGCTTTCGTCTGGTTGTCTGTCCCTCACTAACCCCCCTGCTGGCCTGGTTGTAGGCAGCCATCTTGTGGGGGCATGAAAGTTAATTTGCATATTACCTCTTTATTATATAGGATAGTCACTATACTGTGCATTATATCCTTATGACTTTATTATCTTATAACTAAGTATGTACCTTTTGAACCCCTTCACCAATTTCTTTTACTCCCTACACTTGCAACCACCAATCTGTTATTTGTATCTAAGAGCTCATTTTGTTGTTCTAGTTTTTTCAATTCAACATGGAGGTGAGATCATACAATACTTGTCTTTCTTTGTATGACTTACTGTACTTAGCATAATACCCTCAAGATCAATCCATGTTTTCACAAATAGCAAGATTTTATTACTTTTATGGCTCAATATTGTATATACACTGAGTGGCCAGATTATTATGACCACCTGACGTTTGTAGACAAATTAGCCGTACACTACATCTTATGGGATATGGAAACTGAATGCCTGTTCGAACACCTTTGCTGTCTGCTGTTACCAAGATAAAACGTCTCCAATTCGCACAGGAACACAAGGATTGGACAGTCGAGCATTGGAAAAAAGTCATGTGGTCTGATGAATCACGTTTCCAGTTGCATCATGCAGATGGCAGAGTGAGAATTTGGCGGAAACAGCATGGAAGCATGCACCCAACATGCATGAGTACAACCCTTCAAGCTGGTGGGGGCAATGTTACGGTTTGGGGCATGTTTTCCTGGCATGATTTGGGCCTGTTAATTCGTGTGGAACAATGTCTGAAAGCACAACATACCTAAGTATCATTGCTGATCAAGTTCATCCTATCATGTTGATGGCGTATCCCAATAGAGATGGCTTCTTCCAACAAGACAATGCGCCATGCCATGGTGCTCATATTGTGCAGGAGTGGTTTCAAGAACATGAGGGAGACTTTACCTTGCTTAGGTGGCCCCCACAATCACCAGATCTCAATCCAATTGAGCATTTGTGGGAAGAAGTTAAAAGAATCATCAGGTAGCTGGTTCCACAACCATCAATCTCACAGAACTGGACAGTGCTGTTCATTAGGCATGGTGTCAGATTCCTCGCATCACCTTTCATCATCTTGTGGAATAAATGCCAAGAAGAATCGCTGCAGTATTGAAGGCAAAAGGTGGCCCAACGAAGTACTGATGGGGTGGTCATAAAAATCTGGCCACTCAGTGTATAAGCAAGAGAAAACTACAAGATCTGAAAGCTTTATGTGTCTTTCCCATGTTCAAAGGCTGTTAAATCGTGTTGTTTACCCATATCTTCAGAAAAAAATCACTTCTACTGTTGTGGTAAACAGCCTGCTTCCCTGTTTATAATTGTCTGGCCCTCTAGCAACTTCAGCGTGAAATTATAGCTAATTTGCCCACAAATGTCAGATGGTCATAATAATCTGGCCACTCAGTGTATAACTAATATCTTCTTGTTCTTGCCTATTGAAAATAACTGGTGCAAGGAACACAGAAATGCGTACGTCTTTTGAAATTAGTGTTTTCTCTCTTTTTCTTTTTTTGGATGAAAATACAGAATTAGAATTGCTGGATCATGTGGTAGTTCTATTTCTAATTTTTTATAAGTCTTTGATGTCTTAAATTCTTTAGTTTCTCTTCCTTTAATTGTGACAAACACCAATTCCTATTTGCCTAAGTTAGTTCATTCATATATATATAATTTTATTTTACTTATCCCCTTCTCCCCTCCACTTTGACAACCATAAGACTGTTCTATAAATCTGTGGGTCTGTTTCTGTTTTGTTTTGTTTATTTGTTTGTTGGTTTTTTAAAAAATTCCATATATATGTGTAATTACACAGTATTTGTTTTCCTGTGTCTGATTTATTTTACTTAGCATAATACCCTCTAGGTCCATCCATGTTGTTGCACATGGCAAGATGTCATTCTTTTTTATTAGTGAACAATAGTTCAGTGTGTGTGTGTAGTATGTGTGTGTGTGTGTGTGTGTGTGTGTGTGTGTGTGTGTGACATCTTTCTCCATTCATCTATTTTTTAAATATATTTTATTATTCTGGTTCTTTGAAAGGATAAACAAGATTGACAAACCTCTAGCCAGGCTCACCAAGAAGCAAAGAGAGAGGTCCCAAATAAACCAAATCAGAAACGATAGAGGCGAAATAACAACAGACCCCACAGAAATACAAATGATTGTTAAACAATACTACGGACAACTCTACTCCAACAAACTAGACAACCTGGAGGAAATGGACAAATTCCTAGGAAAATACAACATTCCAAAACTCAATCAGGAAGAATCTAAAAATCTCAATAGGCCAATAACTATGGAAGAAATTGAAGCAGTCATCAAAAAGCTCCCAGCAAACAAAAGCCCAGGACCAGATGGCTTCTCAGGGGAGTTTTACCAAACTTTCAAGGAAGAACTAAAACCTATCCTCCTCAGACTACTACAAAAAATTCAGGAGGAAGGAACACTTCCAAGCTCATTCTATGAAGCCAGCATCACCCTAATACCAAAACCAGGTAAAGACAACACAATGAAAGAGAATTACAGGCCAATATCCCTCATGAACATAGATGCCAAAATCCTCAACAAAATCTTAGCAAATCGGATCCAACAGTACATCAGAAGGATCATACACCATGACCAAGTAGGATTTATCCCAGGAATGCAAGGATGGTACAACATCCGTAAATCAATAAACGTAATACATCACATAAACAAATTGAAAGAAAAAAACCACATGGTCATATCAATTGATGCAGAAAAAGCATTCGACAAAATCCAACACCCATTTTTGATAAAAACTCTCAGCAAGGTGGGAATAGAAGGATCATACCTCAACATAATAAAAGCCATATATGACAGGCCCACAGCCAACATCATACTCAATGGACAAAAACTAACACCATTTCCCCTAAGAACAGGAACAAGACAGGGATGCCCACTCTCACCACTCCTGTTCAACATAGTACTGGAAGTATTAGCCATTGCAATTAGGCAAGAAGAAGAAATAAAAGGCATCCAAATTGGAAAAGAGGAAGTAAAACTGTCCTTATTTGCAGACGACATGATATTATACATACAAAACCCTAGAGACTCCATCAAAAAACTACTAGACTTAATACATGAATTTGGCAATGTAGCAGGATACAAAATTAACCCCAAGAAATCTGAGGCATTTCTATACACCAATAGTGAACTTTCAGAAAGAGAGATTATAAAAACAATCCCATTTACCATCGCACCAAAAAAATTAAGATACCTAGGAATAAACTTAACTAAAGAGGTAAAAGACCTCTACTCAGAAAACTACAGGACGTTGAAAAAAGAGATAGAGGAAGACATAAAGAGATGGAAGAACATACCATGTTCTTGGATTGGTAGAATCAACATCATTAAAATGTCCATACTACCCAAAGCAATCTATAAATTCAACGCACTTCCCATTAAAATACCAATGGCCTACTTCAAAGATCTAGAACGAACTCTCCAAAAATTCATCTGGAATAAAAAAAGACCCCGAATAGCTGCAGCGATCCTGAGAAAGAACAAAGTAGGTGGGATCTCAATGCCAGATATCAAGCTGTATTACAAAGCCACTGTTCTCAAAACTGCCTGGTACTGGCACAAGAACAGACATATAGATCAGTGGAATAGAATAGAGAGTCCAGAAATTAGCCCGAACCAATATGCTCAATTAATATTTGACAAAGGAGGCAAGAACATACAATGGAGCCAAGATAGTCTCTTCAATAAATGGTGTTGGGAAAATTGGACAGATATATGCAAGAAAATGAAACTAGACCACCAACTTACACCATACACAAGAATAAACTCAAAATGGATAAAGGACTTAAATGTACGACAGGAAACCATAAAAATTCTAGAAGAATCCAAAGGCAACAAAATCTCAGACATATGCCAAAGCAATTTCTTCACTGATACAGCTCCTAGGGCAGTTGAAACTAAAGAGAAAATGAACAAATGGGACTACATCAAAATAAAAAGCTTCTGCACAGCAAAAGAAACCATCAACAAAACAACAAGAAAACCCACTGCGTGGGAAAACATATTTGCCAACGTCATATCTGATAAGGGCCTAATCTCCAAAATTTATAGGGAACTCATACAACTTAACAAAAAGAAGATAAACAATCCAATCAAAAAATGGGCAAAGGATCTAAATAGACACCTTTCAAAAGAGGACATTCAGAAAGCCAAGAGACATATGAAAACATGCTCAAAGTCACTAATCATCCGAGAGATGCAAATCAAAACAACAATGAGGTACCATCTCACACCTGTCAGAATGGCTATCATCAACAAATCAACAAACGACAAGTGCTGGAGAGGATGTGGAGAAAAAGGAACTCTCCTGCACTGCTGGTGGGAATGCAGACTGGTGCAGCCACTATGGAAGACAGTATGGAGTTTCCTCAAAAAGCTGGAAATGGAACTCCCATTTGACCCTGTGATCCCACTTCTAGGAATATATCCCAAGAAACCAGAAACACCAATCAGAAAGGATATGTGCACCCATATGTTCATAGCAGCACAATTCACCATAGCTAAGATCTGGAAACAGCCTAAGTGCCCATCAGTAGATGAATGGATTAGAAAACTGTGGTACATCTACACGATGGAATACTATGCTGCTGTAAAAAAGAAGGAACTCTTACAATTTGCAACGGCATGGATGGAGCTGGAGAGCATTATGCTAAGTGAAATAAGCCAGTCAATGAAGGAAAAATACCACATGATCTCACTCATTCATGGATAATAAAGACCATTACAAACTTTTGAACAATAATAGATACAGAGGCAGAGCTGCCTCAAACTGATTGTCAAACTGCAGTGGGAAGGCCAGAGAGGGTTGGGGGGCAGAAGGGAGGGGAGTAAGAGATCAACCGAAGGACTTGTATGCATGCATTAAAAAATATATTTTATTGATTTTTTACAGAGAGGAAGGGAGAGGGATAGAGAGTTAGAAACATCGATGAGAAAGACACATCGATCAGCTGCCTCCTGCACACTCCGCTCTGGGGATGTGTCCTCAACCAAGGTACATGCTGGAATCGAACCTGGGACCTTTCAGTCCACAGGCCAATGCTCTATCCACTGAGCCAAACCGGTTAGGGCTCTCTATTCATTAACTGATGGACATCTAGGTTTATTCCATATCTTGGATATTGCAATTAATGGTCCAATGAACACAGTGGTGCATATATATTTTTAATTACTCTTTCCATTTTCTCGCATGTCTGCTAGACATCTGTGTGTCCTCCTTGGAAAAAAGATCTATTTAGGTTTTATGTCCAATTTTTAAATTAAATTGTTTGTTTTTATTGGTGTTAAGTTGTGTGAGTTCTTTATATATTTTGAGTATTAACCCTTTATTGGATATATCATTTGCAAATCTTTTCTAGTCTTCAGTAGGTTGTCTTTTTGTTTTGTTAATGGTTTTCTTTGGTGTGCATAAACCTTTCAGTTTGATGAGGATTGCATTTAAACTGTGAATAGCTTTTAGTAATATGGACCTTTTAAAATATTAATTATTCCAATCCATTGGTATGGAATATCTTTTTACTTATTTGTGTTTTCTTCAATTTCTTTTATCAGTGTCTTATAGTTTTTAGTGTACAGTCTTTCACCTCATTGGATAAGCTTAGTTCTAGGTATTTTATTCTTTATGATGCAATTTTAAGTGGAATTTTTAAAAATTTCTCTTCCTGATAGTTTGTTATTGGTGTATAGAAACACAACAAATTTTTCTTGTCATATTGATTTTATCTCCTACAACTTTACTGAATTCATTTATCAGTTCTAACAATTTTTGGTGAATCTACTTTAAATGCATGTTTAATAGTAATACTTGAATGTTGTTTACTACTGTCATTAACTATAACTGAACTTCATTAAAAACATCTTATTTTCATACTTGGTTATTCTAAACTACAAAGTATGCCCTCGTGTTGTTAGAATGGATATTGTGTATGTCATTTTCACTACAAAGCTAACCATATGGCATAATTGATAGGTGTTTTCTTGAAAGCCATCATATTTTTTCCATATCATTGACTTCTTGATTTATCAATGTATTAAAGTTCTTCTCCAAAATGAATAGATGGTATATCTGTGAGATAAAACAACAATGAAGAAATGTAATTTTAAAAATCTGTGTAGAGTGGTCAACAAGTTCTTTTCTAGCAGTAGATAGATAGATATTCTTCCCAATATCTTTCAACAATAAACTGAATGAAACAACATCTATAGATGACTGCTTGGTTAATACCTATTAAATAGTCTAGACCAAGCATGTCAAACTCAAAGGCTAACATGGACCAAATAAACGAGCCATGCAGCCCGTGGGCCGCAAGTTTGATATGCTTGCTCTAGACCATGAAATATGCTAATAGCTATTCAGGATTAAACCCAACCAACATTCAGTTACCTGAATGATATTTTATTAGCTTCCTGTATTATTATGTATTAATTATTGTATTATTTCCTATATGAAAAACTATAAACCTACTTTTTCTCCCTCCTATATTTTTACCTTTTTTATTTAGCTCATTTGTATAATGAGAATAAGGTTAGCAACATTTTCAAACTTGTGTTAAAATTAAAAGAGGATTGGCCTCAGCCAGGTGGCTTAGTTGGTTAGAGCATTGTCCTGATAAGCCAAGGATGCAGATTCCATCTATGATCATGGCACAGTCAAGAAGCAATCAATGAATGCGTAAATAAGTGAAACAACAGATCTCGCTCTCTCTCTCTCTCTCTCTCTCTCTCTCTCATCAATAAAAAATTGAAATTAAAAGAAGATTAAATTAAGTTTGTGCAGTGCCTTTGCAATAACTCAATAGTGCACATGATTAAGATAACTTTAAAAATGTATTGTTCAAACAGAGACTGTTTTGTGAGTTAAGTGGGGCATTATTAACAATTATGTCAGGAAAATTGGCATTAAATCAGGTCTGTTCTAGGCCAAGTTGTACACACACCTTAGATATTGAAAACTATAAATGACTTTACACTCACATAGGCTATCAACTCCCTAATATCTATCTGTCTATCTAACTATCGATCGATCTATCATGTGTCTATCTACAGATAGATATAGATATAGATATAGATATGTAGATATATCTCTCTTTATATATTGCAGATAGTATTTAACACTAGTCAAACAGACCACTTTCAGTGGGAGATTTGTGTTGATCCTGGTTTTCTCATAGTTTCCTTTGGCAAAATTTGTGGCAAATCACAAGACCTAAAATATAAGGTTGAAGTTTAGGTTAAAACTAGTTAAATAATGATCAAGAACTTGCAAGGTAGAGAACCAGAACTAGAGAATTTGGGATATTGGTTTATCAAGAGCAAGGATAAACCATTAGAATCGTGTTTACCAGAATTAGGGCGTGAAGTGGTAGGCAAATGACAGGTAATTCTGAACTTGGTGCTGGCTGTAGAGACAGCAGAGCTCATGTGTGGGAATTAAAGGACCTCTGTTTAGGGAGAGTATGATGCAGAGTCTGGAAATTTGCCCTGATACATTAGACAGCTCCAGCTCAAATATTGCTGTTGTCACACTGAGTAGCCATGGGCAAGTTATTTAAACTGAGTCCTCTTTCTAGATTTTATGATGTGGATAATAATACATACCTACCCCACAGATTTCTGAAAACCTTTGAAAGATACTTAAAATAGTGCCTGCTGACCAAAAGGCTCTCAATAAATACTAATCATCATTGTGTCCCAGCATAGGGACTGCATCCTGCAAGCCAGTCCAGTGTATGCTGTTATTACTAAAATAAGAGAGTAGCATTTTCTTAATTTGCAGGAAACCTTAATTAGGTGGCATATTCTCCTTTGACAGTTTATCTGAGATCAATGTTTTTCAGCATTGGTGTTTACTGCTTCTTGTCTGCCAGTGGGCAGCAATAGATGGCCAAGCAAATGAATGAGCAATATGAGTGGATTCCAGGAGTGTCACCAGTTGGGCAAATTTAAGAACCAATGTCCGGTTAAGAACACTGGGTCTGTGATAAATGATTGCTTGTTTTAGCAGAAGCCTCTTGAGGCCATGGAAAAGCAACTCTTTAATATCTCAGGCTTCAATTTTACTCCCTGCAAAAGGAGGGAATAGACAACAGTGCTCCTGTCATTCCTAGGAAGAGTGTCATTTTCTAGCTATGGGAAGTATCTTTTCCTCAGGACCTTTTGGGTTGCTGACGAAAAACAAAACAAAAAAATCTACAACTTAATTCTTGACTGAGTCAAAGTATTGAAAATCTCTCACATTGGCATCATTCATCTTTTAAAGGTAAACGAAAAGGGATAGGGAACTTATTTTCAGTTGTAAGAAAATAGACCCAATTCTACTATGTAGGGACCTAAAGGTATTAAGATTCAGTACACGTTCTCCCCAACCTGCTCACTAATTCTCACTGTGTTCTTACCACAGTCATCCTCAAGTTCAACTCTGTCACTCTGGTGACCTGTGGTGATAAGCAGTAGCAATGCGCCTCTGGGGGCTCTAACTCCATCCCTTTGTTTTGGAGAAATGTTTCTTCATAGGTAAGAAACTGAGCACAGCCATCTGGGCTTCTCTGTGAGCCTAAAAGCCCTCTGAATGTGTGTTGTGTTGATGGTCTCATTCTCATAACTCCCTAGTGCGTGCTTGGAGCTCATCACAGGAACACAAATCACTGGTAGAGGGTGCATCTTCCAAACCCAGTCAGACCAGATCTCTCCAAAAATACATTTGCTTTTGGCAGCTTCTCATGAAGCCTGTTTTATGAAAAAAACTAAAACACGAATTTTAAAATTTTTGTATTGTTTGGTTATTTTTTAAATCTCATGTTCATTATTATATTTTGAATTTTTGAGCTTGTCTCCAGGTAGACAAATAGTCTAGTGACTAACTTCTGTTGGTACCTTCCCAGTCTGTTCAGGCCTTTTGTTAAAGCTGAACCATACCAGCCCTAGACGCCCTTTGAGTCTCACCTCCATGAAGCTTTCCTTCGCTGCTCTGACCCTATGCAAATATTAGTTGCTATTGCCAATGTTTATCTTCCCCAAACAACTCTGCCACATAAACATTTGTCGAAAATTAATTTGTATTAATAGCACGATGAACGAGTGCTATTTTTGTCTCCCTAATATTGTTCTTGGTTCAAATCATGTGGTTCAGTGATATATTGTTCAGTGATTCATACATGGTGATCTTATCTCTATAACTAGACTACAGCTGTTTTAAGGGGCGGTCAAGGATCATATTTAAACTAACCCCTTAACTAAGTTTTAATAAGGGTTTTCTGTTTCAATGCTTTCTACAACATTGGCTGGGGAAGATTCCAGATATTCGGGCATGTGGTCTCCTGATGGTGTAATTGATGCCTCACTCTCTTCCATGAGCATTTGGTATTCTTGTACCAGCATATCTTTGTTTTAGAACCACTTTATTGAAGTATGACTGACATGTAAAAAGCTGTACATTTAATATATCCAACTCGATGAGTTTGGGGACAAGTATAAGTCATGAAAAAAGCTGATGGTTGCCAAAAGAGAGAGGGTAGGGGATGGATGGGTAAACTTAAAAATATATATATGAATTAATTGAGGCAAACCAGAATTGGTGTTTGTCACAATTAAAGGAAGATAAACTAAAAAATTAAAGACTTCAAAAGCTTATGAAAAAAAATTAGAAATGAAAATATCAGATGACCCAGCAATTCTAATTGCTTGCATTTATTCTCTTTCTGATAATAAGGATGCTTCCTACCCCCCTGGTACAGGGAGGATACCTTTCACATAAGGTATTTATTTCCTGCTTGTAGGGGAACAAAGAAGGGTCCGAGTGTCCTTCTTGCACTGGTTGTTTCTCAAGTACCTTTAATTCAAAATAATCAATAGGCTAAAGTGGCATTTGGGGGTGACATATTCTCTTCCCCTCAACTCCTACTGTGATTAGTGTACGAGTTAGTGATAACTATCTTGAACTCCCCACTCCAAGTGGACCCAACTCCATATTCTTCTCTCTGCATGCTTCCATTTTTTTGTTTGTTTGCTTCTTTACCCTCACATGAGTATATATTAATTGATTTTTAGAGAGAAATGAAGGGGGCTGGGAGAGAAAGAGAGAGAAGCATTGGTGTGAGGGAGAAACATTAATTGGCTGTTCCCATATGCTATGTTGTAACTTTGCTCCCATATTCTTGTCTGTGTGTACCAAAGGCTGAGTCCTGATTCATCTCCCCCTTTTTACTGAATACAGGTTGTTTTAGTCTGCACTTGTCTCTAGCTCTGTCATTGAGGGTTCTGTGCCTCTGATCTTTCTGGTAGTCTTCAAATTCATGTTGTTTGTTCTGCACACTGTGACATTGAGAGAAGAAAGTTTAAATTACTTTGATAAGGAAAAGCTGCTTCCTTCTTAGAGACCAACTTCAAGTAGAGTTTTCTTTTGGAAAGCCCCTAACCTTTCCTGTGGATCCTGCTTCCCTTACTCCCCATTACCAGGCAATGAACAGTGGTTTAACACATTTGTTTAATTAAAGAGTTATATCAATTACTTCTCCTTATATGGTAACGTGTTTATGGACAAGGCAGTAGTTATCCAATTCAAAGTGCAGTTCAGTGCCTGACATAGAGCAACCACTAAATGAATATTTAATGAATTAGTGTATGAATCAATGGTGTGAGTCACAAGTGCACCATACAATTTGTTAACTTAATTGCTTAGAGTTTCAGTGTGTGTGTGTGTGTGTGTGTGTGTGTGTGTGTAAAAGAGAATTCTAATTTCCTTCATTAACAAACATTACCAAGCACCTAATCTACTTGATGTTTTCTAGTTACCACCCATAGTTAGCTAAGAAGAGATATGGTGGTAGCTTTCTTTGAAGTCGTTAGGATTTAAAGCACAACCACAGTGTTGCTGATGAATTTGCACAAGACCTGCAGACAAAGAAGGGCATTACATAAAAAACTAAATGGATACTGCTGACTGTCGTTCCATGAGCTGCAGGTATTTATTGTCCGAATGGACTTATGTGAAAGGTTTCTAATGGAAAGATAACAGACTTATGGCCTCTTCAGATGGAGGCATTAGTATTCTGATCCAAGACTTTCAGAGGCATTAGTTTACTTTGAATATTTTTATATCTTTTTACCACTGGAGCCTTTAGTATTGGAACAAATTGATGTCTATAGTCCAGAAAAGCTGTTTAGTGAGAGATAGTAGAAAATTAAATAATGCATTTGTCCTGCAGGCTTCTGGCTCGCACACTTATGCAAAAGCAGTCCAATACCCACAGCCTATTTTTTGAATGCTGGATGTCTTCATTGGGATGTGAGAAAATCTATTTAATTACTGACCTCAAATGAATGACAAGAGGATGAAGTCGCTTTTTTGAATTTGAATTTCTATTGCTGTCTCCAGTAGCATTTTTTTTAGCACTGAGAATAGTGAATTATCATCTGGGATTCTTTCTTAGTCATTACCAATGTCCATTCCATGTATTATCTTCATCAAAATGGAGAGTAAAGCCCGGCCGGTGTGGTTCAATGGTTGAGCATTGACTTATGAACCAGAAGGCCATGGTTCATTTCCAAGTTAGGACACATGCCGGGGTTGTGGACACATTGTGGGCTCAATCCCCAGTAGGAGGCTTGTAGGAGGCCGCTAATCAGTGATTCTTTCTCATCACTGATGTTTCTATCCCTCTCTCCCTCTCCCTTCCTCTCTGAAATCAAATTATATATATATATATATATATTTAAAAATGGAGAGTAAAGATTGATAAAGTGAATATGCATTTTGAGGGCATTGGAAAATGGATGCACTAAAAAGGAAATCTAAGGCAAAGTTAATCTGGAAGTGTGTGGCAATGCCTGTGAGTATTCAAATTTCCAGCAACCTGTAGTCACACCAATTTAAGTGATTGTAATTTGAGGGACATACAGGGTCCAGGTTGGCTACAGAGTCCCAAAACGCTGAAGAGAAAAGCAAATTGAATAAGAGAATAATTCTGTTGCTTAACATTAAGTTTTAAGTTTGTATCAGGGGGACAGAGAAAAGAGAGGATAAAGTCCTCTGGCATTTTCTCAGTTAATTTCTTCTCCTAATTGCTGTTTGGCCTAGATCTTTTTTTTGTCTGTGTTTCCTCCATGCAGCCTCTTTGCTGCCTTGCATCTCAAGGGGGTAGCATATTCAGGACTCCACTTTCAAACGTGTGTTTCTAAAAGGCAGAGTGAGACATCTGCCATCCACCCACTCTCCTGCCTACTAGGACATCCCTCATCTTTCCTTAGCTGGAGTGTAAAATTAACCTTCTGCCCACACTCAGCAGAGGGGGCTGGCTTTGTTTTTCTGCAAGCCCTCTTTTTTTTCCTCCCTCCCCCCTCTCCCTGCATTTCTCCTAATGGCAGAAAAATACAGAACCAGAGAAATAGATGAAAGCATATAAGAAAAAATGTTAATACTGAACTTGTTTTCTTTTAACTGCCTAGCATATTTAATCACACATTTATACTTGGATCTTGGAGTCCTGGGTTTACGTATGAACTACTCTGAGATCTACCAACCTGACAAATATTCCCTCTTTTGCCTCAATGTCTTCATGCTACATAGAAGGAATTGGCCATGACTCTTGCCACAGTGGTTCTTAAACCTCTCCAGCCGGGACAGGTAGATCTCCAGATCTTAAGAAAGGTTGCACACAGGAACACATATTGTAAAATGGGCAGAGTATCTGGCTAGACATGTTTCCAAGGAAGATATACAGATGGCCAACAGATACCCAAAGATATTCTATATCATTACTCATTAGATAAATGCAAATCAAAACCACAATGAGATATCATCTCAGACCTATTAGAATAGCTATTATAAACACACACACACACACACACACACACACACACACACACACACACACGAAATAGCAAGTGTTTGTGATGATGTGGAGAAAAGGTAACCCTGTGCGCTATTGATGGGAATGTATATTGGTGCAGCCACTGTGGAAAAGGTTATGGAGGTTCCTCAAAAATTAAAAATAGAAGTATCATATGATCCAGCAATTCCTCCTCTGGGTACTCATTGTAAGATAACAAAAACACTAACTGTAGAAGAGATCTCCACCCCCATGTTCATTGTGCATTATGTACTATAGCAAAGATATGGAATATTATTCAGCAATAAAAAAGAATGGATCTTGCCATTGGCAAAAACATGGTTGGATCAAGAGGGCATTATGCTACGTGAAATAAGTCAGACAAAGACAAATACTGTGTGATCTCTCTTATATGTGAAACCATATACATACCCAACACAACAGACACATATACAGGGTGAGGCAAAAGTAGGTTACAGTTGTGAGTACATGAAACACAGAGTTTATTCTTGTATTATTATAATTATTGTATTATTTTCCATATGAACAACTGTAAACCTACTTTTGCCTCATCCTGTACATTTAGCTTATAGAATACACAACAGATTGGTGGTTGCCAGAGGTAAGGGTTGAGAGATGGACAAATGGGTCAATTTTTATTTTATTTTTTATCTTAATTTAAATAAATTTTAAAAAGTCTAGGATGGCAGTTATTAACCAAACATATAAAATAGCCAGGCATTTAAAAACTATAGTTTCAGCAGTTAAGGTAACTCCCCAATGGCTGCATAATGGAGATTGATTTTAAGAAAGATAATCCATTTCTCAAAAGAGGCAAGCATGTTTCTGATCCCGTGTTCTGGAAGGAATTTCATTAAAACGTGACCTAGCATTGTAGGAACCTGGGTTACTGGACTGTTCTCTTTCGGCCAGTGGTTCTCACACTTGAATGCATGTGTGATTCACCTGGAGGGCTTGTGAACACAGATTGCTGGGCCGCGTTGGAGAAGTTCTGATGCTGTAGATCTGGGATAGAGCCAAAATCTTTCATTTCTGTGTGCTGCTTGCTGATGCTGCTGGTTAAGGAAGCACACGTTGGATCCACTGCTCAAGGACACAAGACATCACCACATATTTAGGCAAAATTAGCTTCTGTTTGTGGATGCTTAAGCAGTGTGGCACTCAGTCGCAGATCTTCACTTCTAAGATTTCACGTTGTGTCCTTACAGCCCTGTGAGAATGTAGGGGTAATGTTACCCCAGAAAGCTTTGATTTCAGTGTGATTGTCACAGCATCACCCTGCTGAAAACGAATAACATGTTAAATGAGGCAGGACCTGCCTGACCACAGTGGGCTACGGGAGAAAGAGTTATTGATGTAATTGACCTTATTTGCCAGAATATTTGTTAAAAGTCAACAGCTGTTAAATCCATAGTGCCTCACTTCATTACAAAAGAATCGGGGCCTTCATGCTGCACTTTCTTAGTCATGTTCCCTGGCTTGTTAGAGAAGGACAGTGGGAAGCATGATTTATGGTGTGGGTATTGGACCACTCTCTGAGGTATTGAGAGATCACAACCACTAAACATGTATCTCACTTTTAATTTTCTTAGCAGCTGTAATCTATTAATGCATGACATGCCTCTACCTATTTTCTTGTAGTGGATTTAGATGGGGTTTGGGGTCTTGGCTCAGAAGTTTATTAATGCATGTCCTTGAGCAAATGTTCTTGTTGTCTCTGACTTGGCCTCATTTTTTAGCTCTGTTAACAGGATGATAATACCCACCCTTAATTAAATCACATACCCTGTGAAATGACTAGCATGTGATACATACGTAATTCTTCCCCATCCTCTCTCTCTTTTGTTAATCCTCACCTGAGGATATGTTTCTATTGATTTTAGAGAGAGAGGAATGGGGGGAGGGAGAGAAAGAGAGAGAGATGAGACAGAAACATTGAAGGGTTTTCTCCCATATGTGCCCCAACCTGGGATCTAATTTGAAACCTTTTGCTATATGGGATGATGCTCCAACCCACTGACCCACCCAGCCAGGGTTCCCCCTTTCTCTTTTTATGTCACTTACTTAAAATTAAATATTTTAAAATTAAGTGACATTTTCTGATTCCAAACATAATCGCAAAGATTCTTTGGTCTCCTGATGTTGTAGTGTTCGTTTAAGCCCCAGACTGGCGCCCTCTTGGTTTAAAGACTGACACACTTCGATTCTGACCATTTACTCCCTCTATGGTCTTTCCTCCTCTGTCTCAACTGGATGACAATGACAAGGTCTAACTGTCTATAACATCTGTTGATTCTTTTTTTTAAAATATATATTTTATTGATTTTTTACAGAGAGGAAGGGAGAGGGATAGAGAGTTAGAAACATCTATGAGAGAGAAACATCGATCAGCTGCCCCCTGCACACCCCCTACTAGGGATGAGCCCACAATCCAGGTACGTGCCCTTGACCGGAATCGAACCCGGGACCCTTCAGTCCGCAGGCTGATGCTCTATCCACCGAGCCAAACCAGTTAGGGCACTACTGTTGATTCTTATCAACTCATTGATCATTCCCAACTTAACAAGTGTGAATATGCCTTCCAGTTCTGATAGGTACACATAACTCACCAAGTTCTATTGCAATAGAACCAAGTATCCCTTTGTACAAGAGTCTTTCTCACTGTTTGAAATGTGGTCGGCCATCCTTTTGGTTTGGATGCTCCCTTCAGGCAAGGATATGGAGCCTGATTCTAAGTGGGGGATTTGGAGAAGTGTTGAAACTGCATTTATTGCCTCACACCCATAGGGAAGAGACATGTCTGAGGCAATTCTCTGCTGTCTTAATATGTTTGCAGGGCAGTTAACCTGAGTCCCCTAAGAACCTAATGGGAAGACTCTACTTGTGGACACTGATTGGGTCTTATTTACTCTCTTATCCCCAGTACTTTCGCCCACTGTCTGCACAGTACAGGTTCAATCATTGTTTTTGGATGAAGGAGCTTATAAAAACAGCCCTGTGTCATTGGGATTTTTACACAATCCCAAGTGATCCAAGACTCTCATGAAAGGTTGGCAAGCACATTTTCCAAGGTCGTATTCAAATTGAAAGTAAGGAACTGAGCCTCCTATAAAGACCTGCAAAGTTGTATTTGTTCATCAACTCTGGTGGACTGGGTGTTGGGCCTTATGGTGATCGCTGAAGAGCATTGCTGCCTGCTCTACACCTTGATAATGTGGCTGCAAGAGTCTCCGCTTATACAGAAGAGAATGTTAGAGCAGGGCCTTGGAAGTTGCCCAGGGCAACACCCTAGTTCAGTGGTTCTCAACCTTGGCTGCACATTGGAATTACCTGGGAATCCTTTTAAAATCCTGATTTCTGGGCCCCATCCTCCGGAAATTCTATTTCTTTGTTATGGGGTTTTTTTTTTACATTAGTAACAAAGAAACAGAATTTCCGGAGGATGAGGCCCAGAAATCAGGATTTTAAAAAGATTCCCAGGTGATTATAATGTGCAGCCAAGGATGAGAACCACTGCCCTAGTTGAACAGAGGAGGAAACCCACTGCCTTTCTGGGGAGACTGCTTTTTCTGGCACACAAATGCCTATCAAGACCTTTCCCTACCTTGTCATGACCCCAGCTGTGACTTCAGTAATTTAACACAAATGATCATCAGGATACTTTCTGCAGAGAAGCACTGCTAATGGTGGTTGTTGACCCTGTCAGCTGCTTACTGCTGAGGACTCACCATGATCTGTGTTTGAATAGTGTCACCATTTTCTGAGGTCGCCAACACTGACCTGTTAGCTATGGGATTCGGTCTCTCTTCACTCCAACACAAAATCTTTAGTAAATAGCATCTAAAGAGAAATAAATAAGAGAAAAAGGCTGGCATGGAAGCCTTCCCTTACGCTACTAAGATGCTGATCTTAAATAACAAGACATTTCCAGATGGATGAAAACAGGTGCACCAGGAGCGGAGCCTAGGGAGCTGGAAGTGGTTGGTACACATCCAGCATCAGAGACATGCTTCAAAAGGGAAGCAATAGAATAAAACAGTATGAGCAGCCTTTTAAAGCCAAGGTGCCTTATGCAAGTCTCAGATTTTATTGTGTTTTCTATTTTTTCTTCCAAATGGCCAAATGGTAGCATTTTCATTAGGTATAAAAACTCTTTTTCTCCCCCTCTGCTCTCTCTCTCTCTCTCTCTCTCTCTCTCTCTCTCTCTCTCTCTCTCTCCTTCCATGCATTTGTGGGGAAAGCATTTCAGAAGGTTCATGAGTTGCAGATTATCTCAGTTGAAGTCACTGATTGGTGTATTAATCACTCATTTTTCTAGCTCTTTTACATAAAGCGGTGAAATGGAAAAGGAGGTATTATTGGAGAGGCTAATTTATCTGATTTCACAAGTTCTTCTGGTTTCCTATGGATGACACCCTTCGGTTCTTTGTGGAGACAAGAGACTATTACATTCATTCGTTTGGGACATCCTTAGTTAGGTGAGGCTAGAGAGTTTCAAGCAACGATGCTAAGCCTCTAATCAGAAATGATAGTGTTGCCAATAACAAGAAAAGGCTTGCTAATAACATTTCAATTTTTAAATTCTTGGCCCCATTTTTCTTTCATGCTGAGACGTTATTGAAGTATAACTGCTTGTTGAACACACATTAATTTCAGAATTTTTGGTGAATCCAATCACACAGAGCTGAATTTGCTGGGCTCACTGCACAAGCCTTTTGACATTTGAGGCCAAATGTTCAAATCACAGAGTTGAAGGTCATGGCATGTATCAGACAGAAGAGAATTAAGGAGATGCATAACCCCCACAGTGGCCAGCCCAGTTTTCACAAACCTGTCGCCGTCACCAATGCATTATTTATCAGATCAGGAGAAAGAAATGTTCTCTCTCTCTCTCTCTCTCTCTCTCTCACTTTTATTATTTTTTAAACAGGGCTTAATTATGGGGGAGGGTGGAGTCCATTTGTACTAAGTGTCAAATGGGAAAGCATCTTACTTCAAATCTAGACCCTTCCTTTTGCAATAATGAGCCTTTGTTTTGATTTCTAACTGGTCATTACATCTATTTTTAGCCTGAGTTTATGCCCTTGGACTGACCTTCTATAACTGACATTTTCAGGAATATGGATCATTAGGTATTTTTAGATGTGCCATGGTCTTTAGAGGAGGGTCACTATCCTGTGGGATTTAGCTCCATAAACATTGGGAGTGGTGACAGCAGCCTCTGAGTGTCCACCAGCTCATCGGTGCAGGAGAGCTGGTCCCAGTGATTTGGAAGTTTGAAGTGAGGGGAAGGAAACATAAGCTCGCTTTTCCATGTACAACCCCCACATTTGTAAAACTTGGATGATCAAGTCTTATTTACTCCCAGAAAATTAAAAGACCCTTAATTGGACAGTGAGATGGGGAATACCAGCTCTGATGCTTTCCAGGACACAGGGGAGAAGGATTCCAGTGTTCAAAACATCCCTAGAAGAGGTTATAACCTCCCTAGGGAGACTGTCTTCACAGCTTCAGGAAACGCCAGAGTGGGAGCAACTCAAAATTCCTCATGGAATTGTAGGATAGAACAAATTCCACATCAGGAAACAGTCCAGATGCTGCAACATGAAATGCAAAGCCTGAATTTGTTCACTTGAAATTACAGCAGGACCACAAAACCCCTGAAATACACATGGCTTCATCAAATTACTCCAAATCCCCTGGGTAGATAAGGTTTCAACCAGGGAAGCACAGTGGCTACCGTGCTAAACCACAATGCCAATTAATTTTTATTCATTGATTTTTGAGGGTATGTTTTATTTATCATCCCTGCATCTTTTTCCCTCTTTGTTTAGAGTGTGATAAAGGTTTTAAAGGTTTGCATGTCACTTAAGCCTTGGCTGGCACGTTGCAGACTTTTTCCTTATCGGTCTCTTTCTGCCTGTTTTTCTCCCTTTCTTGTGTTCTGTGCATATGCCTTCAGGCTAATTTGGATCACCCTGCCCTTTACTTCAGAGCATTTAGAAGGCTCACTTGTCAACTCTGTCCACAACGGAGTGATTCATTCTGTTAATATTTTTCAGACTTTGTCCATCCTGTGGTCTATTTCTTTGGAAAGAAAAGAAGGTAGTATGGTCGGGATGATTTCACCATTGGCTCATGAGTAGATCTTTGCTTATTATTACCGCATTTCACTTCTGCATTTGGGCAAAGGAAGCCGATTGGATCCCTGTGGTTGGAGGGCTGGATATGACACTGTGTTTTGAGTGTGAGATGTGGGGGTTCTGAGAACAAAGCTCCTCAGTGGAGGCTACAATGCTGTCAACGTGGTGAGGTCATTGGGTAGTTCGCAGAAAGTTACAGTGTATTATACTCGTTGACAAGAGTGGCGATGGGCGGGTTGGGTAGAGAATGGACATTGAATGAAGGGCATTTGTTGACAATGCCATATTCCATTGTGTCTGTAGATGAGCGGGGCTTTTAATTCCAGAGTTTCCTCTCTCTGGGTTTCTATGTCATGCCTCTGCATTGCTTACAGTCCAGCTCTCCTACTTCTGTGCTGTACCCTGATGGACGGAGGCGTGCTCAGGGCTGCATCTGGAAAGGTTCCATGGGCAGAAGCAAAGTGGAGCTGTGTGCAGGGGTGGAGAGGCCATCGGTCGCCTGGAGGAGGCGAAAAGATCCGATATACTGAGCCATTAATGGACTGTAACACGTAATCATAGCAATGCCCTTCCAGCTGGAGAAGGTGCGCATTCACCCACCCTTTTAAAGTTGTTCACACCTTTTAGCATTGTAGGAACAAACAAAACAGAAAGTTGTTACAAGCAGATCTTGTAGAGATGCATTCTCCAGAAGAGAGAGGAAGCACACCTCTTCATTAGTCCTCGGGGCATCCCAGCCAGCAGGTGCTGGGAAGGCTGCTCCTGGGTGAGGCAGATAACTGTGGGTGGGAAACAGCTTGCCTACGGTCAGAACTGTGGTTCTGTGATAAGAACTGAAATCAGATCCGGTTGCCCCTTGTAGAAGCTTGTAAATATGACCGACAATAAATAAACTTAACACACTGCCCAGCAGGATGGACAGAGACCTATGGATGCTTAGAAGGAGCTGGGAGGGATTTTAGAGATTCTTTAATTCAGACCTTTCATAATAGATGAGGAAACAGACACCCTGGGTAGTCGCATGATATATGTGTGAACTTTTTGGTGTCCTTAAACGTGGCCTTAATGCTTGGAAAGATTAAGGGCTACTTTCATTTTGAATATTAATAGTCGGTTTATTAAAATTACAAATTCAAAAACCGAGTTCTTAAGCCTTTTTAATTCAATTTACAAATCTAATTATTCTTTTACTAAATCTAGCTACTTTAGCAAGCACTTTTAAAGAGTTTTTTTACAACCTAGTTAATTAAATCACTTAAATATTTTAAACTGCACTTATAAATTTAATATATTCTATTTTCTTTTACTGTACTTAAATTGTATAACAAATAAACTTTCCCCATGCTTAAATAACACTTGTAAATCTCATAAATTAAAGTTATAAATATGGTGGATCTTATTTCTTCTGCTGCATATTACAATGTTAATTACAATTTTAGAAAATTTTTCTTATAGCTACCAATTTAAATTTATGGTTTTAAGAGTTTTTAATTATGCATCATTTAACATTTGAATCATAAAGAGGATATTTTAGATACGTTGAATTATCTTAACCAATACAAATCATGCATTTAAAATATCAATTATACACAGAAAATTCTTAAACTTAACAAAAAATAATAATTTGCTGGGATTCCTCTAGTTCATAATATTAGTACTCTATTCTAAATTTCCTTTGGGCTAAATGACACTTTCACCTAGTAAGAGAAAGGAAATGACAAAGCAAGGAAAATGAGTCCCCATCCCAGTCTAGGAATGTTATGGACTCGGAAAAATAGTATGGGACAAACAGCCTGGTTCTTGCCAAAGACATCACCTAATGATGGATGCAACAAAGTAGAGATTCCAAAACTTTAAAAGGTATTTTATCTCATAGCCCCAACTTCAGATTTAAGTGATACTGGAATTTAAGTTCTTAGTCTCTTCTCCCATAGCTGTAACCATCAGTAGGCATGTAGCTAACACAGGTGGATTTTATATTGTTGGCACTTTCTTAAGACAGGGGATGTCTTTCCCCAGAACATCACACCCTGTGTGATACATCCAGTGCCTTTGTGGGTTGGGTAGGGTTGGAGCTGTACTCTTGACAAATGTCTCCTTCCTGGCAGAACCACAGCTTACATAGATTATATATTAAAAGCATTTCCAACTGAATTTGCAACTGTTGAGGCCTTGCCTTCCTGTGTTTCCACAAACTGAAATACTGTCCCCTTTCTACCACGTGGTACGCCGCCGCCTCTGTGCTGCTGCCTGCAAAGTCCCAGGATGTTTCCTTTACTGATATAACCATCAGTGTTTAAAAATACATAAGTTACAAGAAAGTAAATCAGGGTGTTTATGCAACTCTAGAAAGCCACTAAAGCTAATATGGAAATAACGACTGTTCTTAAAAGTCTGGTAGGAATCACTTTTTCACACTGGGTACAGATTTCATCGCAAGAGGCAGCACCTGTAGTGGTACTGCCTGGCTTCGCCCCCCACTCGGACTCTGTCAGTAGTAGCTGCCCAGGTAACTCGTCTAGAAAACAACAATAACAAGGCCCGCTTTAGTGGACTGTTGGATGGGTTGAATCCACTAGAGTAGAAATTTCGTGAAGACAATAATTTTGTCTGGTTATTGATGTCTCTTTAGCATCTAGAATAGTGCCTGGATATTGTGCATGTTAAAAACAAACAAACATCTGTTTGTTTAAGTATGAAGGGCTTAAAACAGCGATCAGAATGTAGAAAATGTCTGGTAAAAGTTGGCTATTATGGTATATGCTTTGCCCACAGTCACATGCAGATTTCCAACCTTTTGCTGATTATGAGATTGTTGACTAAGATTCGCTCCCAGGTAGTTTCACACCTGTGTGTATTTGTGATGGGTGATACCACTTTCACCTAGAGAAGAACCTCCGTCAAGCTGAATGACTCCAGCACTTGGGTACCCAGGTTATTTGTAATTTCCTGGGTTTGTTGGTCTTCTTTGTTATCCTGCTCAGCATATGTTCAGCTTTCTTTTTTTATTGTGGTTTTTTTCCTGTAAGCTATCTTGTCCTTAAGTTTTCCTTGACTCTCTTTTTTCTATTTTCCTCCTTTGTGCACATTTTAAGTGGAGATAGTCTTTGAAGGTCAATCTGGCTGTTTATTTTCCTATTTCAGCTAGTCTTCCTGACTGATCTTACTGACTCCTAAGGCCTTAAGTAAACTTTCCTTTATCCCTATCCCTGACCACCTCTTAAGTCATAGTCTCCCCCACCCCCACAAACATATTTGCATATTATCTATCATGTCCCCAAACTCAGACAACAGAGTCATATTTTTCTCACATTTGAAACTTGAGTGCCGTTAGAACCCTTTATTCTTTCTTCCAGAACCCTGGTTATCAATCTAAGTCTTGTCTTTCTCCCTTTATATTGTTTTTCACATCCTAGATTTCCTTCACACATTCAAAGTATCCGTTCAGATCCTTATGAGTACCACCTGGGCTCTTTGATTGCCTTCTGGTTGGTCTCCCCACCCCCACTTCTATATAGCTGCCAGAGTTATATTCTTCATCACAAGATCAGATTATACTTCTCCATGCTGAAAAGCCCCTGAGGAGTCTCGGTCCCCTCATTTCCAATTTTATGTTCCCTTACATCCTTCCCATATGCCTTTGTTTCTTTATGTGAAACCCAGTCTACTCACCAGTCTCCCATTGGGTCTTCTTCCATTGTGATAGGCAGAATAATGCCTCCCCCATCCTCCCACAAGAGGGTGTAATCACCAGAACCATGACTATGTTAGGATACATGGAAAAGGGGAATTAAAGTTGCAGGTGGAATTGAGGATGCTAATCAGCTGGGTTTCATAATCCAGACGAGTATCCCGGATTACTCAGTTGGGCCTGATGTAATCACAAGTGTCCTTAAAAGTTGGAGAGGAGCGTCAGGGGGATGTGACTATGGAAGGAGAGCCATGTGGTGGGATGTGAGATGAACTTGATCTGCTGTTGCTGGCTTTGAAGGTGAGGGAAGGAGCCATGAGCCAAGGCAAGTGAGTAGCTGCTAGTAGCTGGTAATGACGAAAACAGATTCTCCCTTAGCATCTCCAGAAGGAAACTTAGCTCTGCTGACCCTGAGTTAGCCCAGTGAGACCCATGTCAGGCTCCTAAACTGCAGAACCAGAAGATAATGAACTTATGTTTTAAGCCACCACACTTGTACTAATTTGTTACAGCAGCAATGGGAAACATATACATACCTTCCCAATTGTACTCAAGCTGATCATAATGTTGAAAATAAGCTGCTGCTTTATACTGACTTATTGAAATCTGGTAGAGATTTCAAGGTCAATATAAATCTCACCTGGCAGTCAAAATTATCCTCTCTAACCCTGCCTTGCTTACCTAAAACCTCATGTCTTGTTATTAGCATTTTTTCTCTTTTGTCAGCTATGTGTGTGTGTGTCTCTCTTTAACCTTGGATTGTGAGTGCTCAGAAAACAGGATTTGTATATTATTTATCTTTGAATCCCCCATCAAAAGCTTTACATTCAAGTGCATGCTTTTTGAAACAAATTGTAAAAATGCAACACGGTGGAAATGATGCAGAACATAGAGTCCTAAATGCCCACAAGATGGAGATATTTCCTAAAAAAATTATCTCCATTAGCCCATGAGATCATTTCTCTTTGACCCTTTTCAAAAACAGAAATGCAGTTCTTTTCAGTTGAAAATGAGTGGTGGAATTTCAACAATCTTGCATTCACATTCATACTTTTCGGATTTAAAAATATTTTATATAATGAAAATGTCATTGATTGACCATTTTAAAAGTTGATGTGCACATACATTAGACTTAAAAATGTATTTGCGCCGAAACCGGTTTGGCTCAGTGGATAGAGCGTCAGCTTGCGGACTGAAGGGTCCCAGGTTCGATTCCGGTCAAGGGCATGTACCTGGGTTGCGGGCACATCCCCAGTAGGAGATGTGCAGGAGGCAGCTGATCGATGTTTCTCTCTCATCGATGTTTCTAACTCTCTATCTCTCTCCCTTCCTCTCTGTAAAAAATCAATAAAATATATTAAAAAAAATGTATTTGCCCATAAACTTTCATAAACAGTGTAGCTGCATGTTCACAGGTGCAGTGCAGGCTAATGATGTATTGTGTTTCATTGAGTGTAGTTGTATTACATAGCGCATTTTCTGTGTTCCCTTTAGCAAGAGGTCAGGAGGAAATGGGGAAATTGTCTCACTTGCTGCAATTTAGTTTCACGTATTCTACTGGAATACAAATTAAAGTCAAAGATGCTCTCTCCTAGAGACTCTATGCCAATGGGCGGACTTCCAGGTTGTGTGAACAGCTGTAATAAACCTCAAATGTGAAGACACTTACGTCTTTTGACAAACAGGTTTTCAAGGTGTAATGCGTATGCCCTAGTCTTCCTTAAGAATTGCCCCTTACTCAAGTGCAGTTGTATTTACATTAAGTAATGGGTGGCCACGTTATAATATCTAATGTCCTTTCCTGAGGACTCAGCTATAGCTACCTGCTCTTCTCTTTCCAATGCCAAATTTGTCATGGAACTGTATTCTGGGAAAAGGATGAGAGGACGTGTGGGAGGTGTGTGGACATACCAAGTTCCTTGGTTTCAAAGTGGGTGGATTGACAGTTTGAAAGCACAAGTTAAGCTCTGGAGGAAGGATGGAAGATCATTTAAATTCTGCTGAAACCCATGAGCTTGCTGGGTTCATCCCTTTCAGGTGTGCAGCATTAATCTTAAGAGTCTTCGAGTGCCACTATTTTGTCTGAAAGCATTCCAGCCATATGGCACTATGACGGGGAGGGGGTGGGAGGGGTGCAGCAGGACCCGGGGGGAGGGGCGGGGAGGATCGAACTCATTTGAGTTACCTATCAATAACTGTCTACAAATATTTAATAATTTTAGTTAGAGAAGGAAGAAAATTCTCATTCAGTGTGGCATTAAGGACAAAACTAGAACTTGTGGGAAGATGTTGGGAGTTGGCAGAGTTCATTCCCCACCACAAAGCATCATATTTCAACAAGACTGTGTGATCCTGCAGTGCACTTCTGATAACCAAAGGCTTTCAATAAAGGCTGGTGATCACTGTTTAGGAAAGGTGGATGGGAAAGTAGTATTGGATGACCTTTGTGATTTTTCTCTGCTGTCGAGTCTAAAATTCTGTGATATTATCAAAAGGAAACACATACAGTCTCTTTATGAATTTTGTAAGTGTCTTGAAAAGAAATTCAGAAATATTCCAAATCGTTTCTTAAGGATAATAATCCCAATTTAAATTATTATTGGAGCAGGCTTTGCCTGTTCGTGACTTTAGTCAGATAAATCAAGGTAAGACAGTACTCCCAATACAATAGTTGAGGAAACCAACTAAACCTGGAGGCAGGATTGTGGTCTAGGGTTTGCCAATGCTAGAGTGACAAGTAATCATTGAGAAGATGTCAAAGTGAAGCCTCGGGTAAATGGAGATAGAAAAGTGCTTTAGAGCTTGGTAAAGACAAGGATCGATCTCTCTCTCTCTCTCTCTCTCTCTCACCAGTACATACTTCTTTTTATTTTGCCTGCCCTGTTTTAGGGAACCTTAATCATTCCTCATGTTGAGTAGCATAACTCATTGTGGTTAGGTTGTATTTAGGTGCTCTTTTTTTCCTGTGAAGTGAAATGAATTGTCAGACTTGAATGTTCAATCCTGAGCTCTCCCATGCACAGTGGAGATCCCCATGTGGGTGGTTTTATGGTCTGTGGCCTCAGTCTCCAGGAGGGATTGTATTTATGGAGGTCAGGGTTCTCCATTCATTCAAATTATGTCACAATCTGGAATGAGTAGTTTAGTGCACTAACTGGCTTATCACCTAGCCAGTGGCCGCACATTGCCCTGGGACTTTTAGTCTTACAAAGTGACTGGAGTCCCATTTAGCTTTCATTCCTGAATACCAACATATGGCATCACTGAACACCTCCAGGCAGAGAAGGTGTGATCACCAAGGGACAGTGCTGACAACTTTTTAATTAGCATTCTTCTCTTTGGTGTGCTGCATTAACAGGTGGTTAGAAGAACACTGAGGGTGTAGGAGCTCTTGGGAAATGGGAAGGGGGCTTGGTAATTGGAGTTAGAAATGGGAGAAAAGTGGCCAGAGAGAAAATAAGGAAAATTTTCCTGCCGTGTGGAAGGTGGGAGTTGCAGAGGGTGGTAGCTGATAATATGGAATAATCTATTATTACACCTCTCTCAGCAAGTTAAAAATGGTCTCGTGATTTGACAGGAACTCCCATCCCACTATGATTAAAAAAAAAAGCAAGTTTTGTGAATACAATTCATTATCAGACTAGCAAAGGTAAAACCTTCTAAATATCAGGACATATGCTTGGTTAAAATTTGGAACCAACTAGATTCAGCTTCAACATCGGCAATTCATTTAGGCTCCATGAGACTCATTTTATTCATCTTTAAAGTGGGAGTAATAATACTTGCCTTAATTGCATTATCTTGCAAGTTAAAGTAGATGACATAATGTATGGAAGACACTTAGGCTACTATCCATCTGTAGGGAGTATTCAAAAAATAGAATTAAATAGTATTTTCAGGACCCATGCTGAGAAACTTAAGTTACCAAAAACACTGTCTTTAAAAAAACAAAAAATACAACAAAAAAAATCCCACAAAAACTGGAATGGCCCATATTGAGTGCATATACTTGGGGGAAAGAAACTATGCGGGCTTGATTTAATGACTCACTTCGCTTCAAAATAACCTACTTAATTCCATTTCTGTGCCTTGCTTCCCCTACTATTCCAGGAGCTTGATCGCACTAACTGCTCCCTTATCTCAGAGAAGCCAGAAAGGTAGATATTACGAATCTGCGTAATATTTCCATTCAACCAAAAAAGGCATTTGAAGGAAACTATAATGCATTTCCCCAAGAAGACCTGAACAATCAATATGAGGTTTTCAGCTCAAAATCAGTTTTCCTGACCCTGTGATTACATTTGTGTCTGACATACATCACAGTTTTTATACCTTAAGAGAGGAAGAAATCTCAAAATATGATAGAGATTTAAGTATATGGCACAGAGATATTTTGAAGTGTGGGAATGAAGGAAAGAATGCTGAACTTTTTGTCCTTCTTGAATGCATAATGGATACTGCACAATGAATAAGCCACTCCTTCCTTGTTTTTTGGGTACCATTGGTGAGGGATGTTGTAAACTTAGTAATGGACAAATCACTGGTTTCAGTAAATCCTTTTGGGATTTGATTTTTGAATGACTTTCCAGCAGAATAGTAAGTAAAATTATGAACAAATATTTGGCCATGAGCTAAGGATAAAAAAGTAAATAAAAACAGCTAGTAATTTAGGAGACAAACATATCTATAATAATAAAAGCATAATATGCTAATTAGACTGACATCCTTCCGGACGACCTTCCGGATGAAGCTGGGGCTGCGAGGGAAGCCTGGATCCTGGGTGCCTGCTGGCGGCCAGAGGGAAGCCGGTGCCAGCAGCCGGGGGAAGGAAGGCCTACTCTTGCATGATTTTTGTGCATTGGGCCTCTAGTATTCAAATAATTGCAATTAACTGAGACACGTATTAATGCGGATCTGTGAGAAATTATTTGGAAACAACATGGGATGGTGCTTGGGATTTTACAGTTTCTCTTCTTTCAAATATGCTTCTGTGACCAAAACATAACATGATATAATTTTGTGTATATTATACATTAATATAACAATGATTTATTGAGCATCTTTTCTTCTGGTTATAGCAACTTTGTTGGCCTGTGGGAAATTGGCCTATGGGAAACTGGCCTGTGGGAGCTAGCAATAGGTATTAAAGTGATTCAGTAGATCCCAACCAATTTTATGTTTTACTTAATGAATTAAACATACATATACTAGAAGACAATAGGGATTCTGACATCAAGGAGATTATTGTTTAGCTGGGAAAGGGAGATGTGTACATACACACGTAGTGTAAAGAATTAGCATAGGGTTTGTATGACATTGATTGGAGAAGCACAATTCCACTCCCCACCAAGGTCACACATTTGTATTTTGTGGATCATTAAAACATGCTTTCATAGAGATGATCTCAGTTCAGGTTTGCAAGAACGCTTTGAGATGGATTTCCATTTTGTAATTGCATAAACTGCCTCAGGAAGGTCTGAAGAATAGTCTTAAGTTCACAGAGCAAGCTAATAGGGGTCCCAGCACTTGAACCTGGATTTCCTGATTCTAATGCCATGGAGCTGATTCCTTGATTACAGCTGTCTGCCCAACTCCCACCTCTGTCTCAGAGCCATTGCAGTATTATTGGTGACTTTACTTTGGCAAGTAGAGGTGACAGATGATGTTTCGCCACTAACTACTTTCCATTACCGCACATTTAATTCAAACACCCAATATCCAGGGAATGACCATTCCAAGAGATTCCTTAAGTAAATAAATACCTCTGTGGATTGGTTTTATGCTGTAGAAGTTTTGATTAAATTATTTCTTGAGGAATTAGAGCACCTTCCTGCCATCCCCATCACTGCATCTGGAAGGCTCTGCATAGAGCTTATCCTCTCTTAGCTAAGAAAGCATTTAGTGGAGGCTATAATTAAAATGAATTGCAACACCTTGCAAACTATCATATAAAACATCGGAAAAAACACTGAATAATTTTTTACTGGACTGATTCAAGTTCCCCAGTGGACCTTAAAGCAATTAATACCAAAAGAAAAGTAGTAAAAACATCCAGCTGTTGCTTTATCACATATCATCGTATCATATTTTTCTCTTATTAGTATGTATTCTTATTCTTTCCTCCAGCTTGGCTAAGGCTTAATTAATATTCTGAGAAGCTAGCAATGCTATCATGATTCAGTAGACCACAGCCACTTTTATATGTTTTACTTAATGAATTAAACAAACATATACTGGTAGACACATCTTTTGCCTGATGGCTATTGTAGAATGTGGCATTTGGTGAGTATTTAAAGATCCTTTGAGTTATTAAAAGAAGAAGCTGCCATTACAATGAGATATATTGATGCCTTGCTGTGGATTACTGCCAACCATTTAATGGCTATATAAATTACAACAAAACAAAACAAGCAAACATTGAAGTGTTTGCTTTGTGATTCAGTACTGGACAAGAAAAGCTGTTTAATTTTCCTAGGTCCTGTCTTTAAGGAGGTAAGACAACAAGAACAAAGTGGAAAGAGACTTAAGACCTAGACAGACCTCAAGTACGCAGTGTTTAAATGAAGTTTCTCACTTATGCAGAGACTAGGGAGTAAATCTATTATAAGACAGCAAAAGGAGCCTGGCTGGCGTGGCTCATTGGTTGAGCGTCTACCTATGAACCACAAGGTCATGGTTTGATTCCTGCTTAACATACATGCCAGGGTTGTGGGCTTGATCCCCAATGTGGGGTGTGCAGGAAGTGCCAATCAATGATTCTCTCACATCATTGATCCTTCTGTATGTCTCCCTCTCCCTTCCTCTCTGAAATCAATAAAAATATCTATTTTCTTTTAAAAAGAGCGCAAAAGGAGTATGAGATTTGTGTAGTTACACAAAATGTTTCCCTCAAAAGAACATTGAATGATCCCCACAGGTCAGAAAAAACTTGATGATAAAGGAGAGAGAGAGAGAGAGAGAGAGAGAGAGAGAGTGAGTAGGAGGTTGAGGCATAGTTGGAAATGGTGCTGGTGCAGGAGGGAGCAGCAGGAGTTTAGAGCCTGTGCCCTAAAGATGGGGAGAGGGTTTGGTGAGCGTCAGCCTAGGAGAGCAGCCCACAAACAAGGGAATGATGAGTGACTCCTGGAGACATGAGTGGGTTGGCAGGATGAACAGTAAGTTGATAAGTGGTCTTAAGCTGACATAAATGCTAGAGTGGGAGGAAGCTAGAAAAAGGACTATTTGGAAAAACTTTGAGAAAAGTGTAAGGCTTTTGATCTGAATGCAGAATGCCCTGGTAAGCAACCATATGAACTGCAACCTTGTGCTTCTAATGGGAATTAAGGCAGTCTGACAAGAATGATAGCATACTTATGGGAAAAGGTGTGTGAAATAGAGACCATTCTGGGAAAATAAAAATAGAGCATGTAGTCCTGATTACCATAAAGCCCCTTGGTAAATAAAAGATGGAGAAAATGCTCTCTGCTCAGAAACTCTGAACCCAGAATTCTCTTGAAACACAAAAGAGGAATAGTGACTTGCTTGAAGTCACAAAAGTATTTAGTGGCAAAGATGAGCATAGAACCCTTATTTCCTCTCACTTTGGACCTTTCCATGACATGTCACTGAACCTGACGTAAAGAATGGTGAGTAGAGAATGGGGAAGAAAGAAAGATGGAAAAGATATTGGGATGGAAGACATTGCATGAGGGTAGAGTGTGGGAAACCAACTTTTCCTTGGGGGTTAATGGCATGGGTATGGGGGTAACAAAAGCATATCAGAGAGGTAAACCAGAGTCACCGCCCTACCAGAATGATGGAGCAGTGAACCAAGCTGAACCAAGCGAAGCAAAATGGGGCAATAATATTCAAGTTGTCCACTATAGAACGTAATGTTTCTTCAGATGTGGTATGTGATTGCCTTGACAGTGGGTGACAGAACCTCTAAGAAATGATGAGCTGATGACCTGATTACAGGGAAAGTGTCAACCTTATCTGACAACATGGGAGGAATGAGAGAGGGTGTAGAATCTGGAAACGGGCCTCTCACGTTCATTCATGTGAAACTAAAGGAAGACTGAAAGAAAACAACCAACTAGAAAAATATCTTACAAACTAAGGAATCCAGATTTATTTTGGAAGGTAAATTCCACAAAGACAAGGATTTCTGTCAGCTTCATTCACTGCTGTATCTCCAAACTTCAGAATAGTGCCTATCACCTGGCAGTCATTCAGCATTTGGGGGATGATGAGTAGAAAGGTAGATGGAGGCTGAGCAAATGTCTCAAACACTCATTTCCCCCATCCTTTGCACAATAATGGCACTTGCCCAGAAATTGAGACTCCCCCTAACAAACTTAGTGCCCCACTACAGTTCAAAACTAATGTGAAGGACATCTAAATTTTTTTGTCTTAAGTCAGCATTCTCAATTGAAGACATTAAATGGTCACAGGTAGAAACCACCAGAATAATAGATACCATTTTCTTTGGAGTGTTACGTAGGTACCTGCTATTTGTGCATACAACTAACAATATAACAGTGTTTTTTGGGCTATTTTGGGCTGTGTGTAGATATGTATGTATGTATTTGTAGCACAGGATGTTTACATTCACATGTGAATCCATGTGATGTGTTCATCAGAAATATCAATTGTGATGGTTCCTTTCTTGTTGTATTCACCCCTCTCCTGAAGGTTTACCACACTTCATTCTTAATCTTGTCTACTTTCTGATCCATAATATATTTAAAAAACAAAATAATTTTTTGACACTGGGTTTTGTTTTAATTTTATTAAATGGTTTTCAAATTAATCAGCTCCCTCACAAAAACACCCAAAGAGAATGTTTCCTAGCTCCCAAAACAGGGATAGCAACTGTTGAAAGTGAACTACCACCCTTCTGGATAAGATTTGTATGCTAATATTATATGTAAGAATTATTGCTATCACAGCAGCATTTGTGCACATTAAATATTCCTTGGGCTTCCGTACTTTTACTGGCCTCTTTTATAATTAGGATGAAGCCATGGGACTAGTTCTACTCAATGAACAAAAGTATGATTTGTTATTTCTGGGGGGAGGCAGTTAAAAGGCAGCGTGATTCCTTATCTCTCACTTTCTCTGCCTCAGCATCTTGAAGGCCACATGCTGAGATGGTGGCATCAGAAGATGGCAGGATTATGGGTCCCTGAGTTCTCCACACAGGAGGTCCCCCATTGACCTGCTTTGGATTTTATGTGGGCAAGGAATAACCCTTCATTGTATTAGGCCGCTGAGATTTCATTGCTTGTTGCAGTAGCTAAGATAAATTATCATGACTACTGAAGTTTTATATAAGGCTTTAGTGAAGTGAACCACTTTATAGTGGAGGAGAGGAGGCCCACCAGAGGAGTGGATTATAAACATCTCCTTAGGTGGTTGCAGTTGATTATCTGAGCCTCAGTCAGTTGGTCATTCGTTAGGTAAATGACTTTAGTCGTGGGGGATTGAAGTGTGAGGAGGAAGCCTGGATTGAGTTCAGGGTCCTCCTCAGAGGGGTCCGGGAGGCTTAACCTGGAATTTTCACATTTGGGGGTTTAGGAAAGAATATCTAGGGACCAGTGTTTGCTTGGTTGGTTTTGGTTTACTTTTATTTCTCCTAAACATTAACATATATGTCAAATAAACAAGGCGTGTGATTCAGGGACCCAGCCTTGGCACTGCAGGTGACAATCCGAGTGACAAAGGGGGCTGAGTCTGGGACAGCTGCACATCCGTTGTCTCTAGCCTGCTCTTTTTGCTAGATATGCCTACACAGCGGTCACATTCAGACCCAAATGGTGACTTAAAAGCTACCACAGCCACCCAGACCCTGGCCATCCCCTTCTCTGTGCTGACTGTTTCTGGACTTGAACTTCGGGCTTGCTTCTGCTTCTGTATTTGGGGTGTAAGACCTTTAGCTTTCCAAAGTGCCACTGGCTTACCTGGTGCCTCTGAACAGTGTATGGCTTTGAACAGTGCTTTCCATTGATTTCCCTCAGGACTCAATTGTAGGCAGGCCTGACCCCTTTGAACAGGTGTGTGGGAGAAGGGGGAGGGGAGGCAAACATAAGAATTATTTGTCCCCGAAGTTACATACTGTTTTCCTTTTGTTTCAACTGGATGGTGTGGACAAACTAGTCAGGGTCCTAATTTATCATTTCTCTTTTATTTATTTTTTAAATGTGGCCTAAATCCATGCTATTGGCACTTATGACCACAATGACTCTTCCCATTTCTATTCTGAACATCTGTGGGGAGTTTGCAATCCATATTGTGCTCGAAGAGATATCACTTCATTCTACTATTGAACATGGTTGAGCACCAGCTGGTGGGTTCTGGCGCCATCACTTTCAACTGCTGTTTACAGATCGCCCACTGGGTGCTTGGCCCGAAATAAATAGTGCAGTTACTGGATTGAAAGTTCTTTGAGGACAGAGTTTGTAGCATCATCAACTCTGCAACATCAGGCAGTATCTTGCACATAGAGAGACCTCAATTAACTCCCTTGTGTCATGGTGGTATGTGGGAGCTGGAGTATGTAATTCTTTCTGGCTCAGGCCTACTTGCTATCTCATGCTATTGGGTTAGGACCAGTGTTGCTGGAGTCACTTTTTTTTTAAAGATATTTTTTATTGATTTCAGAGAGGAAGAGAGAGAGAGAGAGAGAGAGAGAAACATCAATGATGAGAGAGAATCATTGACTGGCTGCCTCCTGTACACCCTCCCTGGGGATCAAGCTTGCAATCCAGGCATGTGCCCTGACTGGAAATCGAATTGTGACCTCCTGGTTCATAGGTTGACGCTCAACCACTGAGCAACACCAGCCAGGCTAGAGTCACCTTTTAGCAAGACTCTGCTACAAACACACGTTTGAAGAACCACTGAGTTGGGCCATAGACCTCGGCAAGTGTACTGGAATGCAGGATACCGACCTCGATGAAGGGATGCTGAGGTCTAGTCCTGTCTCTGCTGTGAAGGCTACCAGACATGTCATCTCTCTATATATTAGTTTATTCATCTAGCTTAAAGGTGTCCTACTAAATGCTTGCAGTTTCCTCATCCTAAAATTTGACACATTTCTGGTTATTTTTCATTCATATCAGGAGGAACATGATTTGGGGTATTGTCTGGGAAGACTGATGAGGATCAAGGGTTATCTTCTGGGATAGATGAACACGTTCTAGCCTTCACCAGGAACCTCACAACCCAGGGTCAGAGCAGTAACTAACAGTCTTTCCCCAACACCACCACTAACCAGCCGTTTCCCTTAGTTTATTTTCAGACCAACTTCCAGTCTCTGTTATCTCCTGTCCTGCCTTCTGCAAGGGCACATGTCCTAGCATAGCCTCGAGGGAAACCCAGACCTCTCCTGGAAATTAAGACAGTCTCCAATCTACAGTTCCTTTCTGTTTGTTTTTCTCCTCAAAGCTCAGGCAGGATAAATAAATGAAGGGTTATGCATATGTAGTTTTGTATTTTTTCAGGCTTCACAGCCCAGGGTCTGGACATTGAGTTGTGATGCTTTGATCACCTATTCTGGCATTAATATTGATTTCCATCCTGTACTCTTACCCCCCGCCCCCCATCCCTGCTCCTGGAATTAGCTCTCTCTTTCCAATGCCTGCCTCTCATTCCCCCTGTGACCATTTTAGCAGGGCCTTCATTTGAATGTTTAGCAACATCCATTGCATTTACCAGGCAGCCAGCCCCCTTGTGGGTCCTTGTGGTTTATCTGATGTGCTGCACTTTAAATGACACTCCTTCTAATCTTCTAAGGTAATTTCTTTGTGCTTGAAAAGACATTTGCCTCTTTGTGTGTGTGTGATTCATTTCACTTAATTTTGAAGTTATTTTAGGGCCTAATTTTCTTGTATTTAAACTTTAGAATGTAGCCTTCTGTGCCCCTCCCCCTGTCTTTGATTAGATTAAGAATTAACTTTCCCTTTTCCATAATGATTATTCCCAGTGTACATGTTGCTTCCATAAGCCCAAGACTCATAGTATTGTATCTTCTCTTTTGCCTCTTCTCCCACCCCCCCTTCACTTTTCTCTTTCCAGCATAGCATTTGGGTGTTTACCTGCATAATTTCAAAGTATGAATCACATCATTGAAAATCAGCTTCTTTTCTCTTTTTTTTTTTCAGAATGATTTTTAGGATGTTCACTGTTTAAAGATGCCACTGCTAATGATGATGTTTTTTTGTGCCAGAAAGAATTATTCTTGAATCTGTGTGTGGAGAGAAAATTGGAATGGAGCTATGCACAGACTGTTCTGACACCAAATCAAAGACAATCTTGTGTGGCTATTAAGCAACACAGAAAATAAAAAACAAAAACTAAAAACTAGCTACATCTCATGGACCAAAAGCTTAATATTACGTTATTATTCACTTTTTACCAAGCACACATTGATCATCACTCAGCGGTTACATCTGGATACACAGTGTGACTTATAAAATTACGTAATTTTACCATGTCTTCAGTGCTTCTAGCTAATCACACAAAGTAATTAACCATTTTTCTTTTTCTTTTATTTCCAATACTAGTGGTTTAAGTAGGAACATAATCTTTGAGCATGATCATTGGTAAATAAAAGTAAATATTGTTAAGGAATTATGAATTCCTCACCAGGGAGTTGACATCACTAATGAAAATGGACAAATGGCCTTACGTTCATCAAGAGATAATTTCATTTTCAGAAAGAATTGTATACAGATTGAAAATTCATGCATTTAACCAATACTCATCCTTTTTGTAACCCTCAGGTATTCACATATCGGTGGCCAATATTCAGAATCTCTATTATAAAGTAAGATAAATACCCAAACTAATCAAACATCTGTGTTTACCGCTTCAAAAGTGTTTACACTTTTTTAGCCTATTTCAAAATGTGACACCACCTATGTGACCCCATAAGGAGGCTAGCACAGTGTCCTTCACTTAAGTGTTGATGTACCCACTCTGTTCTTTCAGTTTTTGGTGACTGAACATATTTTGATCAGATAGCAACACTATGGGTTAGAGACATTCATATGAAATCCCCTTTTCCTTCAGCAGCTTTTACAAAAAATGATTTGTTGTTATAAAATGTTGCAACGTTGTTAATATTCTGACAAAAAAATTACATATAAACAAACTTAGATCTCAATATTTGTTCTCACTAAGATTCTTATTTCAAAAGCCTGTGTTTCCCCAACCCTAACTGCTTGGTGCTAAATTTACTTCTTCGTAAGGGAACCAGATTTCAAGCAGAATACCACACTTGACTTATATATTCATCACTGAAAAAAGAAATCAACAATGAATTCTGGCCCTTAATTTTTGGGTTTTAGTTTAAATGTTTTTGAATATCCAATCTGAAGCTGATAATATTGAAATATGTTAATAACATTAAACATTCTATGCTTTTTGAAGTGGGAGGTATCTGAGGAAGCAAAAAAAAAAAAGTCAAGTACAGCATTTTTCTAACCGCTTTTAATTAGATCATTAGGGATTTAAGGCTCTATTGGTTGAATTACACTGTAGCTCCTCACTCTTAGCTATTGAGTTTATTTAAATTACATTTTAAACTAGTCACTGTAGACAGGGGTATTAGCAATTTTTCTGAGTGAAAAAAAGGGCAACTATTTGGAGATTGATTTCTTTTTAGAATGAGAGATTTATAGAAAGGTTATTTGTCTTTGGAGCTTGGAGATAGGAATGCTGTTTATAGAAACATCTTCAGGACGTCATTGCTGCATTTTCTGTGTCGAACCCACACTGTTTGCTCTCAGAGGCTTTGAGGAGCTTTGTCCCTGGCTTCTGGGGATGAGGACACACAGAACCAGAAATGCTGCTTTACCTCAAGCCGGAGCAGAAAGCCTCCTGAAATTTCCAATAAATTATTTGTTAGCCTTTGAGAGGCTGTGATTCATTATGAAGTAACAGTAGTCCCCCCTTATCTGCGGTTTTGCTTTCTATGGTTTCAGTTACCTGAGGTCAACTGTTGTCCGAAAATATTAAATGGAAAATTCCAATAAACAATTCATAAGTTTTAAATTGTATACCATCCTGAGTAGTGTGATGAAATCTTGGCGCCATCTGCTCTGTCCCTCCTGGGACGTGAATCATCCCTTTGTCCAGTGTATCCACACCATATTCGCTCCCCTTTCTGCATACTTAGTAGTCATCTTAGTTATCAGATATTTGAGAGAAATACCATATTCACATAGCTTGTATTATAGTATATTGTTATTATGTTGTTCAGTTTTATTAGTTATACTATCTCTTTATGGTGTCTAATTTATAAACCAAACTTTAGCTTAGGTATGTATATATAAGGAAAAAACCCATAGTAAATGTAGGGCTCCTTATAATCCACAGTGTCAGGCATCTACTGAGGGTTTTGGAATGTATCCCCTTGGAGAAGAGGGACTACATAATTTTCTTTTGTTAGAGAAGAAAAATATAGGATTTGAAGTTAGTAATTGCTGTTTTCAGTATCTGATTACTGGGGCAAAAATGTCAATCCTATGACTGTGGATAAATGGTCATAGGATTAACATTAATAATATGTACATTAAAATATGGGGGATTCTTCACTAGGTCCTCTGGAATGCATTACTGATTGGCTCCCTTCTAACATTTGTTTCTACTGGTGATCCCTAACAAGTTACATGCTTATGAAAATATGAAGTGCTAAGATCATTCTAGTCTCCAGTATTTTATTACATGGTACTTCAGTAATAGGGATTTAGATGTAGAATATTGATAATAGATTAGTCTTTATTGATAATAGATTTTCCTATATTTGCTCTTAAATAGATGATGTGATTACACTATTGGTAACACTATTCTTCTAAAGCAAAGAGAAAGTAAAGTTATATACAGCAATACACACATTGTCACTTAAAAAAATAAATGAAACTTCTAAGTTAAGGGGGAAAAATAGTGACACTAACCAAAACAACCCCGAGGCCTTTTGGGATACCTAGAAGAGTTTTGTTAGAAGAATTGTTGATGGGATTAAGAACTGGTGAAATTTTGGGAATTATTTTGTTTAAGCATAGGAATCAGATCCTTCTTTGGTGGAGTTCCTGAGGAATCTTGAAGAGGTTTCTTGGTAGAGAAAGATAAAGAGAAAATATTTTTCACTGTTCAATTCTGGTCGGTATGATAAAACGAAGTAAAGTAGAAATTATTACCAAATAATATTAATAGAGGTCTACTATATGAGTCTGTTCTAGGTTGCTGGGATACATCAGTGATTAGAATAGACACAGATTTCTTATGGACTTATATTTTAGCAGAGGTGGGGCAGGAAATAAATAAGAAACCTCATTACCAAGTGAATTACAGAGAAGGCTAGAATATCAAAGTGATATGGAAAAAGAATAGAGCAAGATAAAGGCTTTCCGGAGAGGTTGCCATTTAGTTGGAGTGGTTAAGGTGGCCTTATTGAGAGGATAACCATTGAAACTAAAAGGGTTAGCTAGGTGGGTGTCAAATAAGAACATTCTAGACAGAGGGAAGAGCTCAAGCAGAACCTCTACAGTGGGAGAATCCAGTGGGGTTGTAGAATTCGTGCACAGTTAACAGGGGAAGTATAGGGGGATGAGGAATCAGTTGAGGGTTCTGAGCAAAGAGTGAAATGATATTTACCTTTTCAAACCACGACTCTGGCTTCTGTCAGACTGCTGGAGCCTAAGGGACAAGTGGTGGGACTGGACATGAGGCCATTACAATTATTTGTTCAAGCAAGAAATTCTGATTGCTTTGATCAGGCCAAGAGCAGTGGATTTGGCAAGAAACAGGTACAATGTGGATATATCTTGGGGGAGTGCCAACAAGATTTCCTGATAAACTGGATTTGGGATGTGAGAACATCTATCAACAGTGACTCCAGACGTCTTGGTCTGGGTACCTGAAAGGATAAAATTGCCTTAACTGAGATGGGGAAAAATTGTTAGAGTATGTAGGGGTGGGGACTGAGGATTTCAGTTTGGATATGTGTAGTTTAAGACGACAATTGGACTTCCAAGTGGAGATGTGGAGTTTTCTCTAACCATCTGCAATTTGTGAACTGAGTGAGAACCTGGGATATCAATAGGTTCTTGCAAAGGGGTCTCAGTGGCAAAGTCTCTTACTTGGTTCTCTGGATGAGAAAATTCTTTGTTGAAGCCAACTAACTTTATTTGCTTTTTGACACATAAAACCTTGCACATATTTTATTGGGCAAACATGTTCTACCAGAGAAGGGATTGACCTTTAACACTGAATTAAGTGCTCAAGGCCCATCTGCCAGGGCAGAGCATTAGAAGCAGAAGGCAGAGGGGTGATAGTATTCCTGTTCTCATCAGAGCTCAGGCAGGTGTATTTGTCCTTAACTCTGCAATTAGTGCAACGGAAATACACACAAAAAATATAAAACTTAAAATGAAAACCCACCTTATACAGCATATTTGTGCTTTATATACTTAAGGTTTGAAAACTTCAGTTTTATTTGTATTTTGCAGTATTAAACTCTAGAATAGGTACTCGAAAGTCTTCATTAACCATATATCCTTTTTGACCTTTGAATTCAGAAATAAGATAAGGATTCGTCTTTTTAAGAAGTCCTAATATTGAAAAAGATTTAAAGCAACATATATTTAAAACTAAAATTGTCCACAATCACGTCATCGCCTTAAGTCAATGCTTTCATTAAAAATGTGAACTTCTAATTATCATCCATATGCATATGTAATAATTCAATTTTGTGCTAATATGGATAGAATTTTATATTTTTAATTTTCATTTAGCTTTATAATAGTATTTTGTTTGGTCGTTTTTTGTTTTGGTTTTGGTTTGGTTTTAAATATCTCACTCCAACACCCTCCAGTTTCCAAGACAACTAGTGTTAATAGCCTATTAAATAGTCAAAAGACTTTTCTGAAAAAATTGGATTTGAAGTGTCATAGAGGTAGGTGGGTGGTGGGTAGATAGGTGGGTGGGCAGGTAGAAAGGAAGGTAGGTAGGGAATATATATAATTTGTGATCCTTTTAGGATCATGCTGTCTAAATTTATTTGAAGCTATATTGAGTAGTAATTATCTCTCCAGGTTTATAGATACAGATGTAATAATTGTTGTTAATACCCACACATTATTCCATGTTATAAATTTACTGTGATATTTTAATTGTTTCTCTATGGATGGACAATAACGATGACTTTCCTTTTTTATTTTTTTTCTATACTGACTGTATTGCTTCTAAAGCAATGTCTGGCACAGAGTGAGCACACAATAAATGCAAGCTGTTACTCCTGACAAATTTAAAACATAATAAGTGCTGGAGCCAAAATTTGAGCACATTTCTATCTCCTAAGCCTATGCTCTGTCATTTGAGCCCAGTGTCTGACCTTATCATGGATATTTCCTTAAGCACAATGTTTCACACTAAACTTTTGACTTAAAAATTAAACTTGAATCTTTCCTCCAAAGCTAGTTCTCCCCTACCTGCATTTAAAAAAAGTATCAATATTGCTCATATTCCTTGACTCACTTGTGCCTGAAATTTGATTATTAACCTGTACTTTTTATTAACACTTTGATAATCTCATTAGTCACAAGGATATGTGGATTGTATTCTACCCAAGTTCCCCAAATATTGGCTCTATTTATATTCATTTTTATCATCCTAGTTGAGATATTTATGACTTCAAACAGTGCATGCTTTTGTCTTTAGTCCATCAAATAGGATGTATTTGGTTAATTACCAAATTAATTTGGTAGAACAAGCTTTAAGTATGTAATTTTCTGCCTAAAACAAGCCAAAATACACTTTTTAATCTAGAGGTGGAAAGTCACAGAGCAATGGCATTTTAGGAGGAAGGGACATTGTCTAGGTCAAGGCGTCTTCTCCCGCATCTCAGGAGGCTGTGCTTGAGCTGTGGCTTGGTTATATGCATTAGTGGAATTTATAATTCTTCCTAAGAGAAATATTTAATTTTTTAGGTAATTCAGATTAAAGCATGTTTTTTTCTAAACTTGAGGTAAACGTTGCTTTTATTGCTTTTCACATGTTTATTTTTAATTTTTCCTTTTGAAGTTTCAGAATACGTGTAACTTTTTCAGGACATAATGTTCAAATCCAGAATGACCACTACTATACTCCCATTCTATTCCATTCCAAGGAGTAACTGCTGACTTTTATGTTGCTAATATAACAAACTTTCTGGTTCTTTTCCTATATTGGTCAGCCAGTTCTGGACACACTAAAAATCCTCTTAAAATTGGGACCTTAGAATTCAAAACATTTGTCTAAATGAAGCCTGACAAAATCGAATTTATTAATTCACCAGCAGTTTTCAGTACTTTGTGCAGATTCAATAATATGAGCCAGATTAATAATGTTTGGAATAGATACTAACCTCATGAAACAGGAGAGACCACAAATACAAACATTAAATTTAAAAATGGACATTATTGACAAGGTAACTAATTGACATTAAAAAAAAATCCTTCCTGCCGAAACCGGTTTGGCTCAGTGGATAGAGCATCGGCCTGCGGACTGAAGGGTCCCAGGTTCGATTCCGGTCAAGGGCATGTGCCTGGGTTGCGGGCACATCCCCAGTGGGAGATGTGCAGGAGGCAGCTGATCGATGTTTCTCTCTCATCGATGTTTCTGACTCTCTATCTCTCTCCCTTCCTCTCTGTAAAAATTCAATAAAATATATTAAAAAAAAATCCTTCCAAGTTTTTTAGTGTGTCTGTTCAGTCCCACATGAAATAGGAAAGAAACACTGGTCACACTGGTCATCAGGAGTTTTAAGTCTTTTTTTTTTAAATATATTTTATTGATTTTTAACAGACAGGAAGGGAGGGAGATAGAGAGTTAGAAACATCAATCAGCTGCCTCCTGCACATCTCCTACTGGGGATGTGCCCACAACCCAGGTACATGCCCTTGGCCGGAATCGAACCTGGGACCTTTCAGTCCGCAGGCCGACACTCTATCCACTGAGCCAAACGGGTTTCGGCAGGAGTTTTAAGTCTTAATGGACAGGCCTCCAAATCTCAGATTCATCATGATCATCACAGAGTGAAACAGACCGCATCTAATCATTGTGAACAAATTAGGTTCTGAACATCTTGTCCTTCCTAAATTCAGAGTGACATCTCACAGCCAACTGGTAGTGCCATCTACTGATAGTGGCCAAATTAGTTGAATTTGTGTATCTGCTAAATTCCCTTGCCATCAAGAACTCAAGATATTCAGTCTTTATCCCCCATCACCAGTTGAAGGTGTGTGTGTGTGAGTGGTTATAGTCTCTCTGTTTCAGACACTGGTACCCAAGAAGTTGTCCTGGAGCAGATTAGATTGTGTTACCCATCAGGGTGGCTGTTATTGAGGGAATTTGGCTTGGAAGGTGGAAACTGACACATTTTAATTTGCATTATTCTTCTGAGGAGCAATATGGTTCTTCCCGCAATGCTGAACTCCTGATTAGCAGAGCGACCCGAGAATTCATATCCTTCCATTTATTGTAACAGATAAGTGTCAAGGCACAGAGAACACTAAAGGTTTTTGGTTTATTTATTTTATTTTAATGTATTTGTTACCTACCCACAACCTCCATGAGCCTAAGAGGTATTGATTCAAAAACACCATTCACAGGAGCAGTGGGGAGATCAATATATTAGCTTAGGATGAATCTCAAGAACAGAGAAAAATATTTTAATTATTTTTTCTGGCATGAGAGGCTCAGAGTGGTTAACAAGGGGCTGCTGCAGTAGAGACTCCAGGGAGGAAATTTGTGCTGCCTCTAAATGCAGGGAGATGGGGAGGGGCTTGGGAACTGGCCAATCGATTGGCTGCCTCCTGAGACTTGGCTTCAGCTTACGATATAATCATATCTAGAGAATGACCCTTAAGGGAAAGCTGAGGTCCGTTATCTCTGCCTATAATGAATTAAGGATATTTATATTCACTCACCAAGACATCAATGCCAAGCTCCTTGTCAGAGTCTGGTAAGGGGAAGAAAGGAAATAAAAAATAAAAAAGGAAGACATAGCAACCCCAGGGAACTTCTACTATTCTGCTTTTGTCAGAGCCTTCCCTAAGAGCCAGAGCATGGTGCTGCCTCTGCTCACACTGCCCTGGCTTCTCCAGTTACCTCGGTTTCCCTGTTTTCCTCACTCTACCCCAATCTGTCAGTAAGTTTGACCACTTATGCTCCAAAATATGCAGTGTCTGAAAAAACATGCTTATAAACTATATATTTCTAGTCCCTTTATTTCCTCCACACTCAATGCTATTTTCTTGTGCTAGGCACCATTTCATAGTCCCTGTCATTGAAACAGCTTCCTGACCAGTCTCTTACACTGGCCTCCTTGACGTCCATTCTTCACCCTATCCTTTACCTGGAAAAGTGATCTTCTTAGAAGGTAAATTGGGCGGCATCACTCCCCTACTTAGACCCCTTGATGGCTCTTCACTGACTTTACCGTGAAATGTTTACTTTATCCTTCAAGGGCCAGCACCATTTGGCTCCTATCACACTAACATGGCCTCTGCTTGAGTCTCAATATCATAAGACACTAATAAATAGATAGACCTTAAATAAAGAGTCCTCCTTATAAAATTGTTTTATTTTTTTAGGAGGCAAGGATGTTGTGGTAGTAAAACTCTAAGTCACCATGCTATTTTATATAATAATTTCATCGAGTGTCGTGCCTCTATGACAGGAGAAATTCATAAAGTCATGAGATACAAATTCTGAGAAGCAAAACACAAAAAACAGGGTAGGTGGGAGGGTGTTAATGATGTAGTAATTAAAGACTGATTACCATCCACCTTACTATTTGATTCAAAGTTTATTCTGGTGCTGATGATTAAAATAATTGTATCTATATCCCCAGGGCTGAGGCAATATTTGTTCCTAAATACCTTCAGGGTGACCTTACTGAGAAATGGACAAGACAACTAATATACATTTTTTTCTAAAATGTATTAATATTTTCAGAACTTAGAGTTAGGAAGAAATTGTTTTAGTATGTGCTATACAATGTGACTTTATTTGAGAAATATCTCATTTAATCCCAAAGGTAGGAAACTATTACCCCATTATATGGAGGTACAGTCTGATGCATAGAAGGCTATAGGTCATTTTTTATTCCACAGCCTAGATTAATTTCCAGTGTGTTAAACCATGTACCCTGGTGCTTTGTGATGCTACCACTAAAATACCTGCAATCTCCCAGGTAGCGTGGGCAACATCGAGCATGAAAATTGCAAAGGCTTTGACTATAAAGAGACTTTGCTTGCCAATCTGTGTTGCCCTTTTTACTAACAATTAGGCCCTGAGTTTTAATTTTGCTGTGGTTTGGTTTTCTGATATATAAAATGCAGCTATCAGAACCTAAAGAAATGTTCCATGAATCACATGAAAATATCACATGTAACACAGTGGTAGCGACAGGCCTTGATGTCTGAGGTATGAGTTGTACATGGCCTCCCTGGCTGTGGATCCTCCCTGTTGCCCATTTCACTCGTGTCTTTCTGCAGCTTGGGGATCACTCGGGGGACTAGCTAACTATTTCTCAATGCTTTAAATGTCATACTGCTTTTTCTTTTTTTTTCTAGGCAGTCATTTACCTTTGACAGTGATGAATTATTATTCAGCTCTGATTCATAGCAGGGTTGCCATATAAGGAGAGAGTGGCATATCAATGAGGAGTGCTGCTGTTTTAAATATGGAAAATATTTTCAGTAATTTCCTAATTAGCATGAGTAGATATAAAAGCCATTTGCTGAGCCCTGCGAGGAGCATGTTCTAATTTCTGTTATGCATACGTATGCTAAATTGCCTCTGCAATAGTAATTCGCCCAGCACATGCCACCTGATGCTATTCATCCCCTAAATGCATACCTGAGTGCCCAGATTGAGGACAGTGAGCCAGAAGATGTTCGATCCTGGTACTGATGCCGATTTAGCATGGGGCCCAAGGAGACTAGAAATCTCAGTCTGTCACCTTCTGATAAATATGAAAAAAGATTTTGCCCTTTCCTACTTCATGGGAAACGAGTAAAGATTTGTGTCTGAATAAGGAATTAAGCTTAGAGTCAAAATATAATGAACAATTATTTTTAACTTGCTTTTATTTTAATCATCCTTGGCTTGTTTGCTTCAGGAGATCAAAGCCAATGATAATCATAGTGACTGATTTGTCAGGAGGGAATTGGGTAAGGAAATATGATTAAATAATATGTCTGTCTTTAAAACTAGAAAAAAAGGCAAAATGAGTTTAGTATTGCTGTTTGTATGAAATTATAGGGTGAAAGGGTAAGGGTCAAATATATGGTGATGGAAGATGATTTCACTTTGGGTATTGGGCACACAATGCAATATTCAGCTCATATATATCATAGAAATGTGCACTTGAAACCTATATAATCTTATTAACCAACTAGTAGCCCATCGCGCGATATCGTGCGCAGTAGGCCGCCCGCCGCTTCCACGGGAGCTGGCGGGAACTGCAGTACACTGCTGGGAGCCCTGCGGCTTCCACGGGAGGTGGAAGCAAGTCGCTGGCGCCCTCGGGACCCACGCAGATTCCACGGGAGGCAGGAGGGAGCCGCACTACTTCTGCGGGAGGCGGGCCTGCAATCAGCTGCGGAGGCTGTGGGCTGGCTCCCCTGTCCCTGTCCAGGTCTGCTCTAGCTCCAGGGGGTCATCCCGAGCTGGGGTGCAGCTGCTCGTTGGCCCCCTGTCTCTGTCTCCATCTCTGCTCCGGGGCTCACCTGTGCACACAAGCTCCTCCTGTCTGGTTGTGACCTGTTAGGGAGATCCAGCCTAATTTGCATATTTCCTCTCTCTCTCTCTCTCTCTCTCCATAGATAGATAGATAGATGTCACCCCAATAAGTTTAATTTAAAAAAAATTTAAAAAAAAGTATCACACATTTCCAGCTCATGGGAGATTCCTGGAGATAGCTGGAGAGGCTCCCCTGAGCGTTACCATTGTAGAGACAGAAGAAGCCTTATTTTCCAATGCAGCCTCTGACTGAGCATTAAGGAAACCCAGGCTGAGAGGTGGGAAGTGACTTTCCGTGGATCATACAACTCACTGCTCATGAGACTGGACACTGAGTCTTGAGACTCCCTCTCATGGAACCCTTGCACTAGCCCCGGGCAGAATCCCAAACCATAGTATCCAACTCGGGTCACAATGTTAAAAGTAAGAGTTAGCGGATGATTTTATGCTGTGCTCAACACCTAAGCAGTTTTAGTCCAGTTACCCTTCTTCTTAGAAGGTGAAGATTGTCAGAGTCTGTGGAACATTCCAATTGCTGCTGATCTTACAGAGAGCATAGCATCCCACCTGATGCATATGCCTTATAAAATTGAAATGAAATTTGGTGTTGAGTAATTTTATGTGTCAAGATGGCTGGACCCTGGTGTCCAGATATGCAGGCAAATACTACTTAGGATAGTTCTGTAAGGTGCTTTTGGATGAGATTAATATGATTCTTTGGATTATGGCAAAGGTTACAATAGCAACCCAGGGTATTCCAATTACTCAAGAATCATGATACATCATCTGAGACAGTCCATCAAAGACTTATGTTCAGTGACAATTATATTCAGTTTTATTATACTTCTGTATATTTTTATTGAGGATTATCTTTTAGTTTCCACATTTAATAAATTTTGCCTAATTAAAAAAAAGAGAGAGCTCACTATTCATACAAACTTAAATATAACCACTGTTATACTGTAATTATTATAGCATGTTTTCTTCTTAAAATTGTGAGTTGGTTATTATTTGTAACCAGGGATTTTTTAATTTAGCAATTCCATTTTATTTTGGCTGTCAGAAATGTAACTATAGAAATGCCTTATTTGTTTTACTTTATTTAAGATTACAGATAGGAAATCTATAATCTCTAGAAAGAATTGATTTCTCATGGGAGAGGAATTTCTAGATAACCAAAGTTTTCTTTTGTGGACCCAAACTGATACAAACACCCTGATAATCTTGGCTGGAAATGTCTTTAAGCAATTCTATGAGGCCTTTGCTTGGCATAGCAGATAGAGTAGATCTGCAGTTAGTGTTTGAGTGACTTGGGGTTTTCATTATGAACATTATTGTTCTACCGGCCTCTGGACAAAAGGGGGGCTCAGGAGACACTAAAGCCTTTATTCCTGGTTCTCCTTTCTAACCGGATGGCTGCAGGTTGCTCTGTGCCTTGAAATCTTAGGAACAGTTTTATACTTTTATTTAATCAAAATTTTCTTTAACTATTTTTTTTCTGTTTCTTTTCCTTCCTTTTCATCCAGTCCCTATAGCATCCCTTTCCCCATTCATTATTTACTTAAAAAATTTCAGGGTGCTTAAATAATTGAATTGATGCAGTTATTTGCAAAGTAACCACAAATAGACTGTGATGATAAACCACTAATGTTTAGTGCAAGGGCTTTACAGCTTTAATATTAGTTTTTATAAAAAAAGATTACAGTGGTTCCCATTTGCTTGTTTGCATTTAAATAGTTGAGACTCTGAGTGAACTTATGGAAAGAGAGTATTTTTCTAATAGGTTTCATCAAGCAGGGAGTCTTTCTAGAAGATATCTCTTCATGTTTGGAGCTTTTGAGAAAGTGAAATATAAATGTTCTGTTATAGAGAACCTATGATCGTTAACTTACCAAGTCTAGTTTTTCATAATACATTAAATGAATTAGAGAGATGTTGACTATCAATATGACTATTAGCATGACAGACTTGGCTTTAAACAATAGCCCTCTGTTTGGTAAATTAGATTCCACCTGAATTACACAAAAGATGTCATTATTTAATGATAGCCCAATACTAGATCATTATATCACCATGTCCTTTAATTTTAATTATTTTTTTAAATTGGATGTTTTATGTGTTTACTCCCATAAAATGAGGAACCACAGCGTTATTATTCTTGGTAGCTTGTAACTGAAAATACTCAAAAATATACCCCCAGAAGAAGGCAACACTTTAGAAATTGTTTCTCTGTAGGGGACGATCCACAATTCAAAATAATTTTCTGTTTTCGCAGCCTCTAGAAATGGTCTACAGGGATTGTCAAAATGGCATGTCGGGGCAAGTGTATACTTTGGTTGGGTTCCCCCTGCCCCCTGCCATATGCTTCCACTATTTTAATAGTGTTTTCTTATTATACATTCAGGCCTTTATTTGCCAGAATCCAACTGTCTATCAACCATGTATATTACTGTCATTAGCTTATGTGGGAATACTTATTAATCAGGTCCCTTCTTCCTTAATGTATTTTTCCCCATTTTCGTTTCATCACTATAGTAACCCTGTAAGAAGATGAGTGCCCTTCAGCTTCCTTCGGTAGCTCCTTTTCATGAAGCGAGTACTTGATAAACAATAATTAAATCATTTCAAATATTCTACTTCCCAATTTTCTTTATTTCCTATTGCTTACTGAATGCTGAACTTACCTTTTTAAATTTCTTTCCTAGAATCTAAATGTAAGTCTTCATTCTCTTGCCATTATTTCCATCAGCAAAGAAATCAGCTTCAAGTTTAGGTCAAAGGCAGCAGATAGCTGTGTCATTGCTCTGCTCCCAGAGCACAGAGACTTCTTCATCTTATAGTTCGTCCGTTTTCTTTTTCTTTTAACTATGACAAGATGTAAGTCAGAAGAAATGACTTTGTCAGTGGGGCATGCTGCTCCATCAGAGTGCCAAGGAGGGACATATAAAGCGACTCTCAGGCCAGCACTTTTATCCTTAAAGAGAGAAAGCTGGAGTCGACCCCCAGTGGTTGGGTTCCTGGGGTCCCAAAAGCTGTCATATGCAGGGTGGCACTGAAAATTTGCTCTTATCTATACTGTAATTTCGTTCATAATAAAGATTTGCTTCAGGGAAGCCTGTGATAAAAACGAAACAAAACAAAGCACGTTTGCTTTGAAGTTAGCATCTGTTCCTAGTCTTGAAACTAGGGAGCTTGTCATCCATCTCTCTGAGAGGGCGTGTCTGGGATGTGTGCCTCAGGAAAGGTGCCACGCGGTTCTAGAAGCTAACTGCTTTAAAACTCCATAGCATTTCCTTATGCTGTTGGTCTCATGATTATAATGACTAAATGTGATTTTCCACTTGCCAAATAATTTAAAGGTAGCTTTAGAGTGTCTGGATTGCAAAGCAAAAAATGTAAACAAACCAACGAAAAAAAAATCCAAACCCATAAATGGGATCAAACAGAAAGAGAGAGAGCTGTTGGTGTTACAAATATGGAAGAAAAAATCCAATATTGAGTATTTGGGACTTTTTCAATGAAACAGAATATTGTTGAGTTTTTCTATCTGAAGCCTGATTTGCAGAATGCTTTATAGTGGGTTGTAATGGATACTTTTTTTCTTTAATTTGTAAACTATTCCACATCTGTCTGTGAACAGGAGACCCTGCATTTTTAGGTCTTATTGTTATAAAGCAGGGAAAATTTACTGAACTTGGTAGGTGAATTTTTCTCTTAAACCAAAGGGAACATACATTAAAATATTTAGAAATTAATTTGATTTATTGTTTACCTCCATAAAATTTTGTTTTCAAGTAACTACCATTTGATTACTGGGAGAGACAATTTAGATAAAACTTACTAGTCGATGGATCCCTTTAATAAAATGAATGCTGCCTGAAGAGTCAAATTCTCAAAATGACCTTTTTCCTCTTCCCATCTTGCTTGTCTGTTCCACATGTTTGCAGATTCCATTTAGTTGGCCTTTTCTCTCCTGAACTCTAAACAAATATATAAGCTATCTCCTCCATGAGATTACAGACAGTCCTCGGGTTATGTCGGACTCAACGTGTATGCCATTTCATGGTTACGTCGCCCTCTCCCATGTATTTATAAAAAAAAAAAATTCCATCATTTCGATGTATGGACATATGTGCTTTATGTTTTTTATTATTTACCACAAGTAGAGGTCAGGAATTGTTATCTTTTTTAAAATTATTTTTACTGTTTCACTGCGTTACTGCTGTGTCTGTGCTCCATGTGAGTGACGTAGGTGCTTATGTAGGTGGGTTCTGACTTACAGGGAAAATCGCATTACGTTGAGGCGCAGGAACAGATCTCCGACGTAACCTGAGGACCTAATGTATTGGCATTTAGTATTAAAGTTAAATATAACATTTTGCATTTTCCAGTAACAAAGTGTCTAATTAAATTGTTGGCATCTCTTCAGAACAATTCCTAAGAGTTTAGTTCAAAAAGTTTCTAAAGAAAATTAAATAACGTGTTTAGCATGCTGTTAATCTCAAACATTATTTTGCATTATAATGAACTTTTTTACATGATTGGGTTATTTGCCCTAATGAAGGAAGTATAGTATTATAATATCTTTCTTAAACTTCTAGAACCTTTCCTTATGCTACAATATTTTTGTTACTCTTCAAAAAATCCTATGAGAAAGCCAAGTGTTATTATGTTCATTTTACAGATAGGAAATCTATAATCTCTAGAAAGAATTGATTTCCTAAGAATTGCAAAGAGTCACCGTGATGAAAATCATACTCTCCATTCAACTGTTTGCTATTCAAACCATTTGTACACACTGGCAGAATTCTAATTTTTAAAGCATGTGCCTTGCATAAGTTGAGTCCAGTGTTTGAAATATTTATTCAGATGCAATTGTCCAGAATAATTCTGACAGATTAGAATGTTGTGCCCATCTACATCCGAATATGTCTATTATAAATTTTTTGGGATTTTAGTTCTTCATCTTTCAGGTTATTTTAATTCTATTTTATAAAAAGGGACTTTCCTTTGCCCTGTTTTAACTTATTCTTTTTAAAAACTATTTAAAAATTCTCTGTTAGGATAATCTTAGAAACATAGATTTGCTACTTTTTCTACCTAGTATTTCCGATTCCTTTCTTTGGGTTTGGATTAGCAGTGGTTCTCAACCTTCCTAATGCCGCGACCCTTTATTACAGTTCCTCATGTTGTGGTGATCCCCAATTTCATTGTTACAAATTAAACATAATTAAAGCATAGTGATTAATCACAAAAACAATATGTAATTATATATGTGTTTTCCGATGGTCTTAGGCAACCCCTGTGAAAGGGTCGTTCGACCCCCAAAGAGGTCATGACCCACTGGTTGAGAACCGCTGGATTAGGGGATGGTGCTATGGGGATGGGCCCCAGTGAGACTCAAGGTTCTGCCCAGGGCATAAAAAGGAGTGACTGAGTTGGGACTGGATACTTGACAGCTAACCTTATTGCCAAGTGATGGCTGGAAGCTTATTTTTAATCACAGGAAAAGAGGCTGAGGAACCTGGACTTGCCGTAGGTGCTGTCATACCTCGGAATAGAAGTGCTGGGAAAAGTCAGTGTACGCAGCGATAAGGAAAGGATGTCAAAATGTATTTTCCTAACAGAATTTGGAAGAGTGTGAACATTTCCATTTGGCTGGCAGAGGATCTATAAAATAGGAGCAAAGCTTTAAAGTAATTTCCACCTGATTTTACTGGAGCTGATGCTTCACCATGTTTCCATTCTGGCTGCTCTTTTCTGGGCTTCTCAGAGACCAACTAACTAGTTCATTTCAGCCCTCAGTTTACCTGGGTTCAATGGAGATCAGAAAACTAGATTTCACAGGTGTATTAAGGGTCATGAGTGTGTAGATATGAAAATGTCATGGAAATAATACATAATAGCAATATCCTTTGACTCTCCCATAAGGAAAGGGGATTTTTTTATTCATTAATAAAAGGGGTTGCTATTAGCTATTCCTGGCAGAGAAGTTATTCCTTGAATAATCATTTACAGGCAGGCACTAGTCTAAGTGCAGAAGATACTATGTGAACAAAAGGGCAAAAGCATTTGTACCCACTGCTCTCATGCAACTTACTTGGGAGGTGGGGAGGAGCAGACATTAACCCAAATTATTACAGTGGTGAATGTTTACAAGCTAGAGGTAGCTTTCTGAAGACAAGAATTGTGTGTTTATGGGGACAATAGCCAGGGGGGTTGACTTAGACATAGGGATCAGGGTAATTACCCTCAAGTTTGGCTGCTACCCAGGGGGGAGTAGAATCAAGCACAGATGGGTGGAAGAGCATTGCAGACAGAAACATGTGGCTGACCCAGCAGAGGTGGGGGAAGGGGAAGGGAAAGTCTGGGGTGAGAGGGACTGGAGAGGAGTCAATGGCCTTCACTTTGGGTTGTTTAGGTCAATTTAAGGAATATGGTCTTTATCAAAGGACTTTTGGAAACCAATAGAGAGTTTTTCAGCAGAAAAAAATATTTCTGGCTGAAGTGTGGAAAACTGTTTGTTGTGGGTACCAGAACTGATAGGAGACACTAGTGAAAAAGCTATTTCAGTAATCAGGGAAAAGAAGATGCTAACTTAAAGTAGAACATGATAGAAAGAAATGACTGAGTGATGAAATATTTTCATAGTCTAATTGGTGGAACTTAGGAATAGATAGTGAGAGAAATGTGTGAGAATCAAACATGACCTCTACCTATGTAATTTTTAAAGTTTTATTAAGATACTAGAGGCCCAGTGCATGAATTCGTGCACTAGTGGGGTCCCTCGGCCTGGCCTGTGGGATCGGGCTGAAACCAGCTTGCTGACATTCCCCGAGGGGTTCCAGATTGTGAGAGGGCACAGGCCAGGCTGAGGGACCCCACGGGTGCATGATCAGGGCCGGGGAGGGACCAGGATGGCTCCAGGGCGTGTCCGGCCTGTCTCACTCAGCAAGCTCACCTACCAGTCAGAGCATCTGCCCCCTGGTGGTCAGTGCATGTCATAGTGAGCAGTTGAGCGGCCTTAGCATATCATTAGCATATTATGCTTTGATTAGTTGAACATCCAACTGGTCGACCGGACAAAAGCATATTAGGCTTTTATTATATATGATAATTTGCATCAATAATTTTTGCTATATTTTTAGAACTGCATTGCCAACATCATCATCTAATTTTAAAAGACTTCCATCACCCTAAAAGGAAACTTCCTCCTTTATAGTTACTCCCCATTGCAACCTTTGGCCCTAAGCAACATCTAATTTACTTTAGATTTCTGTAAATTTTCCATTTCTGGACATTTCATATAAATTGAATACTACAGTCTGTGTTCCTTTTTGTTTGGTTTCGTTCACTCAGAAAACTATATGAAGTGCATCCATGTTGGAGCTTACCTATGCAGTTTGAAACCTGGTGGGAGGTGGGCCAGAGGAGAGGCAGGGTTGGCAATGAGGAAGGAAAAAATGATGAGTTAGCTTTTGGACATGTCACATGTGAGATGCCTTGTAGACATCTAATGGAACTATCCAATCTGCAGGTGGTAATTAAAGCTCTGAGCCTGGGTAAAAAGAAAAAAGATGGCTTAGGACTAGACCTTGGTGTATTCTGACATTTTAATGGTTGACTAGAGCATGGCTTTGAAGGAAACCAAGAAGATATACCCCTTGAGACAAGAGGGAAAATGAGCAAAGTCAATGACAACATTTCAAGAATAAGGAAGTTGTTAAATGTGTCAAAATATGTGTAAATTAAGTTGGGGACTTAAACTTTTTATTGAAATTCTTGCATTGAAGCATCAGTGATGTTTGTGGAAACTGTATTGGTTGAATGATTCTAGATTAAGTAGGTTAAAGGTTAGATTACAAGGAGTAATGAATGTAGGCTACCATTTTGTGAAGAAGAGTGGAATATAATCCGAATACTCTTTTTGATACATAATAGAGTTTTAGAACAGCTCAATATTGACTAGAAGGATTAGTACAGGGAAACTGGAAAGCTATATAGAGGAAACATGATGGTGAGCATCCTTGGAAAGCAGGAGAAATAGGATCAGTGCATACTTTTAAGAATAGGAAGATGTACACCCCCCAGTAGCCCAGGAAGAAAATGCAGGGCTGTTTGGAGATGTGAATAGATTTATGTTTGGTTTTAGGACTTGTGTTTTAGCCCTGTTGATAACCTGGGTGTTGATGGCTGGCCTGTTCCGCTAAAGGCTAAAGGAAGTTGACTGGATTTAGTCATTAGGCATGACCATGAGCCATGGTTGGATGTGTATAGAGGATTTGCAAACCTAGCTTCATTAGCTCAAAAGTCAAAATCACTAAAGGAAATGTGAACTCATACCATAGTTGACAAAAATTTTAGTTATTTAGAACTTACCTATTCTTTCATTACTTTCATTCCTGTGCTCTTATTTCCCTGGGTAGGTCTTCCTCCCCAACACTTGCTTCAGAGTGTTCAGCAATTTTTTGAAACTTCCTTGCTTGGAAACAGAAACTAAAGAAGCAGGATGTAAATAATACCACTGTGAGCACCTCTCACATTTAAGTCAGCAGTTGGCTCCTTCAAATCCCCTAACTGTAATCATGACAATTGATCTGCAAATAAAGTTGAGGAAAGAAGTTGGGGATTGGATCAGACCAATAGCATCAGTAAATGAAAAGTTTCTCTGGCTGAGAATCAACAGCACAACACAGGTGCAATTGTGACAAGGGCAGGATTCAGTTCCATTTATGACTGTCCTCCTGCCAGTTTGCAAGTCCATGCATTACATTAGCAAACAGTTCAGACCAGACACCCGATAAGCACCTACCTTAAGTTAATAATTGCACTTAGAAGGAAACTTGGCTTAGTCAACTTTTGTGGAAGATGGAGTATTAGCCTTGCTGTCGATTAGTTCTCCCTCATGGACATTTTTTTCATCATAACTTAACTGACCAAAATGACAAATCTTGCCACCAAATAAATAATGTTTATGCTAGAAATGCAAAACATCTATAATCTAATTAAATTTTGTGCAAGTGAAAATATCAAATTGGCAATGAATAAAAGTTATCTTGCACCACACAAACCCAAGACAGCATTGAGCAGCAACAAAAACAAATTAGTACCATCTTTTATTTTAAATAATAGATTTCATGTTTGAATGGCCTTAGGCCATGTATTCTATTGCTTACAACAATAGATGAAAAATACTTCTATTAAACCCTTCTGCTTCTAGTTAAGGTGTATATTCATTAACCAATGACTTAAATATTTCCTCCTCTGTGAAGCTGCCCTTGACGTCTCTTTTCTGAACTTCCTGTTATACTATACATCAAATCAGGTTCACTAAGAGTGTTTCCCCTTTGTGGACTAAGCCATGGGTATCTTGAGGGCTGGTTGTTATGTTCAGGCTTACAACAAAGCTTTGTATTCCATGGCTGTTCCAAAAAGGATGGATGGTTGGTTAAATGTGTTCTTATGAATGAATGACTTAAAGCAAGTGATCAGTTCTGATGATGATCAAGTTCACCAGAGATTGTCTACGCTGAGGGGTAAGGGTGGATAAGTATGATGTTAAAAAAATAGGTTAATTAAAATTTTAAAAAGCTCTGTAATACTTTCAACAATAAAGATAAATTTTTATTAAATGTGATTGCTAACGCAGTTGAAGTAAATCCATCTGTATAGAGAGGCTGAGTGTCAGAAATAAAATCTCTAAAGAACTCCATCACTTCCAGGAGCTGTATGGCCAAGGTTAAAGGCGGAAGAGCTCTCTATGGCTCACTTAGAGCATGTTTGTCCTGTAGGTGTTGCTTTTGTGGAGATGGCTGCTTTCTTTTATGCTCCTGTGGAAGGGGTCTGAGGAAGGGCTCCCATGTGCAGGTCACAGTGGACCAAGGCGCTGGGCGGAGGCAGTGGGGGACCATCTCTCATGTGTCCCAGAGCCAGAGCTTAACTGTGTCAGTCCTGGTTTTTTGAAGAATTTGTGCAAGGGCAATAGACATGCTGTAAAACAAACATGTCAGGGACCCTCTCTAGTCCTCGGTAGTATGCATCTTTAAAAAAAGGTCAAAAGACAAAAAGGAAGAAAAGAAAAGATGTTTAAAATCACATTTCTTCTCATTCAGAATTGAAATAAACGATTTGGATTAAATTACCCCATTCTTATCACCATTAGAATGTATTTAATGAATACAAAATTCCCAGGAGCCTTACAGGCTTCCTGCTTGGGCATTGTGCCTGTGAGCAAATACTATCTTGTGCTTTGTTTGATCTATTCACTCACTAGAAGTTTGTGTGTGTTTGAGGAATGGATTCCTGTTTGTTGAATGTGGTTTCTATTCTTAACCTGAGCATTAAATAAATGTGGGAGGCATGATTATTTGCAAAGCTTACAATCTACTTAATATTTGAAATTTGAATGTTTTGTGAGTATAGATGTATATATATTTATGTTAATAAAATACAGACTTAAAATTACAAAGGAGACTGCAATAGGATGAGGCATTGTTTTCGGCAGATAAGAGAGACTGCTGCTACCAGTTTTATGAGCCTATCAATCCTGTTTGAAATAAACGTGTTAGTCTCCCTTAGCCAATTATAAACAGGTTTTATGGGAAGTTGCCCCTTCTTAATTTCTGCAGAATCTCACTGAGGTAGGGACAACATGGTGTAACATACCTAATGCACACAAAGAACTGCATTAATAGAGTCCCAGGGTGTGGGAAATTTAGAGATGAGAGGTACATACAGTGGGTCCTTAAGTAAGTCATTTCCTTCTACATAATTCTGTTATAACACTGATGAGATTCCATAGTAACGTAACTCTTGTTTATATCAATTAGCCTCTGGTAAAACAGGATTCATTGTACATTGCTTCACTTAGAGTGACCGAACATATCAACATTAAGTGAGGACTTAGCTATCCTTCCTACAAGCCAAAGTCCTTTTCAGTACAAAGAATAGGTAAAATTTATGTCTAAGCAGTGTTTTCATACCTATGTGTAATCAAGATCAAATTTTAGGGCTGTCCTACCTGGATGGAAGTGAAATCTCCCTGCACTCAGTCCTCCTAATATTTAATAAGCAGCTTTTTGCCTAGCATATCTACAAGTGCACCCTGTAGATATGCTATGCACTAAGTGCTTTATATGGATTCTCTCATTTAAACCTCACAAAACTCTATCACACAGATACTGCTACCTTATTTTCTTTAACCAGATGAGGAAACTGTGTTTCTCAAAGTGTGGTTTGTAGGCCAAGGGCATCAATCATATCACCTTGGAATTTATTAGGGGGGAAAAAAGTCATGTTTTTCCTTTGGAATGACTTAACCAGAACCTGTATTTTAATAAGATCCCCAGGTGACTTGCAGCATTGCCCGATTCACACAGCAAAGTAAGGGCTCAAACAGACATCCAACTGGCTCCAAATTCGCACTTGGGTAAAATGACTTGTCTGAGATCACATAGTGGGCAGGTGTCAGAGAGTATTTGAGCTCAACATGCATATTTAACTCTCTGATATAGTTGCATTCCCTTATGGAGAAATTAAGACTAATGGGTAGCATGAGTTTCTGTTAATAAGAATGCTTAAAAATATATTGGAAGTTTTCTTAATAGGAAGGGAGTTAGAATTTTAATTCCCACTCCTACTCCTAGCGTTCCTCCTTCTGAATCATCATTATGGAAGAGTAGGTATAAAATGTGCCTCTTGTGTCTGATGCTATCTTAAGATTTAAAGAAAGAGAGTGGGACAGTGAAAAGAACATTACATACAGCTATCTGTTATGCAGGCTAGCTCTGTGCCCAGTACAGGGCTTAGCATTTAACACATATGATACAAATGTCCCAAAACAAACCTATAAACTAGGAAATGTCTTCTATGATTTTAACCCATGCAATGATTGCCATGTTTGGCTGGCCTTAATTAGCTATAGGCCTTGAAGGATGAGTAAATGGCAGGCAGAAATGTAATGAAGATATAAGAGTATTCCAGGCAAGTGGGGGGCAAGTTATGAGATAAAGTTGAGAGAGAAGGAGTGGCACACATTCACAGGACTTTCTGGTTGGAATGAAGCAATAATCACTTCGTTCTTCACATAAGTTTTCACTTAGTTCTTGCATCACTGGCCTTTGTTAAAGAGCACCAACTCTGGAACCAGATTCTGGCTCAGATCCTGTCTCAGCTGTGATCAGCTGTGTGACTTAGTGATTTTAACCTTCTTGCTTTGAAAAATAACAGTTACATAGAATTGTAAGGGCGATTAAATGAGTTCATATACATAAGTGTGTAGGTGTTGCTCTATAAGTGTTAGCTCTTAGTTTTCAAGCCATTTGGGGGATACCAAGAAGTATTAGATATACAGTAGGTCCCCCTTATTGTGGTTTCAGTTACCTGCTGTCAGCTATGGTCCATAAATATTAAATGGAACATTCCAGAAGTAAGTTTTAGATCACTTGCCATGCTGAGTAGCATGATGAAATCTTGGGGCATCCTGCTCCATCCCCCCAGAAGATGAATCGTCCTTTTGTCCAGTATTTGCACCCTGTACATGCTGCCCACCAATTAGTCACTTAGTGCCCTTCTTGGGTATCAGATCCACTGCAGTGATTTCTCAGTGCTTGTGTTCAAGTAACCCTTGTTTTCCTTAATAATGGCCTGAAAGCTCAAAAGTAGTGATGCTGGCAATTTAGATATGCCATAGAGAAGCTGTAAAAGATATCTTGTATAGGAAAAAACATAATCTATACAGTTCGGTACTATTCTCCACTGTCCATGGTTTCAGGTGTCCCCTAGGGGTCTTGGAATGCATCCTCTGCCAGTAAGAAAGGACTAATGTAGTCTCTGTAAACCTGATCTTCTTTGAAATGGTGGAGAGGCCCCCAGGTGGGCTGTGATGCTGTAAGAGAACACAGGAAGAGAGGTTAAGGAGAAGGCAGTTTTACCCTATGCTTAGAGGTCATATGAAGGTGCTTAGATACCACTCAAACCCTCTATCTACTCTGTTGGCTCCTTCGTTCTTTCTGTCCATTATGATAGAAAGTCCCAGATTTGAGCATGCATTAGAATTACCTGGGGAAAGGTTTAAAATTCATCTTCCTGAGCCCTGTCTCTAAAATTTTGATGAGTTGAGTGTAGTGTAGGCTTCAGAATCAGAATTCTAATAAAGCCCTCATCTGGTAAAGGTGGTTCTATGATGGCTTTTCTTCCCTCACAGTAAAACAGAGTCCACATCTCCTCTCACCACTCAGCTCTCTGTTTCCACCATCCAGTTTCCTCTGCAAATGGAGGAACAGCTAAATAGGACTCCCGTAGACACCTAAATGATAAAAGAGCTATCATTATAGACTTTACAAAGAGGTGATCATGTGGACTCCTTCAGGATAATCTGGACCAAATTACTTGGGAACAGTGGATAACGATGTCAGAAAGTCATGGGATTATTTATGAGACAAAGGAAAGAAACTGGATCCTAATACATTGGAATGGTCAAAAGCTGCTCTGGTAGGCTGGCTTGAAGAAATAATCAGTTGTTCAAAAAATACCTTGAGGGTCTAAGGAGCCTGCAGCAGTGGAAGAAAAGCTAGCATTGAGAATCAGGTACAAGAGAGAATAATTTGAGACCACATCTGTGATAGGGGTTTAGACCACCAGGATACCACTCGGAGGTTTCACGGTGGGCAAGGAGATGCCTGATACTGTAGGAAGCGATGGAACACATCATCATGATTTCAAACTACCAGCATATTTGAGTTGTTCCTACTTTGCATTAGGGACTATCTATATGGCTTTAGCTTTTTAAACCTAAGCCTACTACTCCCATAGGAGATAGTGTGTGTAAGGAAGGAAGGAGATTTTTCACAGTGGTTGGCCCTTGACCAGACTGCCCATGCTCAAATGCCCACCTTGCTGCTCCCTGCTGAGTGAATGCAGCAGGCTACTCAGCCTCCCTGTGCTGTTTCCTAACAGCCTCAGAGCATTGGTTTGATAATGAAGTTAATATAGTGAAATGTTTCAAATAATACCTTGAGAGATTTCTTCATGTTAGAGACTGTCATTATATTCATTTACTATGTTATCATCAAGCTTCAGGTGATAGGAAAAAAAACCCTGACTCAGATGATCTAAGTTAGAAGGCTATTTATTATTTTATGCAACATAAGTTATTAATTCAGCAGTTCATTGAGGATCTCAGAAAACCAGATACCTTTGGACTCTGTAATCCTCAGTGAGTTGAATGTGTACTCAGGCTGGCTCCACTCATGGTAACAAGATAACTCCAGTAGCTCCAGCCATCACATCCGGACACACCAGTGTCCAGGAAAACAAAGGTCTTTTCTTCTTGGGTGTATCTTTTTAAGTCCCAATATCTCCTAACATACTGTCATTCATATCACAATGGTCAAAATTGTTTCCTCTGCCTTTACTGGTAAGGGAAATAGAGTTGGGATCATCCTGATAGGCTAAGAAATTGGAGGGCTTTGTAAAGGAGAGTCTAGAGAGGGTTTCTCTTCAAAAGGAGGAAGATGTTGGTAAGAACCCACGAGAGAGATGTGTATAATCATTCAGTATCAGAGACAAAGGATCTGAAGTTCAAAGCTTTCAATAGTTGGCCAAAAGCTACAGTTAGAAAATGAGCCATTTTTTTTAAATTGAAGTGTTTGACTCTAAAACTCATAATTCAAAGATTGTAACTTACCACATAATTTATAGATAATATTGTGGGAGGGGGATTCAGAACAGGACCACTTGGTCCAGCAGTAGGCATCTAAGCAGTGTGAGATGGAAAGGCCCTGTGAATCTTGAGTGGGGCAGGCTTGACTGTGGGTCAGGGCTGTTGGACAAGGGCTCTGCACCTTCAGGAGGAAATGAGATGGGCCACGTTGCTTTGACTGATTTAATAGTGTCCTGGCTTTTCAGAATCATGTTTGACAGATTCTTCCATCCTCTTTGAAGGTGTTTCTATAGGGGTGTCTTTTGGGCACATCTCCATCAGCGCTTTCCTCCTCCTCAGTCTCTGTTGACAGGCCTTCCAGTGGGTGCAATGCCATGGTTCTCGGTGCCAGTTGAGGCAGTCTGCCTTCAACTCTGATTAAACTTGGCTTTCTGAGGAGGTGCTGGAGGACAAGGACAGTGCAGCCTCTGGCAGATGGAGAAATTGTCATGAGTGTCTGTTCCTAATAAAAGAGAAGGAGGAAGGAAACACATAGAAACCTTGCTTTGGGAACTGAGCAGGTTGTGAGGGCTCTGGTTTAATAAACAACACTGGACCTGATGGCAAATGCGGGTCTTCAATCTTCTTCCTCAGTAAAATGAGTTTAATAATGGCAACTCCCAGTGCCGTTCTATCTAAGAACTGGCTAACACATGGGGGGATGGGGATGCTTTGGAAGTTCAAAACTCTTGCCTGAGAACTTCCTGGCACCTTGATGTGTTATCTCACTCTTCGGACTTCAGTGCATTTTAATACAGTGACTTTAAAGGGTCTTTTGTTTGTTCTTTTTAAAGTTAATGATTATTTTTCAGAGGCAGCTGGAAGAAAAGGGAGCACTCTGACCTAAGTCTAGATCATTTCAATTTTTTAAATTATCCTCATCTGCCGAGGGCCTGACATGTTGACTTTATCAGAGAGCACCGGGAGTTTTCTAATGAGAAAGACTGTGTTTCTCTTAGAGACCAATGAGCATTGGAGACAGAGATGGTTAGCACCAAGCTACTGCTTTGAGTCTAATCGTGTAATTACTAAACAGGCAAGTCAACAGTGAGCCCTCCAAAAAAAGCCAAATTGCTCATTTTTTGAAGTACCACTGGGAAGTAGACACTGGCTTCACATCTCTCCCAACTTCCTTCTCACAAAGAGGATTTCAGGTAGGGAAATGGCAGGGAACAAATTCTGCTACATTGCCAGGTGGCCCTGGGAGGGGGGTGCGGGGGGGGTAGGGGTTGTGCTTTTTGGAATGCCAGTGGAGCACTAAGCCCTTAATTACACACCCTAGTGATGAGCTTAGGCAGAGTTGCGAGGGAGAGCATTGGAAAATATAGATGTATGGCTTCCTTGGCAGACTAGAAATGAACTGGAGGTATTTGGCAGAAAACTGTCGTCTTCAGAAAATGAAATTGAGCAGTGTGTATGCCTCAGGTTTGATTAAGCAAGCATGTTTTCAAAACTTAAAAAAATAATCATTTGAATTTATTCAGGGTAATAACTAATGTCTAATGAAAATGCAAAATTAGTTACTTGTTTCCTTTGATTCTTGCTACCACTCCTCAAGGTAGATATTATAAACTCCATGGTACTAGATAGGAGGACATGGAGGCCTGGGAGGCTTGGGGACTGACATGGTGCTCGTTCAGGTGTGCCTGGCCAATGCCACACTCCCCTTCCCCATATTTTCAGCTGTGTCATAGGATAAATGTCTATTCTCAGAAATTGTGTGGGCACAGGGAAGTAGTACAGGGTGGAGTGTGGGCCAAAAGGGAGTATTGGAATCAGAGGAGGAGCACAACTTCATTTCATATGGATCAATCAAGAAAAATACATTTATTATCAAGTTAATGGGAATAAGGGCAAGAGACCTGGCTTCAGCCCTGCATGGGATACAGGGAGATGCACAAGGGCCGAGAAGTGGGAAGGGAGGTCCAGGAAAGGGTACAGATTGCTAGAGCCCAGCAGCCAGGAACAGATCCCAGGGCCAATTTAGATCCCATGTGAAGATCTTAGCTTATCTGACTTTCTGGGGGGATTTTAAGTGAGGGAAGCATGCCTTTTGCAGACTCGGGGATATACCACACACTACACTTCTCTTGTAGTGTTCCCCCCCCCACTAAATACTTTTCCCAGTCTTTCTCAGCTGTAACTATAGAGAAATAGGCATCAACCATTAAGTGTTTGTATGTTTTCACATCTGTGACCAGTTCTCACCTCCTAGCTGTGACTTGTCGGGGAAAATAAAAGCTTCATGGTTGAGGTTGTGGCAAATAGCCTCTTCTAACCTCTTCCCCAGGAGGTTGCCCCAAACCCAAGAAACAGGTGATTCACCACCACCATAGCCTCATCAGTAGGCTTGGATACAGACAGCTGGCCCAGCTCTCTATAAATCAGAAGCAAATCCCTGTTGTTCTAAGGCTGATTTTTGGTCCCAGGTTCGATTCTGGTCAGGGGCATGTGCCTTGGTTGTGGGCACATACCCAGTGGGGAGTGTGCAGGAGGCAGCTGATCGATGTTTCTCTCTCATCGATGTTTCTAACTCTCTGTCCCTCTCTCTTCCTCTTTGTGGAAAGTCAATGAAATATATTTTTTTAAAAAATGCAAAATTAGTTACTTGTTTCCTTTGATTCCTGCTGTCTCTCTCTCTCCCTCTTTCTCCCCCTCCCCCCCCCCCTCTCTCTCCCTTCCTCTCTGAAATCTATAAAAATATGTTTTTTAAAAAGTTCCTCGTGATGACCTGTTTGCTTCAGGTAGGACACGTATCTATTTTGGAGTCTGAGAGTGCTGATTAGGTCCTTGGAGGGAACATTATGGCAGGAGGATTGGGAACAGGACAGCTTGTTCCAGCAGAGGCTAGTGACGCTGACACTATCAAGGACTTGACAGGAAAATTGATATGTACTAAAGATACTAAAGATGACACACATAAATCCATGTCTGGTATTTATTTAATGTCACACTTAAATTATTAATTCATTCTTGACAGGGACAAATGTACAGTAAAATTTACTAATTTGGACTAATTGAGGAAAAGGCCAATTATATAGTAGAGCCTCCATTAATGAACCCAACCAACAAGACCTCAATTAATCATTTCGTGGTCTTCCTGCATGTGTAAGAGAATTCACAGCTCTGAGGAAATCAAGCTCTAGGGGTCTTTTCTCTCAAAAGTGATTTCTACATTATGCCCGAGGGCCGATACGAGAGTAGCACCTCTTCACTGAACTCTGATCTTTCCTGCTACCCATCTCCATGAACTTATGCAAAATCCTGAAACAAGAAATTACTGAAATGAAGTCTGGTACAGTCAAGCACTGCTTAATGATGGGGATTCATTCTGAGAAATGTGTTGTTAGGTGATTCCATAGTTGTGCAAATATCATAGAGTGCACTTACACAAACCTGGATGGTACATATTTAGACTAGATGGTATAGCATATTGCTCCTAGCCTGCAAGCCTGTACCGCATGTTACTGTACAATATAACCTGAAATTAAATCAATCACAGAGAAAAGGATACAATCAAGAAACACAGTAAACTTGAGATATATGAGGCTGCTGCCAGCATAACATGGCATACTCGCTTATAGCAAACTTTTTTTGTAAGAAGAAAGAGTACACTTTAACATCATGATAAAAAGTATGACATAATAAATACATAAACTAGTAAGAGAGTTGTTTATTATTAACTTTTCTTTACTGTACATAATTATATGTGCTATACTCTTCTATGACTGGCAGAGCAGTAAGTTTGTTTACACCAGCATCACCATAAACATGCGAGTACAGTCATGAGCCACTTAACAATGAGAACACATTATGAGGAATTCATCATTAGCTGATTTTCTCATTGCGTGAACTTCATAGAGTGAACTTGCACAAACCTAGGTGATGTAGCCTCCTACTATAATTGTATATGACTGATGATGATACAGTGGGTTTGTTTACACCAGCATCACCACAAATACATGAGTAATGTTCCATAGTAGCCCAATGCACTTAACCATTGCCAGAACCTTCTGAGCATCTGATTATTAAAAGGAGCAAGAGACAGGCTTGAGAGGCAAGATTGCCTCACCATCAGATGTGCTTCTGAAGATGAGTAATATTTAGACAGGAGGTCAAAATATAAAGGATGTTGAGTTGAGTTTATATTTAAATTTCATTCCATCTCTGTGTTACTATAATTTTAACCAGAAAACACACCCAACTAAAATACCTCATTCCCATAGAATATCAACTAATGGAGATTGTACTATGGTAAAACACATAAAAAATCTAAACCATAAATTTAAAAAAATACAACTTTCTAGCTTTTTTATTTTATATAGTCATGCAAGTAAAATTGAGTTATCTGAGTAGATTACCAAATGGAGAAATTAGACTCCCTATAGAATGAAGATTTCTGAAATCCTTGAAAAACAAGCCTTTGAACTGGCATCACCAGACTTCTCTTCCCACAGTCTTATTTACATTTTTAATTTGCTTGGCAAACTATTTTGTTGAGAATATAGAAATGTATCAGTATAAAGTATCACAATTTCTAATTAGGGTATAAATTAAGGATACTTAATGTATATGTCTATTAAATGATTAAACTTGAAACCAGGTTGCAGTTGTAATTGTGTTGTACAAGACCTCAATTAACTATGCATTCTGAGGACCATTACTCAAAGACACATTCTCATATAGAAATAATGAATAAGGGAAAGGCGCCTGTCTCTCCACATATGCAGACACTAAAAGAGCAATCAGGCCTGCAGTCACTTCATTACTTACCTGGCTGCATTCTTGTTGGTTCTTAGAAACTTTTACCATTATCTACAAGAAAATGAATTAGATTTACTAAAAAGAGTTTCAGTTACTTTTTTTTTTTGCAGATTATTAGGTAGGATTTTTATAACTGACCAAGAATGATTTCTTGAACTTTGTAGGGGAATGGAATCTTGAAGAGAAATAGTGGCAAATTATTTTGTTTCCTTCTCACAGTGACTCATTCAAGGTGTGAGGACTTTCAACCTCATTCCGCCCTTTCTCTTCTACCTGGGAGATAAAGGACCACTCATTCTTTTTTTGGTTCTCATTTCCACACAATAGCCCTTTGTCATTCAAAATATAGAAGCCCTCTAGAGCTGTCTTGAAGCCATTCTTAACACTGTTCACATCTGCTTTAATGACTCAGTAAGAGCAACTTATAAAGTTCACAGCCTTACTGAGCACCTATTGAGTGCCAGGGACACGTCTAGGTGCTTAGGGCGTCAGTATGAAAACTGGATAAAGTCTCTGCCTTTGTTTATCTGACATTCTAGTCGAGAAGAGAGACTTATAAATGAGAAAAAAATATGTAGACAGAAGGTGAAAGAAAGTACTGCGGAAAAAGAAAATGTAAGCAGGTCAGTGCATGAGGAGTCGAGCAGGAAGAGGGACATGGGTTGCAGTATTAAGTAGGGTTGGTTGCATAGACTTCAGTGAAACGGCAACATCTGAACTAATGTGAAAAAGGTGAGATCAGGACTCCTCCGTCCAGAACCTCATCTCACTCAGACTCAAACTCAAATTCCAGGGCCTGGAAGGCTGTGTGTGTGTGCTGGCTCCTCCCCCTTCAGAATTCTCTTCTTCTCCTCTCTGGGCTTTGCCACCTTCCCACCCTCCCCCACATATACACCTGGCTCCACACTTGTTTCCTGTGATTTCTCTAGTACAGTAGTCCCACCTTATCTACAGAGGATACGGTCCAAGGCCCCCATGGATGCCTGAAACTGGACAGTACCGAACCCTGTCTATACTATGTTTTTTTCTATACATAGACATCTACGATAAAGTTTAATCTATAAATTAGGCACAATAAGAGATTAACAACAATAGCTAATAAAAAAAAAATAGAAAAAGTATAGCAATATACTGTAATAAAATTTAGGTGAATGCCTTTGGGGCTATTATTAGATAAAATATAGATGACATGAATACAAGCCCTGAGGTCCTGCAACCTTCAATCTGATAACCCAGGCAGGGCGCTTCTAGTCTGGAGACGCTGGACATGGCATGAGACATTCCCAGGCCTGATGAAGCGGGTGGTGAGATTTCATCATGCTACTCCGAATGGTACACAAGTGAAACGGATGAATTGTTTATTTATGGAGTTTTTCATTTAATATTTCCAGGTATTATTGATGGTGGGTAACTGAAACCATGGAACATATTACAGACATACTCCTGCCTCAGGACCTTTGCACTTGCTATCTCTTGTGCTTAAAATGTTCTTCCCTAAATATCCACGTGTGTTGCTCCCTCGCTCCTTTGCCTTTTGCCCTTTGCCTTCCTGGGTCCTTCTCAAACCACACTGTCTTAAGTTGCAGTTACCCCTCATGCAGTACTTCTAATCTCTCTCCCCTTTTCTGTTTTTTCTCTAGAGCACTTTATCATCATCTAACATGCTATTTATTTTAAAATATGCTAGACAATACAGGCATTTTTATCTCCCCCCAAAAATGTCAGCTACATGAAGGGAAGGGATTGTGTCTCCTCAGATTGCTACATTTTGCATTTCTGACACAGAGATGGCACCAGAGAAATCGTTGAATTAATGAACGGGGTATGTAAAATGGTGGTTTACCTGTCAAATGGGTCTTTGAACATTTAATAATTTGCTTTTTAACACTAAATAGTGCATTCAACTGGTAATTTTATTTACATTATCTATTTAATATAGACGCCCGGTGCACGAAATTTGTGCACTTGGGGGGTCTCTCAACCTGGCCTGCAACCTCTCGCAGACTGAGAGCCATTGGGGGATACCTGACTGCCGCAGAGGCTGGAGAGGCTCCCGCCACCGCTGCTGCGCTCACCAGCCGTGAGTCTGGCTTCTAACTGAGCGGCGCTCCCCCTGTGGGAGTGCACTGACCACCGGGGGACAGCTCCTGCATTGAGCATCTGCCCCCTGGTGGTCAGTGCACGTCATACCAACTGATCGACCAGTCAACTTGTGCTCCCTGGTAGTCAGTGTACATCATAGCAAGCGGTTGAACGGCCTTAGCATATCATTAGCATATTGCACTTTGATTGGTTGAACAGACGACCAGACGAATGGACACTTAGAATATTAGGCTTTTATTATATAGGATTAGTAAACTATTTTAAAAGTACACTTAACAAATGAACTTCATACAATTCCAACTAAGTAAATTGGTATCAATTGCTTATCATTACTAACATGAGCCACATAAGTAAACTAGAAGTGAAAAGAGGGGGAGGGAATTATCCAAATAAAAGAAAGTAGATTTAATTCAGTGGTTCAGGATGGTGTTTCAATAGTAGAACCCTTTCTCCCCACCTGTCTCTCAACTGGATCCATTAGGCATCTCAGCAGCCCCATGAGCTGAACTGTGGATGCCCTATACAGGGAAGAAGGGTTGAGCAGTTTATGTGCAAGACTACAGACCCAGAGTGCTGACGTGCAGTCCTCTCTGTCATTAACTGGATGCGAACCCTTTTAGCCTCCCCATGCCATCCCGTTCCCATCTGCCAAGCTCTTACAGTTAGGAAGTGAGCAAATGAGGGCTTTTGAGAGAAACCTTTAAAAGACCCATTATCCGAATGCCAGAGTGATCCATCTCTGCATCTCGCAGCAGATGGAAGTTGCTGTAACCAACCAGGAAGAGTCAGACCCCGACATACATTTCCAGGCTGCCTTGTGCACAGCATTCTAATCTGAGCGACAATCTCTCAGTGGCTAGGAGTGAGGTAAAGGGAGAAAATGGTCTTTTGGTCCTTGCATCCTGACCTAAGAGATGCTACTAACCAAATTCTGCTTTCCACATGCCTTTCCTTTGTTTGAATTTAGCATTTCCTTGGCTTTTTACGTCTGAAAAATATTTTTTTTCCTTAGTGGCAATTCAAACACAAAGAGAGATCAACATTTTAAAATTCAGATAAGCAGGAGTTAGTTTACAGTTAGTGATTTGGAGCACACTGCTTTTGTGTGATAATATTTGAAATTTATTTCCACAAGTTATTGCACATTCATTTCTGGAGTTTTTGCAGAAAAAAATTGCCAGAAGGAATGGATTTTGTCTTCTTCAGCTGGCAGAACAATTTTCCACCTGTCGCCCAAATATTTGATGAGAAGGATTATGTTGCCGGCTCCGAAAGTTTATACCTTGGATCCTTCGGAAGAGAGAGGGTCTAATGAAACTGCTACCCTGATATCAGAGTCCAGCTTGCTAAAGTGTCTATGAAACAGTGGATGGATTTCTGAGGGTTAGGGCAATTTCTGAACAACTAGCTCCAGTAGCATACACATTGTTGCACACACACACACACACACACACACACACACACAGTTCTCAACTTGACGCATGGCAAATGATGTTTTTTATCCTTTATGCTGTAACAGCATTCGTGTGTTCAGCAAAACTCTGTGGCCTTGCCAAAGATCTGAATTAATTGCCTGAAATTATTGTTGTTCATCTTCCTGGTAAATGGAACCAAATAGAAGCACTGGCGGTGCAAAGGTACAGATGAAATTGTCATTTGATTTCAGGTTCAAGTAATTTACTGTCTCCATTGAGTTTTATGTTCCTCTGTAGTTTGTTAGGTATAGAGCCGGCCTAGGCAGTGCAATCAACAAAAAACAGATTTCAAAAATTCATACGTAATGGCAGCAACCTTTTAAACTGTCAGAATAAATATAAAACTGTTTTTCCCCTTGTTTCTTCAAACACTTTATGAACATCATAAGTAATAATAATATTGCTGCTGTCAGAAGAATGTTTCTGAGGTATAGATTTTACCACGCCATATCAGGACGCCTCAGCTGCCCTGGGGGAAGGGCTAGTATTCGTGGGCTGGCTTTCACATCCCTGAGTAATGCGATGCTGACTTGACTTTTCTACCTTATTTTCCAGGGCCCCATGTACCCAACAAGCCAGTTAAACGGAACTGTTATTCCCAGCATATTCCTCACAAATGATCCAATCCCCATGCTTTTGTCCATGCTGTTTCAAACCCTGCTTTTCTGTCAAATTTAAATTTTACCCACCCATCCTGGCCTAACGCAGATTCTAGTCTCCAAAAAGCCATCCGCAAAACATGCGGCTGGAAATAACGTCTCATTTTGTGAACTCAGACCACTTCACGGACATTGCTTATGGAATCTTTCAGTTTATATTTCTCATTCCCATCAGCTGTGTACAGATCTAGACCAAGACAGATTCCATAATGAAGAGCATTTTGTTAGGCCGTTAACATGGACATACGGGCCTTGCTCCAGAGTGAGTTGGGCATGTTTTCCTCTGGAAATCTGCTCTGGTTGGTACTGGATGTTTGTACTTTGCACAGCTCGTTGGTGTCACCTGCCTTGACATTTGGTGTCAAGCCACCACTGGCAGAGCCACTCCGGTGTGTTGAGGGCTTCAACCATCTGCTAGAAGCCACTGTGTTGAGCATATTGTTCTTATATTATGAGTTAATGTAAGCACAACATTGTGCACCTGAGATACAGAATGGAAAAGGTAGTCAGAAACTCTTCTAATTTCCCTCATGTCTCTGTGCTGCCCCTCCTCAAAGCACCTGCCCAGCTTCCCTTCCAGGCTCCAGTTCTGGGCCCCTTTTTCCTCTCTCCATCTGGGCACCAGTCCTGAGGATATCTTTGTTTTCTTATTTAGAGTTTCCCAAGAAGAGCTCGACTGTCCTGCGTAAGTGGCAGCGTGCAAGTGTATGAGGAGTCCCAAGTTAAACATGCTCATCTTTTCAGAGTGGCGATTTTACTAAAAAATACAAGAGCATTTTTTAATTAACTGCATTATTATAAAACAAAATTCACACTTTGCCTGAATTTTAAGATGAACTAGATGATAGCAGAGAAACATCTTATAATCATTGCTGCTGTTCTCACCCTCACTCTTAGGAGGCTGCCTTCATGATTCTCTGCCACTGGATTATGTTAGTGCAGTCATTTGTAAGGTACTGATTGAAGATTTTGATGTGGTCTAGCCTTTTTGCAGTTGATAGATTTTTTTCCCCTCTCTTTGCCTTTTCCCCCAAGATTTCCCCTTTACTTCTATTCTTCCTCAAACCAGTGCATCGGCCCCAGGTTTCTTTTGAAACCTGCCCCTCTCTGAGTTCTCTGACCAGGTTGCTGGGCGGTTGATAGAGCATCTAAACCAGTGATGGCGAACCTATGACACGCGTGTCAGAGGTGACACGCGAACTCATTTTTTTGGTTGATTTTTCTTTGTTAAATGGCATTTAAATATATAAAATAAATATCAAAAATGTGTCTTTGTTTTACTATGGTTGCAAATATCAAAAAATTTCTATATGTGACACGGCACCAGAGTTAAGTTAGGGTTTTTCAAAATGCTGACACGCCGAGCTCAAAAGGTTCGCCGTCACTGATCTAAACTGTCATGTCATCTTGTTCAAAGAATTTTGAAGCTAGGTATATGGGTGGAAAAGAGTGTAAAGGCTAGAAATTAAATCTTGCTAGTGGAATAACGGTTCTGTTATAACACAAATCTTCACATGGCGGGTAATTGAAAATAGGCAGTATTTTCCTTGTTGCTTCCTTTTACTTTTAAAGGAGGAAAGTGAGGTTGGGAAGGTATGATGTACTTGTTCATGTACAGACTGTGCTGTTCTAGAGCTGGAAGGGATTCAAGAGAGGGGCCAGCATCCCCTTGATTTTAACCAGGAGGGTCCTAGGGTACCGTGGGCTTGCAGGGCATTTGGGGAATGTGCACTATTTTCAGCATTTCACAGAACATAATGAAAAGCATGTATTTATTCACAATGCATGTCTCTGATTTTGGCAGGAGCTTCTGAAATTCAGTGGGGTTATATTGGTAATAACGGATTCATTGCAGATTCTGATTATTTGTTGTCTCTGAGAATTTTTCAATACAAAACAATGAACACCTGTATACCCATCTTAGCTCTGGTGATTCATTGTTGCTGCTACTGCTGTTGTTGTTGTTGCCATTGTTGTTATTATTATTTAGTGTTCCATAAC